>NC_041717.1:9792449-10096245 GCF_900700375.1 Denticeps clupeoides | reverse complement strand
GCAGACGCTTTTATCCGAAGCGACTTACAAGAGGAAGACACCAGCAATTCTCGTTCGATTTCTATAGAATATTGAGTTTACAAACTAAGCCCTGATAAGGCTTGTCAGCGAAGAGCATGCTCAGAAATTGTTAGGTGCTAGACGAAGAAAAATGATAATGTATTTATACATTTTTGTATTGTTTGTGCAATGAGTCCGCTGTTTTATTGTACCTGTTAGCACCCTGTAAATAAAAGCACTGTTTGTATGCTTTTGTTTGTGTGTGTTAGCAGTGGACCTCCTCCTCTCCACACCATTGTTGCGTTTCTAAGACCCCCAGACCTAGGAACGTGACACTCCCTGATGAAGGAATGTTAGTACTGGGAACCTTTCTTAGCAACGTTGCTCCATTTGGAAAAACTCTAAAGCCATAATAAATCTCTGAGACACAGAAGATTGTTGCCAGGAATTCTTGCTGACCACTTTCTCTAACACACTTTCCCACAGTGGACATCATTTCTTAATGACTTTGATTGCTACAGGCAACTTTTTGAGATCATCCAATCGGAATGCAAGCAGCTGATCACATGACCACTTGTGAACAGCGATGATCTGTAGAATAATGACTTATATTATAGCTGCTCATCACTCCGCAGAGTCTGAACGGGATTTAACTGACTATCTGTGGTTTTATGTATATTCCATTTATTAGCATTTTATTCACAGAATAATGTGGTTATTTGAAAACCTAATGATTTTTCTGGTTCAATTCGGTTTTGGGAGTGAAATAAATGTTTAGGCCAAGACAGGCAGATGTTTCAGCGTCCGTCTACGCGGTGTCCGTCTGCTCACAATAGATTTTCTCTCCAATCTAAAGTGAACAGTTTGCTGCCCCGATTAGCTGCCCTCACATTCAGAGAGCGCTGACAAATTGTTCAGAGTTCGAAAAGTGTGTTACTACCCCAATGAATTTCAAGGAGCCGAGTAAGAAAAACGACTTGCTTTCACAGGCTGAATAAACAAGTCAGTTGAATATGCCTCAGGTTGTCTGTGGAGCACAGTCTCTCTCTCCAGTAAATACCTTCAAGAGAACGACTAAATTGAGCACTCAAGATTTATTCTTGAATTTCTCATCTATCACCCCCCGTTTAGCCCCTGTCAGCGCCAGGCTCACTGCGAAGGAAGCTGGAGAGACTAACGCGCCGTTCGGCGTAAGTGCATTATTGACAGGCCGGGGTGATTTACTCCAGGCCGCAGCAGCGCAGGAGCGAGAGGAGGAGAAGGGTGCAGAGCGAGAGACGCTCGGCCTCGCCGCCATTCATCTCTCCCTCTTGATGCTCTCCATCCATCAGTCACGGAGGATCATCGGATTCTCCCGCAGGCTCTGAGGGGAGGAGCGTTCGGAACAGGGACGGGGACGGTGACACGTAGGGGACCTGTCCCCTCAGCGCATCTCTTGAAAGGCGGGCAGCTGAAGGTGGAGCCGGCTGCCACCGGATGTTCTCCCACGTGGCTACGCTTTACTCATGCTTCAGGTGGCCAGCATCTCCGAGCATTAGTTTTTGCCTCATAACAGAAGGCAGTCAATTATTCATGCATGCAAATCCGGCCAGGGTTTAACATGTAGTGGCACACACTGCTTCCATGCCGGGTCAAGAAAAGCAAATGATACACCAGGCCACTGTGCTAATAAGAGTATTTTTGGAAACCTTGGGATGGGCACCATTTATTTTCTCTAGACTCCAGAGGATAATCAACCCAAAAGAAGTGCATCGTTAAAGCAGCCGTTTTGCAATAAAAATGAAAAAATAAAAAAAACACGCTGATATGGAGGATATGTAATAAATATAACCACCACTGCCTCTCGACATGGAGTCCTTGGCAAGATGGCTGGATGCTCCCTGTGTTCACGTAGGTTCCCTTTGGGTTTTCTAGTTTCCTCTCAATCCAGACATGCAGAGTATGTTTATTACCAATTTTAGGGTGCCCCCCCCCCCCATCAGAGAAAATGGATATTCTGCATTGCAAGTCATAATACTAAAACCTACTTGCGTAGACCTTGTTCTCTCCTGGAAGTGCATTAAAAGCTTCCTGAGCCTAATGAAGCACAAATGTCTTTTTTTCAGCTAGAGCGCTACCAATAATTTCTGTTAATTATTCAGCAACTCATGAGCTAAATAAAAGACAACAACCTGGAGAGCAGTTTTACAGCTAA
Organism: Denticeps clupeoides; assembly: GCF_900700375.1. Lineage (NCBI taxonomy): Eukaryota > Metazoa > Chordata > Actinopteri > Clupeiformes > Denticipitidae > Denticeps > Denticeps clupeoides. The sequence goes on along the minus strand of NC_041717.1, from coordinate 10,094,051 downwards.
GCATATAATTTATTTGGGGCAGTAACCTCAATAAATAGAGAAAAGTATTAATTGTTTAAAAGATTATATATGTAACACAGCAAGTCCTCAAAGGTCCAACAAGTGTTATTTTCACCACTACACACCTAAGACAGGTGTGAAGATGCTGGCCCTTCACTAGCACTATTAGCGCTGGCGTTTTTAGAAGGTCCTGGACCCCTGTCTTCCCTGTCCTCACACCTAATTTCACTCAAGAGCAGCTTGATAATTAGGTGGTGAAAGAAGCAGGGTAAACTGTAAACCCCCTGATCAGAAGTGGGAAACCGCAGAAGAGCACAGAATGACCAAAAAGGTCAAATTCAACACTTAAAAAAATAAAAATAAATTCTGAGTAATGATGTGTGGTGTTTAATAAAGCCTTACATTTCCAGATCAACCAGTAAGGCCTGTACATGCACTTGATTTATTCTAGTCTTGGGAAAAAGCCTTCTTGTAAAGGCGCCGTACTAAAATGTATTATTCATCAGCTGAACACACTCGCGGTAGTTTATCGGGCGCATTTCTGGTGTGTGCTGACGTTTTTTTAAGATGGCGAAACCTTCACCCACAAAAAGACATAAAAAGGCTGACACTGAAAATCTGAGGATGTAGAACACTGCTGAAAAATATACATCTGTACAAGCTCTTTACGTAATGTTGGGAAGTCTAACTTATGATAAAGTATATGGAAAAAAAAACCAATGACAATGGAAAAAAATATTTTTTTAATATTAAGTTGTTTTTTTTTAAGGACTCAATTAATTTCCGCCATCTGTACAATTTGGGGTCATTATACATGCATATGTATACATGCTTAGAAAAAAAAAAAAAAAAAAGAGATAGAAACAAAAAAGTTGAATAACATTCAAGGGAAGGTCATAAAATATTTAACACCCTCTCTGCACAAATGGGACTGTTTGAAATATACCACTGTGGAGGAGAAAAAAAAACTGTGGTGCGTGAACTTGTAGGCAATACCTTCACCCAAAATGTGCTCTTCTTGAGTTCAGAAGATGCCAAAAACTGAAGCGACACACAGAAATAGGACAAGGGAACGTGAAGCAAACAAAAATAAAAACGTGGTGCAACAATGAAATATGTCTGGATGTGACCATGCAGGTGTTTTTATTTTTTATTTTTTTTTGCAGAGCGAGACAAAGGGCTGAGGAATATTTTTAAGTTTGTACAGTGTGTAAGGAGTCAGTGTGCTGAAGGCACAGCAAGCGGGTGCTTTTGACTGCCTGTGACGGGTGTTTGAACCAAACTTTGCATTCATGTGAAAGAGAAGCACAGATGAAGTCCTCAGTGAAGTGGGGGAGCGCGCAGCCCGGGCCCCCGTCAGCGGCGCTGTGATGTCGGGAGGGACGTTAGTGCGGGGTCGGCCGCCGGTCCTCACTGTCTGCATGTGTCGTGGAAGGCCTCGAGCGTACGAAAGTCCCTCCATGTGGGGGGCAGGCCCTCCTGCAGGAACTTCCCGCAGCGCTGACACGGTGTCTGGAAAAGCTTGATGTAGCTCCGCAGCCAGGTCTGGAAAACAAGACGAAGAGAGAGAGGGGAAAAAAAAAAAAAAACTTTATGAGATAAAAATGAGATGGAAACGGTGAGGGACAGAGTCGAATAACAAGCCCACGCAGTCAGCCAGCCAAGCCGCTGATCAAAAGAGGCAAGGCTGCATGTCCGCAACTCATTACACGCAAACTGACGGAGGTCAGAACAATTTCTACATTGCCGCTGAACCCGGCGCTGGGATACGGAGACGGGCGAGAATGAATTTTTCAGCGTTTACACGAAGAGCGAACTGTGGTTATAACCGCAACCACCACAGCCTTAAACAACCCCCCCGCCATCCCGCTGCGAAGCACCAGCCACACAGCGAGGGGCACGACGGCCAGCGCCCCCAACCAGGACTGCTCCAGTCGTCCAGCGGTTAAACACCCTGTCAGTGAGGCCTCACACTCCACCGGCTCCCGCTCATCGCATTGACTTTAGTGGTCGGAGGTGTGGCTGTAGATGCGGGATCAGGGCGGGGGGGGGGAGGGCCGCTGCACGGTTCTTTTCGCGGGGATCGATCGGTGCGAGGCAGGGAGCCGAGAAGGCGGGGGTCGGGTCTCCACAATCCCACGTCTCACCGCGGCCTCCTTTAGACCCCTCCTCCCATAGCTGGAGTTTACTTACACCTGTCAGAGCCCATTGACAGAAGGAAAACACACTGACCCCGAACTGTCATAATAATACAAAATATTATTATTTATTATTACTATTCCAAAATGACCATATTACTCAACAATACCTGGTACCCCCCTTTTACAGTACCTTCAATGCTGATTCTTCCTCATGGCAAATGGCCATTTGTTTCTTATGTGTCACTGTACAGTGTTTCACTTTTATCATTGAATGTTACAACGCAATAAAACACACACACGCACACACACACACCCACACACACACACACACACACACACACACAGAGCTCAGAAAAGGCACCAACAGATCAGCGACGCCTCTGAAGCGATAAAATAAAACAGAGAAAACTGTACACTCATGGTGGTTTTTTTTGCTGTGAGCTATAGAGTAATTACGCTACATGAAAACAGCAGTCTTAGGACCCCCTCCCAACTGTACCCCTGTTTAGCCCCCCAAAAAAGATGTTGCTAAACACAACTGGTCCCTCTTTGTCAGTGTGAAACTGAGGAGATTAATTGGTCCCACTAGTAACTGGAGTAATGATGGCTTTTCTGCACAGAATAAAAGGGACCGTGTCCACAGACACCCCGCCAATAGCCTTGAAGTGAAGCGGTTCATCTGGCTGGTAAAGGACACCCACGCGTTCGGGCATGATCAGAATAGCTCTCATTGATCTCGGGAGCTCGGCAGTAATCAATCTCCCTCTCCCTGGTGCTAAGTGCAGAGGTCGTCTAAGCTACGGGGCTATTTAAAGACAAACGTGGCAGCATTGGAGTGCCACGTCAAAAACAAACACCGTAAGGCCACGTAAAGCCCCGTCCCGTACATTGATTTAAAAAAAAAAAAGCTTTCAGTATTTGCTGCGGTGTCCATCGACAGTTGCGTTTCATTTTGGAGCCTTTCCAAGGTGACTGTGCATGTTCTCAGAACACGTCCTTGTGTATATGCACCGGGATAAAAAGTCCATCGTCCGGCATGTACGGTAAAGAGCTGACCTCCCCACTTTGTCAGCAGAAACGCAGTGATTGAGGTGATGGAAACTTCCTGCAGAGGAGCAGAGATTTATTCGACCCCCGGAGAGGGAGGCTTCCTGCAAAATGTTGAGCAGGCAGCTGCACTTCATGCACCAGTTTTCTAAAGGGTCACGCCTTAGCCAATCACCTTTTTAAGAGGTCCTGACCTTTCAGTATTTTATTAGGTGGCTACATGTTAAATGGGGACAAAGCAAAAGTCCTGGTAATTAGGAAATATATACATGACATTAAATGCAGGAAAAGTTTTGAAATGATTTATGTTGGGATCATTATCCACTGTGTAAACATGCAGAAAACATTAAAACATTAAAAAAAAATTTTTTTTTAGTACAGGCAACAACAAACGCCAGGTTAAGTGGACAATGGCTTCTGGATGTGAAGAAGTGGACCATAAATACGCACCATGAAGGATCGCACCACAACATCTGGCATCTGTGGCAGCTGGTAGTGCAGCAAAGCTGTGGTGGCATGGTCGGTCACCTGGCGAGAGAATCAGAGAGAGTGAGAGTGTGAGATTACATCAAATGTAGACTCAACTGTTCATATACCTATAGTATGGTGGCCTAGCGGGTGAGGAAGTGGACTCGTAACCAAAGGGTTGCGGGTTCAAATCCCCAACTGCCAATGCGCAACTGAGGTCACCTTGATCAAGGTACCGTCCCCACACACTGCTTCCCGGGTGTCTTTCATGGCTGTCCACTGCTTACTAAGGGTGATGGGTTAAATGCAGGGGAGACATTTTGTTGTGTGCTGTGCTGCAGTGTGCAATGACAAAAACACTTTCCCTTCACTTAAGGCTGATTTGTATCACTATATATAAGACAGGATATATATATATATTAAGCTATCGGTAAACAACTTAATTTTCTCCATGGTTCAGTCAACACAACCAAATATGGAACAATGCACTTTTCCCACAATGATAAGCAAAGCCCATGCTAGCCATGTCTGGTTTCATGTCATTCAGATAATATTCAGGTAACCAGCCCTGGTGCTTCAAGAACAGAGGATTTGTGGAGATATCCAATGATTGATACCAAGTTCAAATCTCTGTGTCAGAACAATTCACTTTCTTAATATCTAGAGATCTGCCATAAGAACAGGGAGTTGGTCTCTCACAACTGTGCAAACTAATTAATAATCTAAAAAGTAAAAGTCTACAGACGGAAAAAATATTGTATTTCAACTCAAAGGATAACACAGCAACAAGACACAAGTGGTTATTCTGCATCAGCAAGGTCTTTCCCAGATGATACAACAGTGAAGAGGTTCCATGCAAGCTTGGAGTTGGAGTCACGATTAATGATGTCCTCACTGGTGAGAAACACAGGCAGATACTAATCTACAATGCAATACCATGTGGTAGGCGTATAATTTTATTTTGCAGCAGAACAACCCCCATGTCATTAAAGGTTTCTTTACTAAAGTTACTTTTTTTAGGGGAGATGTGGGAAATTCTCTGGACGGGATAAGTATGAGAAATGGGAGGTAACCTTTCCCCTTATGATGATATAAGGAGACAAATTCCAGATTCTACTGTCTGAGCTGGCAAAAAAAACACCCATCACCACAGCAGGACTATAGACAGACTTCGGCAACTTGTATTAATGTTAAATAATCTCACAAAGTAAGATTTTCATGATAGGGGACCTTTAAGAACTAAACAACAAGACATTCTGGAAGTAAAGGTACAGAACCATTGACTGTCTGTAATAACTGTGGTTGGTCTTCCAAGATGCTTGGGAAAAACCTACCAATGGAGTTGAAACTGTATCCAGTTGAACCTAAAAGAAGAGTGGTAATACCAAATATTTTGAGGTCTCTTCTGTTCATTATTATGAGCATTTAAACTATTAACACTTTCATTTTTGAAAGCAAACCGTTTTCTTCCTAAAACTTTTGCACAGTACAATATACATATCATACAACCATGGAGTCCCAAAACAACTCCTAACAACTGATGACAGGAGAAATGTAAACTCAACAGGCCCACTGGGTGACATTTTATCTCGTAACAGGACTGCAGAGAAGTGACAGATGGGAGGGGAAGCTGAGCAGGGGAGGCAGCCCCTCCTTCCACGCGGCTGGTGTTTGAGTTAGTGATCACAGTGATGGAGGGGGGAGGGGGGTGGGGGGGAAGAAAAAAAGAAAAAAAGAAAAGAAACAAACACGTTTGACTTTGATCAGTCAATGCAGATGTGAGGTTTCACTTGAAACACAATCGCTGCTTCTATCCCCTCCCCCTGTATTTCCTTCGTATTTCCTGGCTTTTTAAAGGTGCTGTTATGGTGCAGTTCCATCTGCCAATGGATTGCCAGGCAATAATGCTATCTTAATGAGATATTTTTTCACGTTTTTAATTTTTTGAGGGTGGGTGTGATTGAAGAAGAGGTGAAAGGGATACATGTTGTCCCCGAGACCAGATGTGTGTGGCAGTACAGAAACAAGGCAGACAAAGGCGAATCAAAATATGGCGCAGACTCTCCCCGGTACAAAAACACTGGAAGGGTGATGGGGGGGAGAGCAACAGGTGCCACCAAGAAGAGACAGGAAGAACAGAGATAATTAAAAACGACCTTACGGGAGGCAGGGAGGGGTCACGTGATGTTCCCAACACAGAGGTTCGTCAGCTGTTTACCCTATTTTTTCACAATTTCAATCGCCCAGTTCCCCTAACGGACACACCTCAATGGTTGGTAGTAGCCTAGTGGGTTAGGCACTCACCACAAAGTCACAGGTTCAAACCCCACTTACTACCATTGTGTCCCTGAGCAAGACAATTAACCCTGAGTGTCTCCAGGGGGACTGTCCCTGTGACAACTGATTGCAAGTCGCTCTGGATAAGGGCGTCTGCTATATGCTGTAAATGTAAAACCAATGTCGTAGGGTGAGGGAAAAACTTTGGTCTCAACCTCTGAAATAATTTCCATCCTCAATATAGGAAGAACTGCTGATGGCCTCATCAAATGGTTGAGAGAGATTTCACTGTTTCAATGAAGAGATGGTGGTGCTAAACAAGGTAGGAGAAACCCAGTTGGGATTCGAGCCTCAGCTGTTGGTTGAAGAGGGGTTCATAGTCTTACCTTCTGAAACACCTGATAGTTGGATTTGGACCAGATATCCAGCTGTAGAGAAAAAAAAAGAAAAAAAGCATTTGATTAATTTAGACACCATAAAACATTATTTTGTTAATAAATGCAACTTGCAATATTCACTGTGTTAACAATAACCAGTTAACAAACTGAAAGGTAGGTCCTTAGTTATCACATGCTGTTTCTATTACATACATACTGCCAACAAGAAGCAACTCTCACTGTCAAAACGCATCTGGCAGGACTACAGACATCCGACATCTTTCTCCAGCAGACAGTTTTCCTCCTGGGGTTGTGGTAAGATGTGGTAGACCAAATCGCTATAATCAACCTCTCTTAAATCTTGCTTTCATGTCTACAATGCCTTGTTGTTGTTGTAGGACAATGGCACAGAAAACACAGAAGCAAGCAAAGAGCCACAGGTTTGCCGAACTCCAGACATCCTCCCTTAAGCACATTCTTTCCTTTTAGTCACTATTACTGAAAAGAGAGGCAATGACCGTAATGACATAGGAAATGTCCCCTGGTGTGCTTAATGGCACTGGAAACTAATTTTCTATTGGCTGTCTGATGGGTTGGCTCTTGTTGCATTGTTCTGGTTTGTTTTATTCTAGTTTTTTTTTTTAAAGGTTTCCATAGTTATTGCATGTGTTAATGAATCAATGGCACGAACTGTGAAGTGTATTAATTTACTTAACACCTAATTGCTAGCGTATACTTTTCAATAGTCTTGTTAATACTGTTTATTCTGCTTTTAACCTGTTGCTCTATATTTGCACCTTAGATATGCCACTTAATATTAAAAAATATACCTTTGTGCCTTGTTTGAATGCATTATATTATTATTGGTTGCTTGCTTATTAAATAATCCTTGGAGATACCAGGGAGATAATTTCACCTCATGTTATATGTGCATGTGTTTGTTAATATGTACGTGACAAATAAAGGTCTTTCTGAGCTTGCTGCTGTCAGAAAACTCTTCTGGTGACATGGAACTGGTACAGCGGAGTTTGGTCAAATATGATGCATTTCACAACATATATAGGAAATGGCCCGAGGTTATGATTGCGGCTCTACGGTTTGGGGCTCTGGGTCCTACCTGAGATTTAAGTAATTTCATTATGAGCTCATCAGGGTGACACCGGTCTTGCACGGTATGACTTCAAAACGTTGCACCGATCCGGCAGGCAAGTGAAGGTCGTCCGAACGGTCTCAAAGGCGATAACAAATCAAAATGTTCCCTGAATCTAATATCAAACAGGCCCGGTGTCAGCATTTATTAGAGAAATCAGATTCGATCCCCCCTCTGTCCCCCAGCCCACTCTGACACACAGCGGCCCTTTGAAGTCAAAAGAATGCAGGATCGCAAATTACCCAAGAGATGCCTGAGATAGCCTTTGAAGCCCCCACTTTGATAGTGTAGTTTTCCTCATCTTCCCCCCCCCCTCTCTGCTATGAAGCTCTGCCTGCCTCTGCTGAGCTTCTCACATATGCTAATGCAACGAGATGCGGTGTGAATATGATCCAGGAGCCTAAAGGGGGTAAAGGGGGCAAGGGCGGACACTCATTCGATACACGACCCGGTTCTGAGGCTGCCGCTGCTGCTGATGTTCACCCCATCAAGGTCGACTGTTGAAAACAACCCCCTCCATCCCCCAGAGGGCTGGATATGTTTTTTTTTCTTCTATAAACTGGACTTGACATACACATGACTGACAGAATAACATCGTATATCATATTGCAATTTCATACTGTGATTATCATCATATTGTGTATCATCACGCGTACCACACAGCACAGGAGCCAATACAGGATTTTACTAAAAAAATTGTAACTTGTATATCCTAAACCCCAGATTATATCATTGCACACACATAGAAATAGCCGATAATGTAAAGGACTAATAACAATGTGTGATTTTGTTAACTTAAATTTCTTATGACATTTACTATTTAAATGGATACCAAACACTGATGCACTGGACACGGGCATCTGCTGAATGCTGTAAGTGTAAATTTTTTTATTGCTTCTGTTTATTAGAAGGAAGATGCATTTATTAGCAAAATTGGATAAGGTCAACTACGTCAACTTGTGTTCATGATCATATAGTACAAATACCGCAGGCATACTCTTTTTTTATATATACTTAAGTAAAAGAGTTTTAACCCTCGCTCTGGATAAGAGTGTCTGCTGCATGCCATACATGTAAATCGCCCAGCCCAGTTTACAGTAATCTCATGCCACGGAGGTTAATTGCCGCTGCGTGGCTGCTGCATTGTCCTGGCAGGAAGTTCTGAAGTTTCACATTCACAGCCATAATTAACGGCGATCAAGCGTTGCCGTGTCTTTGATGGGCTTCCGTGACCCTGGTGTCAGTTGAAAGTGCTGGATATCGCCAGCAAAGGGGCAAGAGGGGGAAAATGTGTCAGGCACTGCCAAAACAAATGGGGCGGGTTACACAGAATGTTCTGGAGCAGAAAAAAAAAAAAACATAGCGCGAACCAAATAGCGCGAACAGCTGCAGGGGGTGGGCAGAAGTCATTAAAGAACAATGCGCTTCTTTTTTGTCTCTGGAAATGGGAGAAAACGAGAGTGACCACTGTGCCTTTTGTCATTGCGGGGTACAATCACGAAAAGTGCAACAGTAATGATGAGTCCGGCGCCGTCTAGCACGACTCCCGAGGTGAGATGTCTCATTACGTGCCGAACCTCCGCAGAGGACGGATGTCGGCGGCCAACCACAAAGCCTCCGCCTCCAGGTGGGAGTGTTACCTTGCCATCCTCGGAGTACACATCCTCGTGGAAACCTCGCACTATGGTGCGGTCGATAAACAGGCTCCGCATGACAACAATGGCTTTCAGGACCTTCCCCAGGGTCACCTGAACAGAAAGACAAGGGAAGGGCAGTTAGCGCAGCAAGGCGGCGGCCGTTGGCGAGGTTCGGCCCTCACTTCCTGACTTTACAGGCTCTTTTAGGGATATTCGGAGGAACCTGTGATGATATTTGACATCTCTTTGAAATTCTGCCTCCGCTGTATTTCCACTTCAATTAACATTAAAAACACAAATTCCAGACCCGACGGCCCAGATCCTCCACAACGTCCAGGATTTCAGGAGCGGCCCATGACTTGTAAAATAGTTTCCCACTCCTCCAGAATACATTACCTCTCTATGCAAACCTGCGCCGACCTTGGGATGCATTTCAGCGATCTTGTACAAATAAAAAAATAAGATACACCTTCACCTTGATCACTCAGTGGCAGACGAGCCTGGGAGTCCAGCTTAAAGCTGGGTCTATTACAGGGCAAGAAGCCATCACAGACTTCTCAAATACTTTTGTTAGGCGAGCCTGAGAGAGATAGAGAGACAAAAGCAGAACGAGCAGACAGAGAGATCCATAAGGTCCCCTGCTTTTTATTTGTCAAAGCTGTTCGGCCACACTTAACGACGTTGCTCCACTCTGTGAATTATTTATATGGCTGCTCAGCAAGTGGTTGGCGGAGGAGACATCAGCCCCCTTCCGGGCACCTCTTCTTTCGGGTTTTCTTTTTAGGATGGGAGTAGAGACATAAAAAAGAAAGAGGGCTTTCTCCATGGTCTGATATTTTGAAGAGGACAAAAGGACAACTCTGATAAAGGTCAGCAGAACCAACAAGGTGGGCCTCATTTGAAGGCATAAAAAAAAGAAAAAAAAAAAAAAGAAGTTAGAACCGCATTCAGCTGAACTTGACATTGTAAATAGCTGCCAAAAAACAGTTCTTCACTGTATCCTGAAGCATTAAGAGTACACATATTATATATATAAAAAAAACAACAATAAGCAAATACTACAGTGGAAGAGGTTCACAATGCAACGCAAATGGGAAATTCACAAAAACAAAAAAAAGGATTAGATTAGCATATTCAGTCAACAAGTTGCAGTCTTCATGCACAGAGGACCCAACTTGCGGGATGCACAAGTCCCAGCCAATCAAATGCGTCTCCTCAGATTTAGGCCAGTTTCTCGTGGGGAATCAAACCGTATCAGTGCTGCAATGTTTTTTTACGAGCTCATTTAATGCCTCAATGTAACGGCGCAGTAAAACCGCTTCAAAATGATTACAGCTGATTGATTCTGTTGCAGTCAGAAGGAGGAAAAAATAAACAAAAAAGGCCCGGTGACAGAAAAAAAAAAGCACCGTGCATAAATGAATAAATCCATTAATGGGGGAATTATTTGTAGCGGTGTGTGGGAAAGTGCCTGTTCTCCAGATGAAGATGACGCCTGAAAGAGCTGCCATCATGAAGCCCTTCCGAGGCTGGTAATTGGAGGGGTGATTTCTGAGCACTTTTCAAGGGAAACATGAAAGGGATGGAAAAATAAACATCTCTACTGTCACAGATTCCTCCATCTCTGGGGGGGATGAGTGTAAAATGGTTAAACAACTGATACTGGTGAAACTGGTAATGCTTGTAAATGACTGTGCATACACTGCAGAAAACACAAAGGGAACTAAGGTCATTGTACTTTGTGTAAGGTCAAGGGTCCTCAGCCCTTCCATAAATTAATAAGATAAATAGATAAACAAGGGATTATGATTATGCATGTGTTTAAATAATCCAGAATGAGAAGTAGTATGCATGACAGCTGTCAATCGTTTGGCTCCGCCCCTTTTAATATCTGTTCATGAAAATTGAATTAAAGATAATATTCTGGCAGTTAACAAAATTGCTTCTGAAGCAGCTCTTTCTTGTTTAATCTATTTATCCATGTAAATCCTAAGGACACCTTTGACCTTAAACTAGCCAACGACACCAACAATAGGCAGACCAGGTTGAAATAAAACACTTTTTATAAAAATCTGTGAAATTATTTTGTGGTATTTCCAAGCCCGAATGTAAAATTCTCATTCGCCAACCAGACAGGACACGGTACAAATAAATCATTGTTTTTGATGACGATATTTTCCCAGCACGTACAAAGGGCTTTTTAGGGCCATTTTGCAAAGAGAATTTGAATCTGAACTCCCCAAACACCAGAACCCCGGACAATCCTGGTACAATCTGGTCCGACAGGCAAGAGGTGGTGGGTTGGGGAGGGATTAGAAATGCTCTGACATTATGAGACATGTCAAAAAAGTAGGCGAAGGAACGGGTGGGGGTTGGGTGGGGCGGCAATCTCCATTCATATTTCATGAGTGCGTCTCAGCAACACGCTTTTCCCCTCCTTTAGCATTTGCTTATTAAATTTCCTGACTGTCAGAAGCTCGCCTCGCCACGCAGCAGCTGGAGACAGGTGCTCTGAGCCGGAATCCATTACTGCCGACAGGCTTTTAATGGAGGTAAGGCCCCCCCGGCTCTGCCCCGTGGCGGGATAGGGCCGGAGACCTGGACACACACTGGTGTTAAAGGGCTACAGGCCTGACAAACAAAAGCCCACTTTGGATCCTATTACACAGTGTGTGTCTTTGTGTGTGTGTCATGAAACATAAAAGTAAATGTTTTTCCATAAAAAGTAAATGAAATTCAACATAAAAATATAAAGAATGGATACGCACTCATACGTAAACCAAATTTTATGATAAAAAAAAAAAAAAAACCTGCATAATCACATAATAATTTCTAAACTAATACATTTTAAACATTTTAAAATTTATTAGTTTGCAAAAAAAACAAAAAAGTATTTTGAGAATGTGGATTATGTGCCCATCTCCATGAGCAATCGGGCAGGTTATTGCAAAACCAGCTCGGTTTTTATGAGGGTAAAGATCAAGTGAGTCCGTGCTTGCTGAATGAAAACTAATGAAGAGACAGAAGGATCGATGCACAGATAAATAGACAGACCTCTTCAAACTTGTTTTTTTCTTTTTTCATTGCAGGGAACTGATTTAAAAACTTTAAATAACACATGCAAAGATCCAGTGGATCAAATTAGAGGGTGAGCTCAGCCTTGCACGGTGCAGTGATGCAATCTGTATTCAGGACGAAAGTGTCTTCTCCCCAAGAATGTGCTGAGCATTAAAATCTATAGGCACTAAAATTACATAACTCAAAATAAATTAAATGTGAAAAAGACATTAAGAACACACATCTGAGAGTTAAAAACTCCACACAAATGACCTGGGAGATTCGCCAGCTGTCTTTTCTAACCAGAGAAACGCACTAAACACCCACTAATGAGCCATTCATTAAATAACAGCCGAGCGGTGTCCCCTGCTCTCTTCATCATCCAACCTCGAGACGGGAGCACACAACCGGCACTAAAAGGCTGCGCTGCTGGCTCTGGACGGGCAGAGCTGAGATATGATGCCATGCACCCCTCATGCATCAATCACTGATAGATGCGTGAAATCCAAAAGCAGATTTGCTCATGTCAGTGCTGTAGCAGATAACTGCCCCCTAGCATATGGGAGCTTGCATTAGTAGGTAGGGGCGCTTTCCCCTTTTGGCATCAAAAGATCAGCTGTAAATTAATAAATAATTAATTGTGGGTTGTGTGGAGGCTACAATATGAAGAAACGAATGGAGAGATGGATGGATGGCCAAAAATACAAACCATCTGTTTCAGGCTCAAAAAATGTCAGCCAGGAGAAATGAGCAAGACAAAAGCCCGGGAGCAGCACGCAACAAACTGACACACATTCTGAAGATACTCATACAGATATGTGTGTGTGTGAGTTATATATGTTTTTACAATAGCTTGAGTATCAACCAGCTAAAGCAAAGCTACAAGTAGCTCTACTGTAAATTAATATGGAATCTGGGTTACGATTAATATTGTAACTAATTAATACATTTTGCAATGAATTAATCAAAATGAATTCTTAAAACTAGGACAGAGTACTCAGACTAGAAGTACTAGTTATAAAAAAAAAAAAAAAAAAAAAAAAAAAAAAAAAAAAAAAAAAAAAAAAAAGGATTATGAAACGTTGGTTATAAACAGTCTGATGATGAACCACTAGTCAAAGCAGATTCCCACTCTCTGCACTACTGGGGCGTCCAGATGCAGGCACAACACAGACACACCACAAGCGCGTTGCTCGCGAGTTAGAGCACCTCAGCTTCCTCGGGTCTGCATTTGAAAATAACGTAAATGTGCACAACGCGCCACACAGAAGAAAAGTTCTTTTTGATAAGAATATCTCAGTTAAACTGAAACTAAAAGGCTTCATCTCAAAAGAAATATCAAAAATTTGCATTAAGGCCCCTAACAAGGCCACTCAATCCTCAAAGAGTCCTGATAGTCCGGTAGCATTTTCCACGCACTGTTAAGAGGTGCGCTGCACAATGAAACACATCAGCACCGCGACCCGCCCAGCCTCAGAACACAAGCAAAGAGAACAAACAATAACCCCGTGCGGCCCAACGCACGCACTTCCAATTATGAACGTCAACAGCTATTCTAGGGAGGCTTTCTGCTTCCTCTCCCGCTGGCGGGGTGCCAGCGGCACCTACCCGTGGAAAAGGGAAGAAAAAGGAAAGTTCACTTCAGAGGCAACTAAACTTCGGGGCGTCCTGGTGCGGTTAATTAGGAGAGCGAAAGTGCACTTCCGGCCACGGCGGCGGCGCCGCACACGCAGATGGTGCTTTTTTTATTTAGAGACCGAGTGGGCAGTGCCAAAGAGAAAAGGGAGCGAAAGGGAAAAAAAAAAAGTCGTGATAAAAAAAAAAAAAAAAGGGAAAGAAAATTATGAAATAAAGAAAAACTTGTTTCCAAGCAACAAGTGCGATTGGATCTGACGTCGTTTTTCTTGCCCAACAGAAACCAGACAGGCAAGGGACACGGCGAAGCACATGAATTCTGCTGAGGGAAAGCGGCTGTGCAAACCTCCCTATCCTCCGGGATTTTATTATAAATCGAACAAAAGTGGATCCAAGTCAAATCGCCTTTCTGATGTGGCTATCAGCGTTGCTCCAGAACTGTTTAGTTTGGAAGGTACAAGCTGAGATTATTAGCTGTGTGCTGCTGATGGGATCAGTTTATGTTATGGGATCAGTTTTGCTTTTGTATTTGCGCTTATCTACTCAGGCCTGAAATTATAAGAGAAACTCCTTTTAAAGTTCCACTCAATGTTACTTCATATAAAAACCTTTTGTCTGCAACAGCGGTCATGTCAACATTCAACTTTTTGGCAACAGAAAAATCATTAAGGGTCCTTAGGCGACTTGTGCAGCCTTTCCCTGCAGCCGCTGAGTGGCTGAATAGGGGAAATGGTCCTGACCAAAACCCGATAGATTCTGATTTCTGTACAAAATTCCAACTTTAGAGGTCCCCTGACATGATTTTTTTTGTTTGTTTGTATATAGGTCTTAGTGTAATATTGCAACTGAAGTCTCTTGCTAAAATTTTGCCATGGTGCAGAATTACATTTTGGTGACATTACATTTTTAGCTTTAAATGCTAATGAGGAGGAGAGAGGCGGGGCCGGGAGTAGAAGTTGTGTGGGCATTCGCAGAATGAGTTGCCGCTCTCTGAATGGCGAAGCAGATTGACCAAAGCACTCTTTACAGCTATCGCAATTTCTAGTCACTGCAGGACCATAGACAGGCTACGGGACCTCGTAATAATGTTAAATAATCCCACAAAGTGAAATTTTCCCCCATCATCCACTCACCACTTCTGAACCATCTCCAGCCCATATGACCCAACATGTGTAATTACATGAACATCACCCCTCTCCCAGACTCCACCTATTCCTGTCCTCTATAGGGTCCAAACAAGAATCTAAATCCATTGAAATGCTGAGAAATAAAAAATAAAGAACTTTAATTGCCTAGTTTGTAGAGTTTGTGGCACTGTTCTCAAAATACAATCCCTCGTATTTTGTGCTTAGTGACAGCCACATGTACACACTTTTAGCTTAAAATTGACATATGACATGGCAAAAGAGAAGATAGTTAGAAGTCAGGAAGGGCATTCATAGTGAGAAGCATCAGCTGTATGTCATTGCAGGCAGTGTGATGTGCAAAACTGAAGCAGAAAATTAAGATGGCCTTCCAAAAGCACAAACTGATTCTTGCACATACTAAGTCAAAACACGCCCTTGTACACATGCATAAAAGTGTGTGTGTGTGTCCTCCCTTCAGGTGCCCTGGTCTGACCTCAGCACCTGTGTGTTCTGTCTTCCTCAGCACAATCCAACCCTCCCAGGTTATTCCAGAACACTCAGTCAACACTCGCACATCTCTCCACCCCCGAGGTTCCCCTTGCTGCCGTGGCGACCTTGAGGGGTGGGCAAAAAACGTTTTCTAAATTCAGATCAATACTGGCACAAGGTCACTTTAAAATTCAATTAATATGACAGCGCTGAACAACCCACTACATCGCTCAGAGGTGACAACGAAAAGCCGGCAGCCTCCGCGCATGACAACGGGACGGGCTGACACCGGGGGGGCAAACGGGGTGGAGGGATTTATGAGGAAAAAAAAATGTCCTTGAGAAGAGCTTCAAAAGGTGCACCAAGAAAACGGCGGGTCAGTCTTGCCACAAAACATCAACATTGCATTCCATTAAAGACGAGTCGGGGCGAGACCACCGGCCCACTGAGACAAACTCCGCGCGAGGCAGCAAAAGTACCTTCCGAGATTCCACGCAGACTCCTGAATGCTAATAATAGCATGAAACGCGCAACATCACCCAAACACAGCCACACTCCCGACGGTGGAGACGTATGGAAAGCAGAGCGAGGAAGGAAGGAAGGAAGGAAGAAAGAAAGAGGAGGGGAAAAAAGGTGCAGGTTTGGGTGGGGTGCGTAGCAGGGGCTGAGAAGAAGGCATCCACCATGCTAATTAGCGGCCCCTAATTACAGCGGAGCGGGGTCGTTAGTCAGACTCCGCCGCTGGAGGGGCGTCGTGCACCGGTCTTCTCCTCTGACCTCAATCTTCCGCCCCAATTAATGGCAAGCGGCTCGCTGCGCCGAAGCTGTTTACATACAGCTATTTACGGAGGACGACAGAGCACAGACGATGCGCCTCACTTCTCATTAGAGGCAATTAAACGAGGAGCCACCGCGTCTCTAGTCCATACTTGAGACGCACATGGGGAAAGAGAGGGAGACAAAAAAAAAAAAAAAACTCTTTGCAAGATGTCACATCGTACGTCTTGAGATGTTACTCTTGAGGTGTGATGTGTAGAAAAGTGTACAAATCTGCCACGTGAGGCTACACAAATCACAATCCCCTCCAGAGGAGCCACCGCATGGACCTGATTATTCAGGGAAGTGTTACTTTTGTGCCCCTTTTGTCCACGGCCAATGCAGCGAATTGAGCGAAGACGTCATTTATGAATTTTCCATTGTGGTATGAACGTCTATGAAGGTCTTGTCACTGCCAACATGGCATTTGGGACCAGAGATCCTATAGAAAGGAGTCGTTTACAAGAGGTCCATGGCCATCAGGTGGCATTTTGGGGAGGAAGGGGGGGTTGCTGGACCCTGGCCCGTGGTAAAGGAATGTGCCAGCCTGCCAACCGGGCCATCTGGAAGTCAGTGCCCTGCGGGTGTGAACCAGTGAACTCCCACTGCTGGGGAAGGAGCAAGTGTAATCTTCCCGGTGTCGCCGCCAGCAGCCACCCCGCCCACCAGCCCACCACTTCCTCCCTCCTCCCTTCCTTTTGCGCCACCGTCGTGGTCTGCCAGCGCTTTTGGCCTGTGCACTTCTATGCAAGTAACTCTAGCACTTGAGATAAGGGTCATCTCATCGTGCAGGCAAGCTCGATTTGGACGTTAATTTGAGATGCGGCGTGCCTCTCTCTCTGTCGCAGGAAGTTCGGCGTGCCCCACTGACGGGGGCAGCACTGCTGAGAAACATTAATTGAAGGGAAAACCACCTCGGCGCTGCCGCAGGTATATCAATTTACAGGTTCCCGGTGTTGACTCAACGTAATGAAGGATCGGAGAGGTGGGGCTCATCTGCCTGCAGTTTCCACTGACCCTCACTCTGACCGCAGCCATGTCCTTCCAGCACAACCCTAAAACTACTTTTTGGTTCAAGAGTGGGAGATCAGGCAAAAACAACGTCCTTCAACCACAACTCCAAATGGTATTAGCTACAAAGAATGATACAAAACCAACAAAACACTGGCATGAACCTTGTAAGAAGCCAGATGGGCCAAGGTTGAAGAAAAATATATAACATTGTTATATTTCACACACAAGTCATGCAAATACAATAAATATAATTTGGGATTGGGAATATCATATTTTCTTTAACAATTCATAAGCAAAGTTTTACCTCAAATACACTAAGGTGATGTGTGTGTTCTTGGACGCTTACCAGAAGTACAGCAGAAGTCCCATTGGGCCGGAAGAGTTCTATAGTCATTTCCGGAAACATTCGGCCAATTCTCGATATTACGTCATCCACATACCTGGAAGATGAAGGGGAGCATTAGCCACCTTTGATGCTGCTGATATATCAATTTAAGATGAAAAGTAACAAGAGTCCCCGTCCAAGGGTCAATACAAAGTCAATGGTTTTTCATTAAGGACAAGGTGATGGGGGCATCACTGCTGCTAAAGCTCAATACTATTGACGCACCTTCGTTCTTTTTTGCAAGTCACTTAATGTCAACAAAGAATTTTCTTGATTTATTTGATAGTTTGAATACTGGTGACTCAAAACAAATAGGGCGTTGTCATCCAGTTATGGATTTAATGTACACATGAAGGGCAAAACACACACACACACACACACCTCACCTTACTAGACCTTACTAGAATTGTCTCTTTGAGTCTTCAATACTTTAGTATAAATGATGGGGGTTTTAAGATTTTGATTACATACTTTTTTGCTAATTTGCAGGAGGTCTGTAGACTGTGAGAAAGACAGTAATATGAGACTGAAATTTTTATGCTGGGGGAAAAAGAAGTGAAGAGCTGTGATCAGAATAGCTAAGCCCCAGTTAGGTCGTGTCTTCCCTGCCCTCAAACTTCTCCCAAACATCAATAACGCTTGGCACAGGGTCCTCACCCTGAAAAGCCTCAAACAGCCCACTGCTATCAGCAGAAAGAACAGACCAGACCAGATCTGCAGGTCCAGCTATGTCGTGTTATGCTAATCAGGAGTTTAATGAAAATCTCTTTAGCCACTGGGCATCAACAGAGGAAAAAATTATTTAAAAACGTGAAGCAGGCCGAGGGAAAAATTAGTTAATCAAAGTCAAACAAAAGTTAAAGAATAATCTGGGAATCGCACGATACTGGCTGGACGCACACCACCCACTAGCACCAACACACGTGCTCACACATACACCAAAACAGGCCTGCATGTGTGGACACATATGCACATTTTCACAAAACACCCACACCATGGAGGGGGATATATTTAAAAAAAAAAAAAAAAAAAAAAAAAAAAAAGGAAAAACACTAAAATTACTATTCTTAAGCATGGGTGTTCACAATCGTGCTCTTCTACTGTACAAGCTCTAGCCCCACACAACAAAACTTATATTCAATTTACTTTGCTTTGTTAATTTGTGTAGACAAGATGACATGTTTCTTGACTATGGCAATGTCAGCTCAGAAAACTGGAGCCATGTCACATTAGCAAACATACTTCAGTTTGTCTTCTTGTACAGTACACTTTATTAAAGTCGGGTGCCCCTCCCATTTGTTAATAAAACATTATTTCAATTTCAGTCTGCTAAGTGAGTAAAATAAGAACACTCAAACAGAAATTACCATTATTTGCAAACAGAGGGGTACGGCTTGATGTAATATCGTTTTGCTTTGTAATTTTTTATCACAAACTGCATCATAGAGGACTGCTCCTGCGGAGATGTTGGTGGGTGGTAGTAGCCTAGTGGGTAAGAACCAGACGATCACAAAGTCACAGGTTCAAAGCCCACTTACTACCATTTTGTCCCCGAGCAAGACACTTAATCCTGAATGTCCCCTGAGGGTCATTGTCCCTGTAACTACTGATTGTAATTCACTCTGGATAAAGGTGTCTGATAAATACTATAATTGTAAATTATAGCAATCATTATTATGTACATATTTATTTTTGCTTTATAGTTACAATTGCATATGTGATGAAAAGAACATCATGCCTGTTATACACACACACACACACACACACACACACACACACACACACACACACAAATAACGCTTTTAACTCAAAAATCTGCGTTCATGCCCAGAGTTTTCATGGTAGTTACACCTCCCTGAGGCCCACCATGGGCCACACAATTAACATATTTTTAATTGCTTGTTACCATGTAGATCCTCAGAATCCGCACAGGACACGAGGATGGGTTTTGACTTGAGAGGGAAGGTAAACAGCAGCAGCAGCAGGCCTGGGTGGAATAAACTTGCCTTCCCTCCACATCCTCACTCACTCAATTCTCATAATCCCTCCACTGCCACCATATGCTAGAAAAATCAGCAGAGGAGGAGCTTTTATGATATGGGACATAAGTGAGCCTGTAAAACGAGTCTGGCTGTAAGTGTGAGATCAAATTATCCCTTCACATAGATGAGTATAGAAAAGAAGGAGGGGGGTGGAGGCCAAAAATAACTTTGACAAGAGGCGCAATGAAAAGCAAAAGCCATTTACATTTGTTTAAAACGGTCAGAGGACGACTAGAATAAAAATGGCCATCCATAAAAATAATTACATACAAGGCCCACAACCAGATTACATAAAAGCCCCACAACCATTATCTCCATTTTAGTTTCTCGTTAGCACTAAGAAACATACAATTAAGAGACATAAATGTCTGACGACTAATGAAAAGGGCAGTGGTGGCCTAGAGGATAAGGACGTGGACCCCGTAATCGGAAGGTTGCCGGTTTGAATCCCGAACCGCCAAGGTGCCACTGAGAAAAGCAACGTCCCCACACACCTGTAATGGCTGATGGTTAAAGGGTGATGGTAAAGGGTGATGGTTAAAAGCAGAGGACACATTTCATTGTGTCAACGTGTGTTGTGCTGCAGTGTACCACAACGACAATCCATTCACTTTCCAAAAAAACACTACTCATTTTAAGTCAATTTATTAATTTTTGTACATGACATAATTGGTCATTTCAGTTACTACTGTGCAGTTCTATACACATCCCTTCAATGATAGCTAAACCTTCAATGGGAATATTAAAAGGAACACTTATAAATATATTGGGAAAATTGGGACCTGGTTTTATACATATACATAGGCATACTATGGAAGCTCGATTAAAAAGCCAGTTCCATAACCGAAACCGTCTGGTTATACAAGTCATTAAGGCCTTTTCTATCAACCTTGTAATTGAAATGCAAAGTTAATGAATGCTCTGAGGAACAGTAGACATAGGGGAGGTTCTGTAACGCAGTTTAAGAATCCACCGAGAAATGTGTCTTGAATGCTTAAAATGATCATCATTAGCCATCCAGATGATGAAAAGCAGGCGTTTGAACAAGAGAAATGGTTGAACAGTCCGAACTGTGAAAACATCCTTTACTGAAATTAGATAAAATGAGACGTACATAAATAAATGGGCCAAAACAAACAAAAAGAGGTACAAGGAATGACATTTACAAGAAAGCTTTCTGACATATTTTCGTTGTTTAGTGTTTTAACGTTTTTTCCTTCTCTTTCTTTCCGTTTTTTTAAAACTCCACAGCATGATTGATGCTACAAAATGATCAAATAGTCCTTTGCTAGAGCCTGCATGGAGCAGTGAGATGAATGCTGATATACAAGGGCCATCTCCCTCTCTGTACAGTCTAATCAGGGATCTCCCATGAATGAAATTTTCATACGGCTCAAGCGTACCGTGCCGCATTGCAGCACTGAAAGAGGACACCCCTTGACCAGACGTTCTTGTTATTTGTGCAAATATGCACATTGTAATTGATCCCTTCTTTTTTTCCTTGATGCAAAAGAAAGCACCATTCAGAAGTTGATGGAAATAAACTCAATTGCTAAAGTATTCTATATATTCTTCTTATGTACTGTACAGCGAAAGCTACAATATTCAGTAAATAATACATGTACATAATACATAAGCAATAAAACTATATCATGGGTTACCGAAAGCAGATATGATAAAAAAAAAATTAACAAAATGAGCAACATTTGTTAAAATGAGCAATTTTTGTTTGTGTGGTGACAACATTTATTCAATTATGATGTGCAGCAATGAGTAGATTGTATCTCTTTCTGAAATGCCTAGAGAAAAGAGGATGGGACAGGAGGGAGGGCGGCTGGGCAGATCCGATACGTTTGTTCCTTCTCTCTCTCTCTGTTGTAAGAGATGCCCAGATTCTCTGATGATGGGAATGGGCAAGACAGACCTGACAACGCCACTCCAAATCGATCCCACAAGGACAGCAGTCCACGTCCTGGGGGTTTCCTCCAACAATGCGAAAGCCCAATCACGGGCCATCTGACAACAAATCCCATCATGCTTCACACTAAGGTGACCTTGGGTAGTTGACAGTTTCCTTTGTGACTTTCCTGCTCCATCACACGGAGGATACCCTTTTCTGCATAAGCACAGCATACAGATTTTCAAGGGTGAAGTAAAACTAGCTGCTTCAGAAAAATCTCTTCATTTGTTAAAGTTTTTGAAGCAACCTTTAAAGTCTCCTGACATGAAAATTTCACTTTGTGAGATTACTTAACATTATCGCGAGTTCCCCTAGCCTGTCTTACATCCTGCACTGGCTAGAAATGGCAACAGGTGTAAAGAGTGCTTTGGCCATTCTGGCCTTCGCTAGTCGGATCTGGAATTTGTCCCCTTATGTCGTCATAAGGGGAAACGTTACCTGCCATTTCTCATGCTTTTGTACGCCCAGAGAATTCTTAATCCTCCCCTAAAAAGTAACTCCGCCAACCGTCATGGCTTCCAAAAGTTCAAAGCATTTTTAGTTCAGTTAGTTGATTAAGTAATTTCTGTGAATGCTGGCTAAGCTTCTATGGGCCGCTCTCCTCCTTGGCATTTAAAGCTACAGACGCCGCAATGGCGCATCCTGGGGAAATCTCATTGAGGGACTGGCTCAAAGTAGTTGTAATTCTGCGCCACGACTGAATTTTGGAATGAGACTTCAGATACAGTATTAGGGGACCACTAAAACCAATATAAAAGCAAAAAAGCCTTCTGCAATTGATATAAAAAGCATAAAAAGACTTTTAACAAAGCTTATAACAATGTTCCACAGTGATTGGCTCTGCGGCAGGAAACACCATGGGTTCTAAATCCTGAGGTGCTATAAATGACTTAAGACAAGAATGATGGTTGCTCTTGTGGGATGCTCATTGTCTGCAGTGGTCAGGACCTAACACAAGTGGTCTAAGGAAGAAAGTCTGTGAACGGTAACAAGGTCTTGGGTGGTCAAAGCTCACTGATGCATGTGGGGAGCAAAGGCTGTTCTGCGTTGTCTAATCCAATAGAAGAACGACAGTAGCTAAAAATATCTTGTTCATCTAGAAAGGTGTCAAAATACACACAGGAATGGGACAAGGTGGCCTGGTCTGATCAATCTCATATTCTTTTTTGGATCACTGGATTAGGAAGGGTTAGGTTAGCTATCTGTGGACGTAGTGTGATGCTCTGGTCAATGATGTCTGATGTCTTCATGTGGATGTTACACCTGCATAAACATTGTTGGTGACCAAGCACACCCATTCATAGAAAAGATATTAGCTCATGGTGGTGTCCACTTTCAGTGGGATAATGCGCCCTCAAACACTGCAAAAGTATCAAGTATCTGTAGAATGTGCTGGAAATAGACATCCATGGAGGCATTACCTCACAACTCATGGGATCTACTACTGACCACTTGGTGCAAGATACCACACCACACCTTCATATGTCCATCATCTCTGAGAAGGTTGTGCATGTCTAAAGCGCTCATAATCGGTCACCCTGATTCACTGTCCTGACAAGGAACTTGACTTTATTTACCATTACGGTGAATTGAGGTGAAAGTGAAGTGATTGTCATTGTGAAACACAGCACAGCACATGGTGCACACACTGAAATGTGTCCTCTGCATTTAACCATCACCCTTGGTGAGCAGCGGGAAGCCATGAAAGGCACCCAGGGAGCACGGTACTGCTCGGAATTTGAACCGGCAACCTTCTGATAATGGGTCTGTTTCCTTTCCCAGTAGGCCACGACTGCCTTGCAGTTGCAGTTGCCCTCCACATTGCTGTTGTTTGAATGCAATTTGAGTCATTATGGACCAGATTAGCTGACTAAATTCAGTATGAATCCATTTAGAGGATTAATCACCACGCATATGTATAAACGCCACCAGTGCTAAGCGCACACCTCTCTGATCACATGGAGAACTAAATACATTGCTCAAAAAACAAGAGAGGAGGAGAGCTCTCTTGCCATTGCTGGCTTGTATCTTCCTGGTTCTGGAAGCCTCTTTCATACTCGCTGCATTCTGTGAACTTCTGTATTGGTCGTGGTCCATAGCTCCTGCCAAAAACACATGCCTTGGCTCACCAGCTTAGACACGACCAGGGGAAAAAAAAAAAAACAGAAAGACACGAAGCACAACGGCAGTTTCAACAAATAAGAGGCCTTTTTTCATAGGGATTTGAGCTTCAGACACAATCAAAGATTAGTTGAGGATGGCTGTCTCTTAAAGTTGAACTTCATTCAGTGTGTAACATCATCAGAGATTGGCCACTTAGTGCTACGATTACTGCATTTGATCTCTTGTTGCGCTTCGGAGTATAAAGTCATTACATTCAGGTCCTGGCTCAACATTTTGGAACCACCTTTCATTAAGGTTTTAATTTCCCTGCTTCAGCATTTTAAGGTACGGCAAAAAAAAAAAAAAAAACAGCTGGCAATGCAAGGGGGGAATGCGGGGCGGAGAGAGATGGAAGGGGAAAAAAATGCCTAAGCTACCTAGCATGGAGGTTGTGCTGCATAATTCATGCGCCGGCTCTTTTTAGAAATGGCAAATTCATCAGGACAATGACGTCTGACAGAGAAGCCAGCAGCTCCTTCACCTTGCTCCGATCTTCACCCGGGCCGCTGGCGGCCTGCTGTGGCACTGCGCAGGGCCATTAGTGAGCCCCAAAGCGCCAGCGAGAAAATGGTCACACTCAAGCCTCTCGTGAAGATTTACCATGACAACCTGTGCTTTACTGTTACCATTATTGATATTTTTCTGTCAATCTTTGGATGTGTCGGCTGAGCAACGGCTGCCCTGCTCTTGGGCCAAAGGCATCCACAATGCCTGGGGGAAATATTGGTAAAATGCCACCAAAACTAGTAAATCTGACATTTTGGGAGGCTTTTTTCTTTTGTTGACATATTGCCAGAGTGAAAAATGAAACTGGATGCCATTTTCAAAACCTTTATATCTGTCCTAAAAATATTTTAACAATTCGATTACTGTTTGATTAGCACTTCCTTCAGGCTTTGAATGCATCAGGCCTGCAATAATGAGCCGTACAAGGTAAAAACCTTGACTAAACTAGAACATGACTAACGTATGTTCATTTTCAGTTGTAATCAGATGTTTACATTTACTCAACCTGGACATGAATGTTGAATTGTGCCTTTTCTGAGGTGGAATGATACATCTTTAATACATTTTTATAAAGGATCAAATCTGTATACAACATAAAAAATACATTATTCAAATGACTTTTAGGACCGCATAAGAACAAATAAATAAATAAAAACAAACAGAAAACATACTAGGTAAATTGAATGGCATGCTGATGAAGGCCCTCTTGGACAAAAGCACTACACAAATGGCTCCAGCAGGAATGGCCTGCTCTGCCAGCTGGGGACCCCTCTCCTGTGACTTCTTCAGACCCTTTCATCTACCTTCAGACCTGCTCACGCACTCAGGAGTCCAAACCCTTCTCCACTCCTCTTATCACAGCACACAGCCCAAAAACCACCTTGAACCCACAAAAGGCAATGCATGATTCTCCCCTGTCACCTTATGCAAGGTCTCCCTAGAGCCACTAGAGAATGGGTGATGGGGATGGGGCAAATAAATAAATAAATAAATAAATAAATAAATAAATAAATATGACTGGTCTATACTTTTCTCAGTGCAGTGATTGTACTGGGGGAAAAATTTTTTTGCGCTTACTGTGGTGGCAGGACCAGAGTACTCGGCTGGACTTTAGGTCTTCTCTTTGCAGAAGCTCCCATCTGATTGGCCGAGCGCTTGAGTGACTGCTGGTTCAGAAGGCTGGATGCCAGGCCTGCATGGAACTGCAGCTGCTCGGGGAAAAGAGAAAAATAAGGAGAATAATTACCACAAAAACATCAAAACCTTTTTCACTTGAAATGTTAATTTAGGTCCAGGGCAATTCTAGCTGGGAAGAAGGTACTCTCTCACTCTCTCTCTGAAGAATGGAAGAAGCTCTCTGCCCCATGTTGGAGAGATGCGAGTTCACATATCCTTGGCTCTTGAATTGTTTTGTCAAATATGGTCAATATGTAGAATTTGCTGTCCGTGGCATAAGCATAGACGTAGGCATACCTCTACAACCAGAGCTGAGAATCTAGTCAGGCACTGCCTGTAAATCAGTCCATAAAGAGACCTGGTGAAAAAAGGCCTACCGGGATTCAGAGGTTCTCTAAGAATGCCCCTGAGCCCTTGATGTGTCTTCATCTTGATGCATAAATTGAAGGTCAATGTTATTTTTAGAGCTTATTGCTGAATAAAGAAGAAAAACAGGATCAAAAAGTCCAATAAAAGTAATGCTTGAAAATGTATAGAAATAATTTTGTTTTAGCTATGATTATGTGTAACATCGAATTTTAAACATTAATTTGAACTCAGACTTTGTAATTACCACAGAGCCTAAAAAGCTCCTAAAAATGTACAAAGGTTTTTAAAACTTTACAGCATAGCGGACTGCAGAATACATACACATTAATAAAAACAAATACATTAAGAGACAAAAAAAAAAAACGTTGAAATGTACATCTGATATTTTATTTTAAGGCTGTATCTATTTCCACACCAACGACGAACTGAGTGGGGTTCATGGTTGTTCGGAAAACAAGAGGATCCAATAAATTGCAAAAGATTAATTTAAATCAATTGAATTAAGATCAATTTGTCTGATTCCATAAATGGCCCAACGACTGCGTTGTAGTCAGAGCGTGGTCTATAAAACACCTCCACATACCAGCGTCCACCCTGTGTCACCGGACTGGTCTGCCCAGTCTGACATCCTTTCCGTAGTGTACTATCGCCTCCCACCCTACGCACCGGATGAGCGGCACTTCAAAAACAGACGGAATTGACTAACTCCAGCGTGTGTAACATAAGAGGTGTCAGCAGTCACGCTTCACAATATGACTCAAGCTGTTGCACCACTAAGGCAATGACGGAAGGCCCCCAAGCTTCAGCCTTCTGGCAATTAAACTCAACTAATTCCCCTGACAGGCACAAAGCAATGCTATGACAGCAATCAAGGACAAAAGGTATTGATTTCACTTTAAACTTGACTGGCGTGTAATGTTGAGCAGCATACAGGACTGGGGGAGTCTGAATTAAACTCTGAGATGCTCCAGGCAAAGTTTCCTGGCAAAAAAGCCAAGTCAATTTAGCACAACGGCCCATCATTAAGCGTCAGTGGCAGCGTTGCACAGAAAATAAACGTCACGTGACAAATTAAGTTGTCTTTGCTCTGGACTAATTGGGCTTTTTATTTCAATGTTTACCCAACGCAGAGTCCCAGCCCTGACAACAATCTGCTCCTCAGAGCGAAGACGCAATTGGCCGCATTTCCATTTTTCCCTCTCCATTTTCCCTCCACCTCCTCCTCGTCATCATCATCATCATCATCGGCATAGTCCTCCTCCGCTCCTCTGCCCACACTGCCTCCCCCTCTCCTCCTGCCTGTCTCTCTCGAGTGTTACATGGCAAGCGCAGCACCTCACACTTTGATGTAGCAGCAGAAGACGCCTGTCGGCAGCACTGCTCCTCATGTGATGAAACAGTGTGAAAGATTTCAGCTACCCAGAATGCACAGGTGTCTCACTCCATGTCACTCTGATGTCAGGGCGGCTGGTGATAGATGTGACAGAACTCCGGACACCAACCATCTGTCAAAGATCTCTGCAGAACTGGGCTGAACTTTATCAAAATTGGTAAATGAGTAAAGTAACGTGAAGTGATTGTCACGTGATACACAGCAGCACAGCACACGGTGCACACAGTGAAATTTGTCCTCTGCATTTAACCCATCACCCTGAGTGAGCAGTGGGCAGCCATGACAGGCGCCCGGGGAGCAGTGTGTGGGGACGGTGCTTTGCTCAGTGGCACCTCAGTGGCACCTTGACAGATCGGGATTCGAACTGGCAACCTTCTGATTACGGGGCCGCTTCCTTAACTGCTAGGCCACCACTGCCCCATTCTCCAAATGGGGTGGAGAAATAGAAAAAAAAAAGAAAAAAAAAAAAAGATTATCGACTTAAACTTATACACGAGTAGGGGCGTGGAGGGGTGTTTGCAAGCAGGTGCACGAAGCATCACCCAAAACCAATATTCTTCAGCCATGTCGCCTATTTACAAGGGACAAAAATGTCCAGTGTCCATTTTGTCGCCTCAGCACGACAGTTTTTCGGGATTCACCGCCACTCTCCTACAAAGATAGCGCTCTTAAATTGGAACCCGCATGGTCCCGAAGCTCATTAATTGCTATTAAAATATTCCTCTCATTGAGCTAATTAGGCGCAATCTGAAGACTGCGCAACGGCGTTCGCAGAGCAAGGAGCAGACGGCAGCACACTCCCTCTGTTTAATTTGGCTGACCAAAGCAGCTGTGTTAACGGGGAATTATTTTAATTAACCGGAGCTGCTTTTCGTGGCTAATGAGGCTAGTTTGTTAGGGACGCATCTTACAGAATCCCGCGATGCTAATATCCGGGGAAGCTGCGCTTTTGCACTAAACAACCAAAATCAAACTGGGGAGTTTAAATAAAAATAAAACCCTCAATTGCAGTCGAGAGAATTGTGTAGCTCTGCATATTAAGCGAGGCAAAGCTCGCATTATATAACATTCCAAAATCACAGTCCATTTTGGCAACGATTTTCAAAGCACAGAGCCAAGAAAGCCAAACATACACTTCAAACCAACATCTGTGAATCGATCTGCTAAATACAAACATGATATTCTTTCTTCCTCTGTGTTCCTCTACGTTCCATTAAATATGATGGTCCTCTCCCCTTATCCGATTTCTGTCACCCATACCATCCCTCCAATTTTAGATGCATACATTCACTGATCGCGCCACAAAATCCACTATATGTTCCTGGTGAGCCACACCGGATCCAGCTCATCGCATCATTACCATGCCCTTATAAAGCTAGAAGATAGCTTACACAACCAGACCGCGACAAAGAAAGTGTTCCAAATATCTCTGCATGGGTACAGAAATAGAGGTGGCATTGCGCGAGCACCCAAAGCGAACAATGTAGCCAGTGATGGACCGAAAACAAGTATTGCAGCAGATGTCCACTAGTACTGAACATAAAAGGGGTCACAGAATGACACGTGAGATGCCACATAAGAGCCACTCACACCGGACAGTCGTACCCTAGCTTGGTGTCACGGCTAAAAGCCAGAGAGAGAAACAGCTCCATGGAGCGTGCTCAGTCACTGCTGAACACTGAGATGCACAGAAATAACATAGCAATGGGAATATTATATTCTATTAATCATATTTATTTATTAAAGAGAGGAGATTCCTTGTACGTAATTTATTTCAATCAACCGATCTTTAATGATATTAGACAGTTAGAAACGTCATTAAACAGTGTTCCTTGTTTTATTTAGTTACGTAAATCCTGAGGACGCCTTTGACCTCACACTAGCAAACGAGACCCGTGCATGGTGCACAGTGCTCAATCAAAAACAGTGCCTTCTGTCTTCATTTGTAGAAAACAAGAGGGTGATACCAAATCTACAGACTTATCTTGATTAGCTGAGAAATTAATTAAATGTAATTAAGTTCTTGTGTAATTATTCCTATATAAAAAGCTGATAAAAAATTAACACTCTCAGCACAAGATCACCTTGTTTAAATTCAGACAGTCTATCTCTAACCAAAACATTACATTATGAATGCGCTGATAAATATGAATATGTAAATCACAGTGTCGCCAAGCATAATCATAATGCCGTAGATCTAAAGTAAGGTCGCAACTTTTTCAGACACCTAATTGCCGTAATATATAAATATCTTCATTAAAACTTCCTCTTCTGCGGGACACACTTTGTCAACTCCACAGGCAAAGAAAGATTCTGATCAGCTGGAGCATCACTGTCTGCTGCCATGCTCTGCATTAGCATGGGCAGGCTGTCATGCTGTCCAACATCCTGAAAACGCTAATCCCAACTGTGAACCATGAACGCTATGCTTCAGGGACACAAAAGAAAATTCCGGCTGGAGTAGAATAATGACCAGAATCACTGCTGAGTCAAGTCGGTGCTCAGGAGGGGCTTAAGCAAAGCCGAACATCGGTCCAATTGAGAATTTCTGTTCTCCAGTGGTGAGCATGTTCCAGCTCCACAGAGCTTGAGCGAAAAAATAGTCTCTGGTACGTCCTTCAAAAGCCCCAACCAAAGGAATGCTGTAGGGAGCAAGTGAAAATTCACAAGGGCATAATTAAATCCACAAAAAGGGAGTCAATATTGGAGTCTGTGCAAGAACGGAACGAGGGTGAGCATCACAAAAAAACAATGATATCTAGGAATTAGACAGCTAAATATTTTATTAGTTCAGATGTGGAGTGGACTTCTCAAATTTGGTTACATTACAGAATACTGTCTGTATTTAATTACAAATCCTATATAATGTCATAGATGTGAGGGAAACATAAACAGGCATTCTTGATAACATATGTAATGTTCTTTTAATTATATACAATTAAAGTGTCCCTTTGTACTGTGAATACTGAAAGTATCCAAATTGATATCAATATTCATATACAGATCATTATATTAATATACTGCCAAGCATCTCTATATCTCACCTTTGCAAATTTAATGAAAAACAAATATGAAAAAAGGAACTGGGTAGTTCAAATATTTATTTTTTCTACATTTTATTTAGAAACATTCAAAAACACCCAAAGGAGACAAGTGCCTCTCTCCACTAAGGCTTGTTCTGCATTTATTTAACAACCAACAGCCATTAGACCAATATCTATTCAAAGGATTTTATACAGCAATGGAAAAAATGAGGGGGGAGGGAAGACTAGAATATTAAATGAATGGTGTAACAACCCCCTTTGATCACTTACTGGTTGTAATGCAACCCACAGAAATGATGAAATGCCTGATCTCAAGTGTTACTTTATTTTCCACCTCTCAGGAGCCCTTGCGCAGCCTAAAGGGTAAACTGGTTCAATTTGGAGAAACCTAATCAGGTTGCTTTTGTTCACAGACAGGGATACAGCAGGCCAATACCGTTCAACACCGCAGGACACAAACATCAAGACATAAGTTGATGCCTTGGTGGATCCTAATAATCATAAAATTCACTTTAGTCTTCTTTTATAACAACGATTTGAGGACGAAAATCACATGCTCTTCTCAGAGCCACTGTGTTAAATCACAATTTTAGGAAATTCAACTGTGATGCAAAGCTAATTTCCTAACATGACAGCCATAATAGTTTTTAATATTGTGTTAAACTGCATACACACATATAGTTTATATAATACTGAATCTAGCTTTATATCGCCCATAGAATTGAATATAGTACTTACACACACATCCAGCACAAATGCACATCATATTGTGGAAAAAATATTTAGAGATGCAAGAAAGAACACATGACTGTGTTGGGGGGGTTGGGGAGGAGAAGTCTGGATGATTGGCAGCAGAAGCAAACACTGCAGTCACAGGGTTAATTAAATTTTAAATATCAACCAAGGAGCTACAGGTCTTCGGGTGTTTTTTTTTTTTTAATAAGTCAGGGTTATGGGGGAACGCAAATGAGATCGGACACATTCCTTGCAGGAAACTAATTTGGATTTAAACAAGTTTCCACTGGCTAAGATTGAAATGAGCGAGAGGTGTGACAGAGCGCCATTGTTTTAATCAGACCCCTAAAGGAGACAATGACCGTCGCTGAAATTAGCACGGAAGAAAATTTCTCTTCCATCGTCAATTTTGTTTCTCCTCGAAGCAGAGTTACAAATGGCAGCTATATTTTACACAAAATAACAGCAAAGAAAAACTATCTTAAGACAATAAGACACCAGAGAAAGGAAATAATTAAAAATGTGTCTCTACCTCATCTTTGAGCCCGAGGTCGGGCTGAATTGACAAGGCATCGTTGGCTGATGCTCAACTCATTTAGCATGCGTATAGACAAACAGCAACAACAAAAAAATAAAAAAAGCATCTCACACACACAAACAATTAAAGCTAGGCAACATTAAAAGATCCTTTGTGGCGCCTCCCACGCGAACAGTTGCAGATGAATGTGCGGTATTAAGAAAAGCAAATATTAGGAATCTGTTATCAAAGGTTTCCCGCTGCCTGGGACTTTTTAATGAGGAATTAGCAGGTGAGAGCAAACACAGTCCGCCGTTCTTTAAGCTTCTGCGGTCCCTTGTCTGAGAACTAATAAGGGATCCAAGACCGCAAAGTTCGAACATCAAACATTTTTCTCGGAACAGCACATTTTCAAAAGGTCGCGCCCCCCCCCATTCCATCTTTTCCTTTCTTTCTTTTTGTTCGGTTGATATTTCCCCCCCCTCACCAAGCAGATCTCTCAGATTGACCAACCTATTAGTTGGCTGTGGCACAGCAATCGGCGGACATGCACTCCATCATTAACGGCGGGGCCGGCCCGTGTTGTGATGGCGGTTCCTCGCTTCTCTGATCTTAACGCGGGCACGGGGGTTGCGGCCCACCATTCGTCTGCCCTGACAGCTTCATTCAGCTGATGATTAAAGCCCATAACCAGCCGTACGATTTCAAGATTGTGCCGAAGGAGGAAGGCCATTAGCCTGGTTCCCATTCACTCCAGGGCCTTTTGATTAGTTTAAAAGTGGGGGGCTATATGTAATTACACATTTATACAGTAAACACACAGCTATAACTACAGCGGTACTGGTGGTGGTTCTGTGGTCTGAGCCACTAGTACCCAAAATATTCATGAAGGCCGTCCCAAAGAAGGGCTAAGTTGCACATATGCAAGTGAAACCAATAGAATTATGCAAATGGAGGTTTGGAATGGCAGGGTGGAGGGGTGGGATAGTGGGTCTTTAATCACATTCACCATGCAAGGTCTTGGAGCATCTTCACAGATCATACATCCTTTCCACTTACTCAAAAGTCAATTTATTTGATTTAACACATCTATGTACATAATGAGTTTTACATAGGTGCTACATCAAAAATTGATAAGGCAATATACCATGCTACATTCTTTTTACACTATTAGACAGTATGATTTTATTATGGGTTTCAGTGAATTCTTAAATCTTAAACAAGAATGTAAAGAAAAAAAAAAGTTTCATTTGAAAATACATTGATTTAAGATGTACTTCTGCTCTGTAAATAAGGACATTGTACTTTTATATTGTGTTTTAATACAAACATCACAGCCCATGGAAAGAATGTACCGAGTCATTCTTTCAGACTGATTATTTCTGAATATAAATTTAATAATAATTAAGTTGGAACAGACAAGTATAATGGCCAATTTAGTTCCTGGTGGTATTTCACAAAAGAAAATGAAAAATTAAAGAATTCAATTCTTATTGTCAGGAAACAAAAAATGGAAACACATTACCCTGATTTCCTTCTTGAAAAGAAAAAAAAAGGACTAAGTTGATAAGGACTATTTCCATTTCTCAAGGTCATTATCTTTAAACAGAGTAAATGACTGCTTAAACCAGTTTCAGTTGGACTAATTAGAGCTACTTAACATTTGAACTCATTAGGCTGGTGGTTCTGGGGGCTGCTCAGTAAAGTGGAAGATGTAGGTCTGCCGTGGGCATCGCGACCTTGTAAAGGCAAACGGGACTGGAGGGCTCAGAGCAGGGTGGCTCAGCGTGATCCGACTGAAAGGGCCGGCTGAGGCAACTTCTGAACCAATCAATCTCTTTCATATGGCTTGGAGGAATGAGGACATTATTGCTCCACACCATTCACTGCATTTTGTTGAATAAATTCATTAAAGTGCAGCAATGCAACTTCACTTATTTTAGTTTGACTGTTTAAAACTTTTGAGCAGGCGAATTAAACACATGCAATTTAATGTAACGAAAATTGTAGAATAAATATGCAACTGTGAAGGGGAACTTAAAGCTGATCGCTGTAACCAATTAAAAAGATTATAATATATGTAACCGGGGGAATAGACATGGCTTTATCAGGCTGGCAACCTAACAAAAGGGTCGGTGCTAACTGTCCGATTATAGGGAACACATACATAAACCACTGCAATAACATGATTAATAATTCTTTCAATTTACGAGAACCATAACTTAATATTAGTATACATGAGAAATGGTCATCAAGCATGGAGATTGAGAAACGTCATCATATGCACTGTACCTATTTTTTTTGGTTTCATCCCTCTGAAGAAAATGCAAAGTTTCATTGCAGAAACCCTGCTTTCTATTCAGAAAGTTCTATAATTGATAAAAGGTATTTAGTTTGAGACCAAATGTTGAGCCATCTGTAATATGTATGTCCACGCAGGACATGTCCACGCAGGACATGTAGTCTAACCAAATTAAACCAAAATGTTACGATAGTGTTGAGAAGCTTATCCATAAGAAATAAAGAAATAATGGTGCATTAACGTAACGTGAAAATAATAAGGCATTTCTCAGGTGAGACGATTGCTGTTACATAACAGGCTGCAC
This sequence comes from Denticeps clupeoides, assembly GCF_900700375.1. NCBI lineage: Eukaryota > Metazoa > Chordata > Actinopteri > Clupeiformes > Denticipitidae > Denticeps > Denticeps clupeoides. The sequence continues at coordinate 10,059,919 of NC_041717.1, read as the reverse complement.
ACCTGTGGCCTTGTCCCGGTGAGGTGGAGCTCTGCCTACATCCCACAATCTCTGTGCACCCGCCGGCTGTGGGAATCCTGGCACACAGAGAGATGCAGCACTGCTCGCTGACAGGAGAGCAGCTTGATGTCTTCACTGTCTGCTGGCGGCGAGATAAGCAGGTACTTAAACGTCTCAGTGCTCCCGTGACGTCTCTGTTAGGGCGGCAGGCTGAGAGCTGCGAGCGCTAATCGCATTGTTATCTGCCATTAAACAGCCATTTCCCACACAGGGCATCCTCCAGCCCTGGGGGTAACAGCCAGTGATCTAGTGGCTTCTGTGTCACGCACCAAGACGAAGAAATGCCATTAATAAAAATAATAAGAAAGTGATGAGTGAGGAAAAAATTGATTATTGGGAATAGAAAAGGGAGATATTTTTCCTGATGACATTTCATGACCAGAATGTATTGTCGGACACTCAAGCAATTTCAAACATGTTTCAAAATGTCAGTGCACATGAAACAGAATGCAGCTTGTATAAATTGTATAGAAATTAGGGCTACCAAAATGAACATTGTGTTTAAACATTGTATTTATTAACTACATGTGAGGTCTGACCTATGGCACATGCTAAATTCATCCTAGCCAGAGTCAATCCATACACAAAGATGAAGAACAGTGATGTGCCAAATCTGATGAAAACATATAAATGCATACAGAACCAAGTAACATCATTTTGTGCGAATTAATCACGGTATGTTGTAATCACTGCAAATAACCACTGCAAAGGTTCATCCATACAAGGAATTTTTCACAAGCTCTGCAACTGATCACAAAAAAAAGAGAATAAAACAGGATTCTGGGATGATTTCTGAATGTAATAAGCACGACTAGATTATGGCATTTATCCATGAATGACAATCATGGTTTCTATATAGATTCTATATATACCTAGTTAGTTAGTTAGTAACTGTGCGGACCACCAGGCCAGATGATCCACTCCCTAACGTGAGCAGCCGAAGGAAGGGGAGGATTTAACATAAGGATTAAATCTGATGAATCAGGATAAAGTATCAAGTATTCACCAAATCCGCTGCAATCTCATTCCATATGGGTTACAATGAAATTGTTCTGACTTGATATTACAACATTTACAACATATTTCAAAAATGTTCCAGGCTACTGTGGCAGGAAACAAATGTTCTTCATTTTGCATTTTTAGCAAACAAATTGCGTTAGTCAATTCAATTAATACATTTTAAACTCACACAGACAAAAAGTGAAGTGAAAGTGAAGTGATTGTCAATGTGAAACAGTGCAGCACAACACACAAATAAATGTGTCCTCTGCTTTTAAAAATCACCCTTGGTGAGCAGTGTGTGGGGACCTCAGCGGCACCTTGGCGGATCGGGATCCTAACCGGCAACCTTCTGATTATGGGGCCGCTTCCTTAACTGCTAGGCCACCACTGCCCTGATGCAGATAATGCAACTGGCGGTCAAGAATACTCCAACATGTACACTCAACTGGACACAAACTGGCCAAGATGCTCTGAAAATGCTCCACAGTTCCATCTCCAGATCTCCATAAAGAGATAGACGAGGCAGCGGCGGCGATGGCAATCAGATAACACCATCACCATTTTAGAACTTTCCAAATATCCTGTGATATGTTTTGTAGAAGCCGCAGCATCAGCATGTGTCATGTACGTATGCGTAACCCACAAGGTCGACAACAGACTGGATGCATTGAATAAACAATGGGTAAGACTTTGTGTTTCTAACAAGTCCCAACACACAATGAATCATTTATTGGACAGTTTAATGACAACAGCTTCTGGCAGGCACCACATATCAATCTACTTGTAATTGTGAAACCTCAGGAAACGCACTGAAGACTGACTCATCTGATCTGGCCTCTAAATGAGTTTTACAAACACATTCCCAGCAATGATAATAATACTAATAATACTACTACTACTAATAATAAAAAACACTTTCTGTCCTCTTCTGAAACAGGCCCACATTTCTATTCCTGACAAACTGTATTTTCACACAGAAGGATGGAGCAGAGATCGGCTGATTTATTATTCACTCGGCTGAAACCTAAATACAGCTTGATGGACCAAAGGCCATCACGGTGAGGTACGCGGCCACCTAAGAGCTGTCTGAGGCAGAAACTTTTTTTACTGCTTAATAAAACAGGGGCCCGGGGAAGGAATGGACCTTGAGATTTCTCCGACCGAACACATCTGAGGTTCTGTGATGTTGAGCGACTGGTGGTAGCCATGGGGTGAACACGGATGCCTTTAATGAAATGTTTACTCCTGTTTGCACTGAATCGAGTTGAGTGTCAGACTCCGGTTTTAATATGAGAGCAGATTATGTCCTCATTATTATTCACCTAAAGCAGCAGGATACACCTTCCTACTCAGTGTGAAACACTGTGAAACATGTTCATAATTCAAACAGAACAGACTCTACTCAATAACCTACACATGCAAGGGAGACTAAATATAAGAAAATAGGCTGTTCAGGCTCTGAGAACCAGACAGCATTTGTTGGATGTCTGATGATGGGATGATGCTGTCTAAGTGCTGATTTATACCATTTATGTATGAAAAGAAGGACGTTTCAGTAAACAAAAGACTACCATTTGACATTAAGATTGTGTCAAATTCAGAGGACAGTTCAGAGGACAAAGATTCTGATGTAAAAAAAAACAGGCCAACATTTAGCTAGGTCATAGCTTTTTACAATTGTCCACATACAATGTTTGAAAAGCTAAACCAATTCTTCTTCGTGGCTCCCTTGAACGATTTCAAGCTGAACTACAATGTTCAAAAATGCTTTCAAAAAACATGCACATCTGCCCATCAAAGGGATGTGCTGGCTTTTTCTACCTTAATGGCAAGAAGATTAATCACAACAAACTGGAAATCCTCTAAACCTCCCAGCCAAATTCACTGGATACGAGATATTCTTTATTTCGTTAAACTGGAAAGGATAAGACTTTCACTTAGGGGTTCCCTTAAGACATTTAAAAAGATTTGCGGTCCTTTTCTTGATCTGGATAAGAACAAGAATTTCCATTCTGTTTCCATACAGTTAACGCCTTGGTGGTGCTCTTGTATAGGTTGATTGTTTGGGTGATCATAGGCTGTTTTTGTGTTTTTCGGTGTAGTGTATGATTGTATATATATATTTTTTTTTATTTTCCTTTTGTTTGTTTTTGTTTTTATTTGTTTGTTTGTTTGTTTGGGGGGTTATTATTGGGGTATAGACTGGGGATTGTTTTCTTTTGTAACCTTCTGAGAATGTTGTTATTGCTCATGCTCTAATTCCAATAAACAAAGTAAAAAAAAACATGCACCAATACGAATGAAATGTACACAGAGTACAGACAGAAGGCATATTTTTTACATTTTCACTTCAAAGATGCAACGTTGGACAATTCAAAGAAAAATGATTTGTGCCAAAAGGCTGCAAGTTTCTCTAAAATGCCCACCTTTCCTCCTACCAAAGAAACTGAACTGAACACTGACACTTGCTATTTCCCATAAGAATACTTGTTGTGCTGACATTTTAGAGTCAAATATAAGGACAAGCCTAACAATGAGTTTAGGGTGCACATGATTTTATTTGCAGGCTTAATGCCAGAATGTTAAAGGATGGACTGGTCAATTTCTCAAGACCGGAAGACATAGACAGTGAGATGGACCAGGAGCCAAAGAACATCCTAATGGCTGGGGGATGGGTGGTGAGGGGAGGAATTAATCGATTGCTGTTTTGCATTAGGAGCACTGGAGCAGGAGAGCAGGCCAGCGTTGCGGCCCGGAGCCGAACCGGGCTTGCAGGAGGAGCGTCGATACTCCTGCACCATCCACCCCGGCCCTTCTACCGCCTCCACACGAGCCCGAGGAGGCACGCCTAATCCCTCTCTAATTCCCCCTCACCCCTGGGCTGTGGCCTCGGAGTGTGGGAAAGCGAACCATGCCCACCACAGAGTGGGCCAGGAGAGGGAGGGGAGGAGTGGGCGCCCCAGCACCTTGCAGCGAGTCGGAGGAAATTATATCCCGAAAAAAATGATTAACCACTGCCAAAAAAAGAAAACGAAAAGAAACACTTCTACAGCAATAAAGGAAAGCTGCCAACAAAGGCACAGCGCATGAAAGAAAAGTTAAGAAGCACTTGAGTGGATCGATGAAGACAAAATAAATAAATAATATGAAATTCTGACGAAGCACTGGCCACTTTATGAGCCACACGACGGGAGCAAGTGGCAGAGACTGATGCTCTGGTGGAGATCCTACCTGGCTGCCCTTCCTGTGATGCTGAAAATGACTGCGGGAGGGAGGTGGGCGAGCAGGTCGGATGTACGCTGAGGACAGACAGCAGAGGTAGGCAGCTTGAGCAGACTGATCAATACCTGGAAAACTGGTATTGATCCGGTGCTTTTATCCTCCTTTGTCTGAGAACACTGCCTTCTGGAAGGGGAAGAGTTATGTTCACTACACTGTTGCTTGAGGGAGGGAGAAAGAGAGTGAGAGTGTGTGCGCGAGTCTGTGAGATGTTGACTCAATTAAACTGTTTTGACTGTTCTCACTGACTAATAGATTCTTGTTCAACATAAATGTAATGCAGTCTGATGGTAACATGGGCGCAAGTCAATCCAATCAGAGGGGGATTTCATGGTTCATTTCAGAAAACAGGCCGCGTAAGACACATCTTAAAGTGTCCAGAGGCAATGTCTCAGCGCTTCCACATTCTCTAATGACACCTCACATTCGTACGTCACCAGCGCTGACAAACGTATTACGTTATGACCGTGCTACGAATTGTAGCATTTTGTCAGCCATATGGACAAGCACTTACTGACGTGTGGAGTTAAAACGGCCCCAACAGAAAGCTCTGTGTCCAATCAGAGATGAAAACCACTTTCTGCCCCTCGCAATTCATGTTGTAAGGAATTCACCTGTTACCACTGGCAACTTGTAACAGGGATTGAAGAAGAATCATTTTTCAACTTGATTTGTTAAGTTCCAGTCCTCCAAAGCCTGTTGTGGGACATGGAAAAAAATTGTTTTACTGGGTGCTGTTTCCCAAAGCGGCAGCAAAAGTCAGAAACCCACAAAGACAAAATACTAAGCTTTAACATCTAATTAATAACCAGAGTATCTCATCTAATTCGAAGCAAATAGAAAAACCTTTACAAAAATATGTAGTTGCACCGGATTTCTACTCTGCGAATTAAAAGGCAAACAGCAGAAGCACAGCAAGTGCATTGCTCCCGTGTCTAAGAACCTCAGCAGCCGTGTGTTTCCATTTGCAAGAAAAAAAATTATTCACAGCGGGTCTGTCACTCAGGAGGTAAACAAAACAGAGCTATTTAATTTCTTACTTGATTAAAATTAATACTTTACGTGTTGCGATAATTTCTTTTCAATCTGACATCCTATTTACAATATTTGCTGCGTTTGCCTTTTTATGATAAGTCATGACTTTTGTATTGAAATAACGGTTGGCAACACTACTTCAGGTCCATTTCTCATCATGCGTACATCTGCACAGGCTAATTTGGGAGGGAGCGAAACAATATTTCTGAAAGTCATTCTCTTTCACGTTGAACTGTGTGCGATTGTGACTGGACTCTGGTCACAGCTGAAGAGTGTCATAAGGCAAACACCCTTCATGACACACCAATCATCAGAAGAGCAATAGCAGGCCTCTCCTGCTCAAAAGGCTTGGAGTATTTTGCCAGCGAGGCAACACAAAGCTACGAATGATCAAAAGAACTCCAGGCACTTGACTGTAATGGGTTTTAGGGGAATGAACAAAAAACAAAAGGACAGGAGATGATCATGAAAGACATCAGATCAAGCTCAAGAGTGCTGAGAGGACGCCATCTGCACCCTCTCGACAGAAGAGCCCTGGGCCCTCATGGTAAATCAGACGATAACGTTACGGGCTGTGCAGCTTCAGCCACGCACGGCTCTATCCGCGGAGCACAAAATCAAAAGACAACAAAAGCCCCAGAAGCACAACACAATTCTCAGAAGGAAGCAAATCACCTTGCGGGGATTTTAAAATCCGTCAGCTCTAAAGTTTCGGAAGTCCACGGACTATAAATCAAGCAAATGCATACAAACTACAAAACTACATATCATGAATCAGAGGTCAGGAGTCAGGACAGACCCTTTGATCACGCAAAGGTGACCAATTTATCAGGCACAGTCCATATTAGCACATGCGCTTGCAAGAACTGACAGTTCCTTAAATTTGATTCCTTTTTATCCCCAAATGTCACTAAGCTCACAAGCAATGTTGTTGTTACTAGTTACCAGGGAAAGTAACTCTCAAAGTAATGTTCAAATGTCAAAAATATGGATGGCGTGGCTCCGAAAACTATCCATGTTCTTGGCCACTAGTTCTGATGAAGTGTGAGGAGCTTAACCGCATTTGTATCCCTCCAAAAACAGAAAAGTCATGTGTGTATTTCCACTGTGAAAACGCAACTTTTGCAGTGCTGTGTCAATTGTTTGCATGTGTAAACACCCACCCATCTCTGCCTCTGGTAGGCCTTAACCATGAAGTTAACGCAACCTTAGCTAATCACTTTCACTTATGTCATTGTCTCGCTCCTCACTGTTGCTGGTCGGATGAAAAAAGATTCATTACTGTAATGCACCATATGTTAATAGTAATTGTAAATAGTAATGATTACCCATTACTAAAAAATTACTGCATTTAAATGATTATTAAATTGTTGTCCTGAGAAAATCAGGGAACTTGTGCGAATCCCACTCGCAGATACAGCTGTGGAGATCCATGCTCCTCAACCATGACAGGCTGCTGAAGTTGACTTTGGGGTTTTAAGTGGTATAGATGGTGCATTTACAATTAACACCCTGGTGTAAGGTGCCTATTGTAGTGAATAACAGTGAGGCCTGACTAAAAGTCTAAATTGAAAAAAGCAGAGTGCTAAGAGTCTTTGAAACCCTCCTATTTCTATAGACTACATCTCTAATCTTCATCAATTAATTGTTTGTTTGCTCTCAGATTGAATACAGGAGAAGTGAAAAACAATGTCCAGCTCATCACTATCTTTGTGTAGGTGGGCTTTACAGATCAACATCCACTTTACAATGGTTCACCATACCGAGCTCTGGCATTTCATAAAACAGGTTCCAGATTCTTTGCATTGGTTGAACTTTTCACTTAGCTGCACCCTAATAAATTTTTCCAAGCACCTTTAGTGCCCCCAAAATACTTTTGAAGTTTTACTGGCATAAATACTGTTTGACTTAACAGGTAAGAGGCAACGTAACAGGCAACATTGTCAAATGTAAGAAATAAAGAAAGGGACAGGGCTCCATTTAAAATCTCACACTTTCATCACCATTACAATGATATTTCAGTATGTTTTGTTCCTATGCCTATTTCTACTTCTACACTCGGATCTTTTTCATTACCACAGGATTACCACTAACACAATTTCCAGATAACGCTATACAGTAAAATGTCAGGTAAAACAATGCAAAACAATTTTTAAAACTGAGCCTGGAACAGAATGTTTAAATGAATCATTTTATGCCAGTTCAGCGCGTCTACAAACTTTGCACAGAAAACAGCACTCTGGAAGTGATGCATACTCAGCATGGAACAACTTGTATTCCATCAAGCATGCAATGCAAAAGCGCCTATTCATTTCATCATCTGTCAACCATTAGTTCACTTTCTGGTTAGGTGTTAGCGTTGGATTTGTCTGTTCCTTTTAGGATTTTAGGCTTAATGTCACCTCTACAGCAACTCTGGCTGTCAATGCATCAGTTAAAAGCTTGATCAAAACTGAAGGGAGACGAATACAACTTCTTGCTGAACATCATGTAGGACAAGAACAACAAAATCATGAACAGCAGGTGGAGCATGCTAAAAGGTATAAAAAGACGCTGGCATAAAATGCTAAACACTGAGGAGATGAAACTTGTAGCTCAGGTTTTCACACTGTCAGTACAGATACTCCGACTCCATCTGTCACAGTTTTTTTTTTCCAAGGATTTCAGGGAACAGTGGGGTTCCAGAGCAAAGTGAACACATGATTTGCCAGAATAGAGGAATAATATGGCCATCAGACTATGTAGACTATGTAAACAGACCTAATGTCACGATTGGGTGCACCAGGAGCAACCAGTGCAACCGTGCAACGTATGAGTAGTGTCGTTTTCAGTTCGGGCAATTGCCACACGCCTGCGGGTTTGTTCTTGTTTTGCCACTTTTCCCCTATTATTGGCCCTTGTGCCGTTTTTTTGTGTTTGTGTTATTATTAATAAAATCCCATTCCCAGTATGTCCCGCCTCTGCGTTTCATTCCCCCGTCAGCTCGCGGACGTGACACCTAATTTTCTTTCAAATGAAGAAAAGTACAAATTGTACAAACCAGTAAACTAGCTTTTTAAATGAAGTGATTTTCACCGTGACAGCACAAAATGTATCCACTGCATTTAACCCATCACCCTTGGTAGGCGGTGGGCAGCCATCAAGCCGCCCGGGGAGCAGTGTGTGAGCTTGGGATTTGGCAGCTTGGGATTTGAACCCACAACCTTCCGATTACGGGTCTGCTTCCTTACCCGCTAGGCCACCGCTGCCCCGATATAAACTTTATTAGTACTAAATTATATCATATCAGACAGTTTTCTCTATTAAGTGCTCTGAAATTATATTTGCAATCATCCCAGAGGAAATATTGATTTAGAATGTGCAAGTCACAACCTTTAGAACGTGTGGTTTCTTGTTAGTCTCATATCTCCTTGACAAAAGGTCAGCATAAATGCTAGTGCTTATTTCAGTACATCTGAGGAACATGAACAATAAGGCATTTGTAGTACACGTTCTTGAATATTAAGCCAGTGGAACTCATTAAAAATAGAGCTTATGCATATAAATCATGAATGCTGCAGTATATTTGCAGCTCTATGGATCTATGAATATGCTACCGAAATGAACGTGGCGAGGAAATACTGCACAGATTACGGCTGAAGTGTGCATGTAGGTGGTAAAGATGAAAAGACATGATTTATGACATAAAGAACAGTGCTTTGCAGCTGCGAAAAACTAAAATAGTGCCAGCTTTAAGCTACACACAGCAGGCCTGGTTGACGTAGGTGGAATACGTGGCTCAGGTGTGCGCTACGCCAGAGACGAAGCCGTGGATTGTAAATCACGGATGTGCTCTGACAACAGTTTTGGTGATTCATGTGATCCTGAAATGAACTGGATCCTGGAATGAACTAAGGCCAAAGGCAGGGAGGGGTAAAAAAATTACCAAGTAGCCTGAATTACCAAGCAGCCAGTTTGTTGAGAAGATGTGAAATAACTTGGAAAAAAGGACCAGAAAAACTCTACAAGTTTGTGAGAAGGCTGCAAAGAGCCTACGTGCCCATTTTAAATATTTAGACATGATATAGATCATGTAGGGTTAGATCTATTTAAGAAGGAGGAAGAATTATTTTGTCAGACGATGAGGTCAAAGGCAAAGATGCATTTTAATGAATAAATTAATGGTAACTGCATTTGTATAATTATGAAAAATAATATAGTAGGCTGTGAGTAATCAAAAGCACATTGGCCACCTTGGCTGGTATGATGAGCAGGGCCAACATTATGAAAGATGACAATCTTTGACAAAACAAAAAATAAATAAATTATATATATATATATATATATATTCTTTTTTTTTTTTTTTTTTAATTAGCCGCCTTTTACACCAAGAACCATAGAGAATAATATAATCCTTGGCAGCAACACTCTCTACATCAAATCAAAGAATTTGTGAGATCAGCTAGTCAGATTCCTTTTACGGTAGGAAGGTCAATTGACTTTTGGACTGTCCTCTAGTCCAGGCCTGAGAAAATGGCCGGTATCAAACCCTGCATCTTCTTGTGAGAAAAAACAGTGGGGCGACTGACTGTGCTCTGGATAAAGTGAAGCGAGCGACTCTGCTGGATCTAGTTGGTGAACAGGTGGAGAGAGAGCCTGGGAGGCATCTTGGAGAGCAGGCTCTCCTTTACTGCCAAGACTCATCCATAAAACAAAATGCCTGCTAAGATGAGAGATTTACAAATCAACTGTAGAATATTCACCTCTTTTTTTCCTCCATTTTTCTTTTTTTAACAGCCACCACAATTGTAGAGCGATTGGATATTTCTTATCTTATAAGTTATGTCCTCAATAAAACAAATCAACAACTAAGATAACTTCAGGGTCATGGTTTAAATGCAGTGGACAAATGTAGTTGTGTGCATCGTGTTCTGTGCTTGCTGTGCATCACGGTGAAAGTGAAGTGATTTGTCATTGTGATACACTGCAACACAGCACACTGTGCACACAACAAAATGTGTCTTCTGCTTTTAACCAATCACCTTGGTGAGCAGGGGGGACGGTGCTTTGCTCAGTGACACCTCAGTGGCACCTCGGTGGATCGGGATTCGAACCAGCAACCTTCCGATTATAGGGTTGCTTCCTTAACAGCTAGGCCACCACAGCCCCAGTGTCTCTCTTCTTTAGTGATACTTATTAAAGAATACTCAATGAATTCCTGCTAACATTCGTATCAATTACATAATAGAATAAATTGTATGAAACTTCTGTTCACCTTTAAAAGAACAATATTCGACTTACCTTGTTGGACCACTTGTACGCTTGAAGCAGCTGACTGTAGAGCGGCGTCTTGTCTTGCACCGGGTCCAAACTCAGCAGACCACTGTTGTGAAGGGGATGACTCTCTGATGGTCTGCCAACGAGTGTACTAAGCCTCTCCAATTCACTGTAAATATGAAACTCCAGCTGATTAAAACTTGTTTGCTACTTGATCAGATATGAGGAGCCATTAACTCACAGAAATTTGTATGATTTTCTCTTCACCCGGAAGACAGGCATATACACCTCTGGTCACTCCAAGACTCAACAAAACTCTTTACTCTTAGTTGCTCTAGAGCATATGTGTAAAACAAAGATTCTCGTGCCGTTGCTGGGGCTTCAACAACACTCTCTATTTATTATTCTTACAGCACCACATTTCTGCCACACCCGGGTAAATGTTGGTAATCGCTCGTACATGAGACAGGGACATGAACGTCCTGAACATTACTGCTTTTATGTAATACAAAATGAAATAATAAATGGACCACAGGAGCTTGGACCAGTCTGCTCGGTTCCTCTGCTTGGTGGAGGGTCGATCTGCATCAGGACCGGGGCAGACGATTAACTCCCCCCACAGCAAAGTGCCATGTGCATTTAAAGGAAAACTACCAGTATATACGACTGTTACAATATGAGCACAGATTGAACACAGACCATTTTTCTGCTCATTGTAGCAAATCAAAGGTTCACACCTATACTTGGAACAGCACACAAAATACAGGGCAAAACAAACATTCACATACAATGATCTGGTGAAGGTTATGCACAACAGGACGGCATTTATACACACACAAACAGGTGCACATGCTAAGGGAAATCAGGGTGACAACAATGGCAACACAAACCTCTGGAATAAGGACATGACACATTCATATACAGGTAAAATGAAATAAACAAAAAATACATAATACTGAACTCATGATTATTACAAACATATCAAACAATTTTAGTGTTGAAGTGTAATGGAAAAATCTACAGTGTAGCATGCAAAGGTTAGTGAACAAGTTTAATCAAAATTATACCCCAAAATAAGTACAGCAGATTCAATGTATTCTTTCCAGCTAATTACTTTTAGAAATAAATAGTGCCCAAAACCTCCCAACACAAAGTCAATGTCAAAGCACCAAACATCCACCAGATACAGAAAATGTCAAAAGTTTGGACACACCTTCAAAACTATGAATGAACATATGTGGAGTTATTTTACGTAACAAAAAATGGAGACCTGGCCTCCACAGTCACCGGACCTGAACCCAATTGAGATGGTTTGGGGTGAGCTGGACCACAGAGTGAAGGCAAAGGGGCCGACAAGTGATAAACACCTCTGGGAACTCCTTCAAGACTGTTGGAAAAGCATTTCAGGTGACGACCTCTTAAAGCTCATCGAGAGAATGCCAAGAGTGTGCAAAGCAGTAATCAGAGCAAAGAAACTAGAATATAAAACATGTTTTCAGTTATTTCACCTTTTGTTTGTTAAGTATGTAACTATAGTTTTGATGCCTTCAGTGAGAATCTACCAATGTAAATGGTCATGAAAAAAAAGAAGACACATTGAATGAGAAGGTGTGTCCAAACTTTTGGCCTGTACTGTATGTCTTGTTCAAAATGAATAGTATGAGCCTTCATAAATTCTGTATTACTATAAAGATATATTAGAAAACAATAAATCGAAATCTATGAAACATTGCAATAGTAATGTGACTGTATACTAATAATGTTTCCTTTGTTTTTAGGAAATCTGAGAGTGGGACTTCCTGTGGTGTATACTATATATTCGTTAGACCCCAATGAAAGTAATAATGCCTTGTGCATTGTGGCTTCGTACAAGGCAACAAAATATATTTCAAAAATAACATTTCTCAAATGGTTTCAACAGACCCCTTACAGCTGACAGCTCTAGCTTATTTCTGAAAACCAGCGAAAACCCTCAAAGGGATATGGTTAAATGTACAGTGTGCTGAAGAGCACCAATAAAGTCAAATAAGTTAACAAAACGTTAAACTAGATGCATAAAAAGCAACCACTGGGAAAGACCGAGTCTTAAAATGCGCCGTATCGAAATACTTCCGTCGAAAGCATTTTGAGCGTCAGCTGGTTTCATTTTGTTTATTTAATGTCCTATAGATACTCACTTCACATCACGATTGACCGCCTGCAGGTTGTCCTGAAATTCCGATATAAAACCCTTTTCTCTCACTTCCAGGGTCTCTTTGTTCTTCATGCCATCTTTCAACGAGTCGAAAACCCTCGTCACGCTGGACCTAAGTGCCTGAATGGCATTTATCGCCTGCGAAAAAGCATCCAAATTCATGCCAACGTTCACAATGTCCGCCATGTTTGCGAGGTACACGAGAGGCGCATAAACAACGTAAAACGCACACCGGGAAATGTAGTTCTGCCCAGCAAGGCATTCTGGGAGATGACGTTTTTTGACAATACAAAGCTTCAAGGCGCAAATCCAACCACCGTTGTTTATATGCTAAATATGCTCCTACTAGTTATTATTATAATTGTTGTTATTATTATTATTGTTATTATTATAACTGTTATGAATGGACATATTAAATAACATAGGAAAGCTACAAAAGCCAACTAACTCTTGTCAGAATATTAATCATTTTGACAGCAATAATAACCACGTGAGTGCACGGAACTCCTAACAATCGCTTCGGACCGCATGGTCGGAGCGGCCCGTCCCACGTGACCCTCCGCGCTGCTCCTTTAAGCGGGGCGGGACGCTCCGGCTGCTGGTGGGATGGCGCGGCTCCGTCTCGGGGCGGCAGCCGAACTTCTGCTCCTGCTCACGCACCGAGTTCGCGGCGCGGATTCAGACGCCTTGGGCTGGGCGCGACGGGAGGCTCGGACTGTAAGTCGTTGCCGAAAGAAACAACAACAGCAATAATAATAATAATAATAATAATAATAAGGACGGGGACAGTTATTAACAGAGAGGGCGCTAGAAAAGTGTGCAGGCTGCAGCGGGAGAGATTGATGGATACAGTAGATGAATAAGGGGAGAGACAGAGGAGCAGAATGACAGAAAGGGATGGGTGAGTAAGGGCTTGGGTATCCTGTGCAGCCTCTCCTGCCCTTGAACGCACAGGACAAAAGAAAAGAAAAAAAAAAAAGGAGGGTGAGAAGAAGAGAAATAAAAGTGGAGAAACAAGAAAGCAGGGGACGAGCGCCGGACGGCGGGCGAGAAAAAGTGAAACTCCTCGCTCCCGTTCTTTCGGGCGAGAAATTATTTATTGCTGACCTACCCGGATCTAGGGCACCTTCCCGTGCCGCACCGCCTCTCCACGAAGTGCGCGACCGAGAGAAGGGAGTCGGAGATGAGGGTGATGAGGAGGAGGAGGACGCCGTTGTCTTCCTCTCGGCTTTAAAACCGGGGCGCAGCGACAGGACGGGGATGCGGGGCGCAGGCCGGTAGCCACCACGTTTAAGGGAATCTGAACGGGATGCTGCGCTCCCTGGCGCGGGTAAGTAAGGTGCTCAGGAGTTTCTAACGAAAAAGAAAGTTTTTTTTTTTTCTTTCTGATTTAATATAAATGATACGTTGTGATGCGGTAGTGTTGCATGTGGACGAATCGCCAGAGTCGTTTGCGCTGAGATCTGTGACGATGCGGCGCGCCAGGGCGGTACTGATGCTGCCAGAATCTTCAGCATCTTCATCGTCACCAGACTTGCCGAACTTTTTTTTTTGAACCAATAGACTGGTACCATTCATAAATCATGCTTTCCTAATGTTTTTTGTGATTATTATTATTATTTCATTTTCCTGTAAGGCAGAGATGAAGAGAACCAAGAGTCATTCTACAAAGTGACGTTCAAGACATCTCGGTGAAGAACTAGACACCCTGGACATCTCCTGATGCAAGGACATGTGCAGCCTGGGTTTTTGGCAGGAACCGGATTTCTATGTACTGTACAACAAGTCTGAACAATAATTTAAAGATTCTTTTTTTCCACTTCACTGTTTAATCATGGCATCAAGGCTGTCTTAAAGAAATTAGACTGTGTATTAGCAGCTATTCGATATAGACATCAGTTCTGAAGCAACACCAGTTCAACAGGAGCATTTTTTCAGCCATAAATGTAGACTTCTTCTTTTTTTTTTTGGTATGTTTTAACAATGGAAATACATGATAAATTCAACATGAACCACCTCCGGATTTGATGCTGATCTCATCCCATTGCGTTCCAACAGTGGCACCGCTTGCCTTTCTTCAGACACTCGGCCCTGGACCACGTTCATGGTCTCCTCGGGTGCCATGGTCCCACAGGTGTTGCTGCTTTTGCACGCCATTGCCCTGACTCTTGGCCAGTATGACATTTGTAAGTCGCTGGTCAGCACGGACGATGGACCATCTTGGGAGTATTACGCTTGCCAGCCCAAGCCCATGTCCATGAAGGAGTACATGCAGATTAAAGTGGAGCCGCCCGGCATAACCTGCGGAGACCCACCCGAGCGCTTCTGCACCCTGGTAAGCAAGATTTTCAGGGGATTAAAATGTATAATACAACCTAAACTATACAGCAATTAATCCATTCAGATAGATTATTATAACAATTATATTGTGATGCCAAAGCGTTTTTTTTTTTTATAATTTGTAAGTACGCAATCTAAATTCTTTTCTACTCATTTGAATCGTGACAGCCCCACCTCTTTTTCTTCATCTCCACACTCAGGCAATTAGCAGATGATGGCAGACTGTAGGTGTGAGCTGGTGAATTCACAGTGGGTTGCATTCAGATGCTATAGGTGAATGGACATCTAGGGGATGCATTTTAATGAACGCTTGCAAATTGCTGTGCTTTTTTTTTTATTGTCTGTAAAAGACTGTAAAAAATATAGAAAAAATTCCCAAGAGAGTGAATATTTTGTGAAATTGACCCATTTTGCTAAATACCATGACACTGAGCACACTTGGCCCCTGAATTTTTCTGTTCAGGTTTTTTTATATTGTGCTTGTGTATTTCCAGGACACATGCGGTGACAAGCTTAGCCTGCAAATGTCGCACATGGCCCGTGGACTTAGGAAAACGCCTCCTTGTGATGGGGCTGACAGAAACCGTCACTTTAAATGGTGTTTAATATAAGGCAGGGCATAGGGTCAGTGCCTTCGATGGCTGTCGGCGTGTCCCGGCTCCAGCTTTTCCGGATGGGCCGCTCACACCGGGCTGGGTGAGCTCTCCGTCGGGGCGGCTGATAAATTGTAGCCATGGGCAGTGCGCCAGGGGCTTGATTGTAAAATAATCGGATGTAGGATTTGTCCAGCTGGGCTGATACAACACGTGGGGGACGGAGACGGAGCAGCTTCCACGACAGACACCACAGCCACCAGATAATGGAACGGATTCCACCAGTCCTCCTAAAAGCAGAAGCGTCTGTCATCGGTCGTGCCGTTATGTAATTAACTGGCACTTTGATATATATACCTATTTTTAACACCAAATCTCAGATTATCTGATATTCTCTGTAAAAAAAATATTATTTTGCTCTCTGAAAGTTAATGTGTTGTGGTTTTACTGGAGAGACTAAGTCAACCGTTTTTTAAGATTTGATATGATGCGTGATGTTAAAAAAAAAAATATATATATATATAATAATTACATGATATAGTACTATTATAACTGGAAGTTTCGCTGTCTGTGCATTCCTCTTCATCCGTTCACTGACACCGTGCCTCCATGTGATAAAGTTCATCTAAGTTCATTTAAAAAAGCTTTCAAAATGTAAAAGAGAGAGAGAGATGATTCTTATGCTTCTAGATGTCTGCCCTTTGGGGAGTGTAGACCTGTTTGTGCTTCATCATCTTTTTTCTTACTGCAAGCCTTTAACAACTCCTTAAAGAAGTGCTGACGAGCCACATCATGGGCTTGGGATGTGGACCTTTGACTTCTTAAGAGCAACATGTTCTCTTTCTTTATTTCTTTTTTTCGGATGGCAATTTAGTTTGTTGGTCCCTCTAAGTCCAGTGATGAAGCCGTATATGAAATATTAATGGTCCTGATATTGGCTCCACTGACTAAACCCGATGTGGCTTACGGCACTGAAGACACAAGAGATGCATTTCGTATAGAGAGAGAGAGAGAGAGAGAGAGAGAGAGAGAGGGAGGGGCGTAGCCTTGTCTTTCTGCGTAAGCACTTTTTTCTCGGGATCGATAAGAGCTGACTGTTCATCTACTGATCAGGCCACTCTGCATTCAGGGCCGGTGGGGAGGGAGGGTAAATGGCCAAACGGGGGGCAAGCACTTTACTGTCATTGCAGAGTTGCATGGCAGTAAAAAGATTTATTGAAAATTCATATATATTAGTGATATGTTATAAGTCATTGATCTGAGAATTGATTGCTGCATTATTTAATGCTGCATTCGTTTGAAAACTTAAAAATGTGAAGTGTAGGGTCTGATACCCATTCAATCACCCTTCCCACATTGTAGCATGTGTGTGTGTTAATCTCTGAAGCCCAGTGAAATTCTCTGGCCATTCTGATTGATGCTTTATTTTTTATTTTTTTCAAAGGAAGTTAATTGATCCGATATAAGCCTTCCAGATTCACTGACTTCACTTTGTCGGGGTGGAAAAAAAAAAAAAAAAGCTTTCCAGCCTCATTAATGATTTAGGGGGAAGTTTCAGTCACTCAGGGTCCACAGGAGATGCCGATGCATTTTTACTCAGCGCTTTCCTTTCTTCCTGCATGTGATGTTAGCTGCCGCTGTTGCTGCGAGCTCACGTTGTATGTAGAGAGGCCTAATGAGAGGAAGAAGGCGAGCGGGAGTAAAAAGCGAGGCATGGGGTGGGGAGGAGGAGGAAGAGAGGGTTGGGGGGGGGGGGGGGGGGGGGGGGGGGGGGGGGGTTGTGGAAGGGAGGAGAAGGTCTCAGCTTAGCTAAGCACAAAGAGAGGAATGAAGCCTAACCCAGTGCTGCATTCATATGTGTGAGAAGGAGAGAGCGCGAAAGAGAGGGTGGAGAGAGTTTGAAGGAAGACACAGCCTCCTTCCTTTATCTGGGGAGCTCACATGATTTATGTAAAAGTGCATTCTCCACCCGTGGTCCATGCAAGATAAAATCCTGCTCCACATTGGCGTTGCCCATTTTAGAAAGCACAAACGGTCTGCGCTAAAAATAGACGGCACAGCAGTGATATTTGTGTGTCTGTGTATGTCTGTGAGTGTGTGTGTGTGTGTGTGTGTGTGTGAGAGAGAGTAATTGGAGAAACTGATAACACTGATGAGGTCTGTGAACATGTGGATAAATCCTGCCTGGGCATGCACACACATGTATACACACATAGACACACACACACACACACAAAATCACATATGCTCTTTTACACAGACTCAAAACACACCAACAGTAACACAAACATGCACACTGGAGAGTACACTGTTACAGACACACACACACACACACACATAGTTACATACAAAACACACATACACACACACATGTACATGTGCACATACAAACACTCACAGCGAAATTCACAGAATGTACACTCATTCACAGATCCACATACACACACACACACACAGTCCGCATGTCTGTCTTGATTCCGTGGACAGCGGTGTCCTTTGTCATGAATTTTACATGGCTCCTGTCTGCCTGGGGCCCCACCTCCTGTGTCCCCAAAGGGGACGACTTCATCCACTTTGGCCATGCCCACACACGATAATCTCCATCTGCTTGTGTTCATGCTACTGCAGGTCCACTGGGATTCTTCAAACAGAGTTGTTCCTGTTGTAATCTTTTGTGTCATTGCGCCGCTGTCTTGTGGGATTTTGGGGAGAATCCAGAGAAAAGAGAGCAGACAAAGAAACCATTTGCTCTCAAATTCTGATCCAAAACTAGTACACAAAGTGCGGTTAACATCTAGAGCTGTCGCTTCCGGGCAAACTCCCTAAATATTACACCTTTGTTCTGAAAGCAGTTTTTCTTGGATTTACACATAGTACAAAGCATGCCTTTACAAAAAAAAAAAATATATATATATATATATTGTAAAGGCATGCTTTGTACTATGTGTGTATATATATAGATGAAAATGCAGTATGAAATGCATTATTTAAATTGACCTTCTTCAACACTTTGGATCGTCCACGGCAGCTGAAAATAGCTGGATAATGTGGTCACAGATTAAAATCCAATACGCTGCGGCCCACTCCGGGACACTCAGGGCTGTTTCTCCCTGGTATAATTAGGCGTCCGTTTCCCACCGAAGCTGCTCGGTGCCAGCTGTTGTATCACCGGGCCTCCTGGGAGAGATGCTTTCGGTATAATTAACTCAAGGAGGAAAAAAATAAACCAGGGCCCACCTCACCTGGTAAACTTACACCACACACCCTCCACCAGGCCTACTGTACCACGGTACTTCTGTCCATTAGATTTCATATAACTTTAATTACAATGTCTTTTCAATGTACTTCTGTATTTAGTTAGCAATTTGAATTTGAGCTTGGTGATATTATATAAAACAGGGATTTATAAATGAAATGGTTTTATTTCAAGTTCCAGTATTCTGCAGTCTCTCATCTAAATAACAACCAGTTCTAAAATGATATACAATTAGTATTTTATTCTAATTTAATTAGAATCTAGCATTCCAGTGTTGTGCCCATGAATTTCATGTCTACCTCATTTCTGTATTAGATGGTACCGATATTGGTACCAATTATTTGTATGATTATGTAGGTTTGTGTGGTCTGGTGTGGTATAGTTTGGTAGGAAAAGTCTTTTAAAATGAGAGAGAACCCAGAACAACACAGACAAAACATCCTTCATCCAAACAAGATACAAAACTGATTCTCCCCACAATTCCATTTTACTTATGTTCCATTTACAATCTTAAAGTGCATTCATGTTTCAAGTGTCTCATATAAGAAATTCAATTTCTCCATGGTTTCTGTTTTGTTTAGCTTCTCAAAAGCTTGGCATGCAGTTCTCTGCTTCTTTGCCTGTACTGGACAACTAGATACACACACACACACACACACACGCACACACACACATTAGTGATCTCTCTCTTACTGTCTTTGCCCTTGTCCTTTCCTGCTCTCACTCTGTTCAGTCTCTGGTCCCCTTCTCCTCCATCAACCCGTCTCTCCTGTCCTCTGCTCTCTCCTCTCCTCTTTTAATCCATCCACTCTTCTGCTGTCCTCCATATTCCCCTTGTGCATTTCTTCAAGTGATTTGTCACCACACTCTGCGCTCAACAACACAAGTCAGTGCAAAGACAAAGGCAAGATTTTTCTCAAACCAAAACTGGGTTGATGATCTAGGAGGGCTTGGAGATGGTTGTGAATCCTGCACTGCTGTGCTGCCAACAGTCTAATGGCTTTGTGAGGCATGAGGCTATTCATTCATGATCCCACCACTCAGTGCGCATCAGTCTCAGAACAAAAAAAGTCTCCCCAAAAATGTAACTACAGGTAAATTAACAAGAATTCATTTGATTTCATTGCTTCGAGGAGATTTTGGTGGAGTACGGCCAATCCTCCACAGTCACCACCAACCCCCGCACTCCCTGCATTTGTTCCATTGACCTAAAAAGAGCAGAAACATTCAGTGGGAGCGCAGAGACCCAGAGCCATCTGAAAAGGTGATTAAAGGGCGGCGTTCCCCTCCGGAGAGGGAATGATCTGCCCTGCGTCTATCGACACGGGCCTGCGCCGCAGCCCAGCAGTGGGCAAACACTCTACTTATCGCCGTGCCACACTTTAACAGTGACAGGAATCCTGTGAGGATAATTGCCGGGAGGCTTTATTGCTGCTTGCCACCTGGTGCAGCAGTAGGCAGGACTGTGGGCTGAGAGTCAGACAGGCCAGGGCTCCCTGGCGACATATGTTATACTTGTTAAGGATGTGAAACCACACCTGGAGCTGGTGGGGCTACTGCGGCTTATCACGTGACGCTGTGACCTGCATTAGACCCGACACTCACAGACAAGCATGCACTCACAGCAGAAACACAAACATTTCATGGGCATACTAGGGCTGTCTGACATAACACGGTCATTAATGAATTTATATAAAACGCAAATGAGGCAGCTTTCCGGGTGTTACCCATGACACGGATGTGAAATTCATCCTAGTTATTGGGCAGATTCAGATGACACATGAAATGGAGCAACCCAGTTGCTGAGGAACTCAAAAACCAGTGGTGTTCAGGATGTGCTTGCATCTGGACGCATCTTTTTTGGGCTCATCATCTGAATCAGGACCTAGGCAGAAATGAAAAGTTACTTTACTGAACTATTGAAAAAGCTAAGTAATTTGCTCAAAATTGTATTTAATTTTTATTTTCTGTATTCTGTAAGTATTTTATTACATTTAATAGTTTAAACCTGTCATCTCATTTTTGTAGTAATTAAAAAAAAGAGACACTTGAGTGACATTAGGGGCTGGCAGGGGGTGGCACAAGATAAAAAACAGTAGAGCAGTAATGTCATCACATAAAAGGGAACAACTTTTGCATAATGTAGTGGAATAAAACACAAGATATTTAACATTGAAATGTAATGGAGTTCAAAATAAAATACCTACTTAAATGGAAATACTTCAAATACACATAAAACCTCTACACATGCTATTACACAGTACCTATGGGTGCCTCCAGGATTTTATGTACGTTTTGGGAGAATATTGTAGACTGTAATGCCTAATTCTCTGACAATAGACTTTTTGTCTCTGTAAATGAGGGAGTAAGTGAAAAAGTGAAAGTGAAAGATCAAACGCAGCTCATTCCAATGAGAATAGAGTGTTTTAGAAAAGCTTACCATAAAGTTACACAAAAAGAATAGAACAAAAAAAAGTTAAATATATAGAGAAAAACTAAAACATGAAAACAATGAAGACCATGAAAAAACAATGTTCAGATGTTTTTATAGCTTAAGAACATTTTTTTTGTTCTATTTAGGTTATTGAAACAAATGGGCTATTTCAAGTTCAGGTACACTGATGATATAAGCACAAATGTATCTAAATTATGAAAGTAAGATTACCAATTTACAGATTACCCATTAGCAGGATTGAAAATATTGTAATAGCAGAATTCACATGGTTTGTTGAATTTGTATTAATAGGGCAAATTCCCCACAGACAAAGTCTGTGAAAAATAAGGATATGAAGATCATTGTAGTCAAATGCACATTCTGTGCTAAACCTAAAGAACTGTCCATGTCCCAAAAGTAATTTAACTAAACATTTAGAGAGGTGTCATAGTAACGTGAAGTTACCAATAAGGAAGCATGCGGAGGATGAGAGTGGCAATAAAACCACAAAGCAGCCAAAATGAACGTTTTCCCGCTCTGAGATGTAATTCAGCCTCGAGAGGTTAGTAGACTTGTGGTGGAGTATGTTGTTGAAGATATGCTGCCACTTTCAAAATTGGAATTGCAAGCTTTTTAAAAATGTATTAGCAAGATCCCCGTCATGACTAACAGCAATGATGACAAGGTAAGTAAGGCTACCATTGCCTCAACAGGTCAATTTTACTAGACTACTGCTATTAACACTAGTTTACATATTTCTAGCCATCTGAAGAGAATTATAATGTCATAGTGAATCAGGCCAATATATATCAAGATGAAACGTAACGTACAATAGACGTCTGTTAAACATAATAAACCATAGGCCTACAATGTGTATCTATATGTGTTTCATAAATTTGACATATTTGACATATAATTGACATTTTTGTAATTGCTGGCCATGCTGAACTGTGAACATTGTCCCATGAAAACATTTACATTAAAAAATCAATGTGTGTCAAAAATGTTCAATATGTATGTAGAGACCTTGGTGTATTTTAAGGGAAAAATTAACTTATACAACAGGCTATTTTCTAGGTGTGATTAAACATGCATGTCTCACCTTCCTCAAAGTAGCCTATATTATATAAGCCTAGCTCAGTCAGATACCACATCACCTTCCAGTGGCTGTGTAATGAGCTTATTGAGCATCATTTAGCTACATTTAGATTGCCAAATCCATATTTCCAGTTTGGTGAGAGTAAATTAAAAGTAATGCAATAGTAGTGCCTTACTGTAATGCCTTACAGTAAATACAGGTATATTGTAATGTAACAAATGACTTTGAATTGACAGTTGGAAGTAATAAATAACGAATTACAGTTTTGAAGTACTTGTCCAACACGGTAACTATATAGGTAAACTCAGATTGCCAAATGCACACAGACACACACAGGCTTTGTGTTAGATTTTAGGCCAGATCTAAATATGGAGCTTTATGATGTCATGTCTTATGTGACAGTCTTCGACTGCCCTATGTGATCACAGAGTCTTATTTACAGCAGGATTTAAAGGTCAGGAATGACCACTTGGCAATCCCCCACTTAATCCATTCACTGAATTGTGTCACTGGAGCAACAGGCCGTACCACATTTAGCTGAAGCTGTCAAGCATTTGAAGCAAGGAAACTGTTGGGGACATATAAAAATTCATGAGCCTTCACGGACTCGTGTCCATGGGTTCATCGCTAAAACTCCTGATTGCTTTTCCGCTCGGAAACGCATTGGCAACCAGGTTCTGAGCAAAAGCTCAAATTTCCCTCAGGGTTACTCACCTATTATAAGCTATCATTTGTGTTTACACAAACCAGATTCTTGGCTTGTCATGGAAAATGTTACCTGTACGGGCTTGTTAAATTGACTCAGAAAAAAATGGATGGGTCCCAATGATTCCCAAATGCATTTGGACATAAAAAAAAAATAAAAATAAAAATAAAAATAGAGTAATGATGCTTACTATATTTACACTGCTGATAATATTTAATTACATAAAATAGCCTATATCATGCTGACATCAACAAAAATCAGTGGTTCTCAACTCATGGCCAATTACAGCCGTGAGGGTACACAAAACCACAAATTGGCATGTGGGACATTGATTTGATAATGAATGCACAACTTTGTTATTAGGTAATGTCCCTTGATGGTGTAAGAAAAGGTGCCACTTATTGCTTTTTGTTATTGTATTATCAGTACAATGAACAGCATTATATATAAATTATGTTGAATTGGTAGTTCAATGTTTACATTTTTTGGTAGATTTAGTGATAAAAGACAGGATGAAAATGTGATTATTTGGGGATAATTAAAATGAATGTGTCATGGGCGGTTCTGCAGAGTTCGAATCTATGAGTTCTATAAGTGTGAGTGAATGGTGTGGGTTTGGGTGTGGGTGTATGTACCCTGTGTTTGCCTGCCCTCCCACCATGGATGAGTCCCCACCTTGCACCCAGTGTCTTAGGTGGGGCTCCAGCAGCCATGACCCTGATTACCAGGACTAAGTGGTTATACAAAGTGAGTGAGTGAGTGAATGAGTGTGAGTCGTGGGTGCTATATTTTTGAAGAAAAAAAAGTGTTTGATGTAGTAGTATTTCTATCAGCCATCTCCTTCCTCAATAAATTGTAAAACATTGAATTGTTTATGTTCATCTGTACCACTATTCTAGGAGAACCCATACCTGTGCAGCGACGAGTGTGATGCCTCCACTCCTGACCTGGCCCACCCTCCAAAGCTGATGCAGGATCGCGAGCAGATCGGATTGTTCACCTACTGGCAAACGGTGACATGGAGCCGCTATCCTGAGCCTCTCCTGGCCAACATCTCATTGTCCTGGAACAAGAGCCTTGAGCTGACAGAGGACATCCAGATCACCTTTGAATATGGAAGGCCCACCATTATGGTTCTGGACAAGTCATTGGACAAAGGACGCACATGGCAGCCCTATCAGTTTTATGCAGACGACTGCATGGAAGCATTTGGCATGTCTCCCAAGAGGGTACAGGACTTGACGGCCACAAACTTGACGCGGGTCTTCTGCACCGAGCAGTATTCACGGTGGGTAGGCTCCAAGAACGAGAAGAATGTGCGCTTTGAGGTGCGTGACCGTTTCGCCATCTTCGCCGGCCCCAGGCTCCTTAACATAGACAACCTGTACACACGCATGGAGAGCATGAAGGGCCTCCGTGATTTCTTCACCTTCACTAACCTGCGTCTACGTCTGCTGAGACCTGCTCTGGGGGGCACATATGTCCAGAGGGAGAACCTGATGAAGTATTTCTACGCCATCTCCAATATTGAAGTACCTGCAAGGTAAGGACTATTTTCCTGATGTTAGTAAAGAAAAAGGTGAGGGGGGTGGGGATCAAGTTTGGGTCCCACAATAATCACGACAATTTATATGACAATTCAACACATAGGTCCAAGCTTTGGGACAGGGAAATGGAAGCAGGAAAAGAGAAGGCTCACTCTCACACGGGGACACGCCAAACACACTAAACTTGCAAAACACACACAAGACTGATACATATAATGTACAACACAAAAAGTCACACCAAGAGTCACATCAAGACCAAGACCAAATAAACGAGTGGCTGAGCACAAATGGCGTATACCTTCAGTCGGCGGTTCGGCGTTTACTAGCGGAATCCTGAGGACTGGTGGCCTGCCCTCATTGTTCCAGGAACACCCGTCAGGCGTGCGGCGCTGTGGCGGGATCCACCGTGACACTCAAGGAAGGGGTGGCTTCAATACAGAGATCTTAAGTAATGTATTGTTATAAAATGATTCCCAGAATGAAAATGACCCCATTCAAATCACTTAATGGTTTGTATGCATGATCTAAATAATATTTATGTGATCTTCAGTCACCTTTTTTTAACTGCGTCTCTTCCCCCATCATCAAAACCCCAAAAGTGTCACTTGAATTCGGTTACGTGGAACCGGGTGACGCGTTTTCCATTTAATCAGTGTTCTGATAGCCGGTCGGTGCTCAGTCATTTTGTGTCAATGTGTCAGCGACTCGGCTGTTTGCTGTGTTCTCCGTGGTTGCGGTGTATGCTGAATGCTAAAATACGGTGACTGAAGATCGCAAAGTAAACCGTTGAGACTCACCCACCACTTTGCGCCATCTCACCATTTGGTTCCACGTCTCCTCCGACATTCGGTCTTTCATCGCACCGCACCACAGCCCCGTGACAGTTGTGTTCATGAACTGCACTGAAACATACAGGACATTTGGGTCATATTGTTTTTTAAAGGGGGAGATTTGTTAATGTCACATTCAATAAATTTACCTTATACATAAAGTGCTGACGATCTATCTGCATGTTAGATGTGGTAGAGGCTGTGGTCCTGACGATAGTTTATAATGATTCATATATTCTTTACAGCACCACCAGCTTGCTTTCCAAAATAATTACACCTCTCCAAAAGTCACATGACTAGGTTTGCGACTGTTCATTTGAATTTGTTTAGGATATAAATACTTTAATAAGCCACATGTGTGGTAACGTCAGAAAAATATCACTTGCTGTGTCACTATTTCCTTTGGCTTTTAGTAAAACACTAGAAGTAAACACAGTCATTAATGGACTCGTGTGGTACAAGGGCTTTGAACTGAAACATCATGTCCCAGCATCTAATGTCCCTCCCTAAATATCTGTATTTTTGGCAGCAAACCTACGTTCATAAAATAAATCCCTACATACGGGTATCGCTGCACTGCGGAACATAATCTCCGGTAACATAATCTACCAGTCAATATTTATTTCAGTATGTCAAACAGGAAATTGCTTTAGAGGGACAGCTATTAGGGAAGGTTAAGTGGTCAAATGGGCACGGAGATACAAGTCTGAGAGTCTATGACTGATGTTGACCGCGTTGATCCACAATGATCAACGCGAAGGGAAGAAGCATCAAGCTAATACCTGCTGGAAGTTCGGCCCTGTGTATATCATTCCGGCCACAGTTTTCAGCAGCGTTTTTTTTTGGGGCTCTGAATAATGAAAATGGTGCGGCCTCCCCGATGGCCCGCGTGGTGAGTGCTCCTCTAAATGGACTTCAGAGAAGGGGTCCTGTCGGCTGAGTAATGAAATCAGACCGTGTGTCGGAGGGCTGCCAGTGCTCGTGCCACAATTCATTTCCCCCCGTCATCGTGAGCAGCGATCGCTGCCGGTAATTACGCCTAATCGGGCACAACAACAAGACGCAATAGCCCCCTAATTGAGTAAGATGCGACATTATTTCTTAACAAGACTCTGAATCGTCTGTTAATTCCCTAATTTAACCATCTGATTTGTGTCTTACTTAGTGTATTAAATTATGGTTGTTCATATTACAGCACTTGTCTGCTTTGAAAAAGCATTACACCGGGTAGCTTGTCATCCAGCTGAGTAGGTTACTAAATATAGCTCCGCTGAAGAATTATGTCTCACGATCATTTTTCAATCGGAATCTAAGCTTTGATTTGGAAAAAATAGTCATATTATTGTGTAGCAGTGAGTGTCAGTGTTCATCACAGGAGCCTTTCATTTCTCAGCAGCTTGCCTGAGACACATTTGTACGCTTGCATAGATTAACAACAACGGAAAAAAAAAAAAACGCGTCTCCAGACCGCATCTGCACCACGCCGCTTCGTTTGCTGCAATCTTGCGTAAGATGCAGACATCGCACCGGCCGGAATCCCTCTAGATGTGCCGATTCTGGAAAGCAGGGGAGTAGCAGGAAGCTGTTCCTCAAATCAGCCAAATATCCCAAAGACATCGTGTGAACTTTAATTAAACCTGCCGAATAGGGAAATAAATAAAAAAAAAGCCGTGGTCCCAGGGTCCTACTGATTTATGCAAAGGCTGAAGGAGGCAAACATCCCTGCAAACACCATTCCCTGCCTTTTGGGTGTTTTTTTGGTTCCTGCCGCATCATTATTTTCCTATTGCCTCGCACCAAATCTGGCTGCTTGGAGCGCAGACGAAGCGGGAGTCCTTCAGAAATGACCAGCTGGTGCTGATGAAGTTGAAGAGACATCAGTGCTCTTGTGCTGCTGTGTGTCCTTGACAGGCTTACAGAGGTCAGGGAGCTGGCTGCGAAGTTTGTGCGAAAATAATTTAGTAGGGAAATGTGTGTGTGTGTGTGTGTGTGTGTGTATGTGTGTGATTCAATGTTTTTTGTTTAATGAATCTCACACAAAGAAAACAAAGTAAATGTGATGCGTCTCGTGGAAAGATGCTCGGAGCGTTGTTCAACTCCTGCTCTTTTATCTGACAGCAGAATGACTCCGGAATAACACGGTGTCACCTGGCTGTATGTTTCCAACAGTAGTGCAAAATAGTTCTGCGCAAAAAGTTCATTTTTGTTCACTGTGATGCATTTCAACAAACAAAGATTAGCTAGGTTGGCTGTTCCCAAATATATATTCACCAGTTTAAAAGAAAGCGTGTGCTCATTCAGTGTCTTTATTCGTGCAGTTGCTCGCCACTAAAGAGGAGCTGTCTGTGGTGCTGACTGGAGGTGTTGCAATACATCACATTACATTTACCTAATCCTCTTATCCAGAGTGACTTACAATCACTAATTACAGGAGGGGAAGTGTCTTCCAGTGGGACGAACTGGGAGTGACCAGTCACCCTTTGTGCATCCATACATCATACATTGGGCATGTCTCCAGAGACCGCAGAGCACACCATCCCTCTTCTGGCACCATGAGTGGAGAAGAGAGCAGTCAGCCCACTGGGTATGAGACCAGACAAGGAGCCAAGCCTGTTGGTACGGCAAACCCACTAGGCTATACGACCCCCAGGTCTGAATGTACTATTTTATCCTCTCATGGAAACAGTGCGTTTTAGTCCCTTGCACAACAATTAAACATCAAATTAAACATCCCAGTCTACTGCATGCACAGATGTTCATGCAGAGAGGACACATTCTGCTGAAAACTTTTTTGTGAATCAAGCTGATTCGATATAGCGAACACGAACTTCTGAATTTCTGGTAGCCCAGCGGTGGTCACAGGCCCATCAGTGGAGGACAGCTGAACCGGGGCAGCTCTATAACGCAATTGGCAGAGCCATTACTTCACCTGACCCTCCTTGCCCATCATCCTCCACAAAATGATTAGGAAAATGTCAAACTGTCAGGCTGGGAAGCACAGTGTCAGGTGCCATTTGTGGACCGGGCGGGTGAAGAGTTCACTAGCGGCAGGGCCGGCCCGCTAACCTCGACTGGTGCCGTCTTCGGCTCCCTTGCACTTACTCAATCAAACGCGCCAAGACAAGGAGCGCATTTAGGCATCAGCAGCTGGGTGATGTGATTCATTATCTGCTCCTGCTTTTCAATTCCGCCTGTGCCGGTTTTACTACGGCAATGCTATAGGCGCTGTTTTAACTGACAGCGCATTTGGGCTTTTCTCATTATGCATGCGTTTAGACACTCAACCTCCTCTTGTTCTCAGATGTCTTCTCCTTCCCTTCAGCAAAAGAAACATCTATCTGGTAGGCAGCGGATGGAGGTGCACCCATTTATTTCCTACCCTGCACTCTGGGAAACAGGCCCGTGCTTACTCAAAAGAAAAAAAACGTCCACGCGTGACACTCCTCCCAGAAAAATAAGTGGATTAGTCTGAGATTGAGAGCCATCCGAGACAAATGTGGCTGCCAGAGAATGAAATCTACTATACACTCCTCTGATCCACAACATTCTCTCTCTAAGACCCGCTTTCACTTCCTTTTTCCAGTCTTACACCCCAGAGAGCCATAGTTTGCCAATTATGGTGGTTGAGAAGCAGCAATTTCTGGGGGGCAAAAAGCTGCTATATCATCACTGGGCTGCCAGTGTCCATCCTGTATTTAACAAGCTCAGATGGATACATTTGGCAGGGAGATCATATTGAATTTAATGCGCCTGCTGCATTAAATAATGCAGTCGTTAGACATTGATAATGCAATAATAACTTTTAAATGGATGTGGAATGTACAAATAATGTCTTCTTTGTCTTCTAAAAATAGATGTTTTTGCTGTAACCTTTTTGACCAAAAGATGGTAACTAGCCATTGACAGTAAAGCCTACAGATATCAGGCATCTAGGAATACACGAGCACGCTGGTTGAAAGCATTCATCTTGGGTGTGAGCCTGAGGAAGGGGGTGGGGAGCTTCCTTCATTCCATGGCCGTACATGTTGGGAGCCCCTGGGGTGAGGCAGGCTTGATGGAGATAGAGGAGGGAGTGGACTGGGGGTGAGGGGTTGGAGCCGAGGTACGGAAACTGGACTAGCAGACCAGAAAATATCTGCTCTGGCTGACAGTACACCACATCTGGGACAGACAGCAGGGCGTCCCACAAGCTGTCTCCCCCCAGCACAAGGCACCGGCTGCACAGGTCTTTGGGATATTCACAAATATCTACACGTAGATATTCTTGTCACACAGTTTGTGGGGAAACACCAACATGTGACACTGCCAATCAGTTGTTTAGGATGGACCCTTTCTGACATCACATGTCACAAGTACCCTGAACTTAGCATTATTGTCTCAGTGACCAGTCTGCTGGACCGACAGGGGGTGGCAGGCAGACCAAGGGTGGACCCCCATTGAAGCAGACTGAGACGGGCTATTATTGACCTCCCCTCATTGAATATTCCTGAACGCCCCTTGAAACTCCAGCCACCAATGATACTGGCCGCTTCTCGTTCTCCTCACACTCTGATCGCTGCAACCTCTGAGGCGCCCGGTTCGAGCCCACGCCTGCTATGAATTATCAAGTCAGTCGCCCCGCAGCCGCACCTCCCTGCCTTGGCTCCTGTCCTCTCTTACCTCAGGCCTCCCTCTAGTGCTTCACGCGCCTCCAATCCACATCTCCACCTGCGGCAGCGGTTGCTTCGCTTCCTCCTACCTCCCAGTCCACTACTCCACGTTGTTCCTCTGTGAACGCTATGTCTGCCAGTGCGCCCTGGGACTCGAGCTCTGACAGAAAGGGCCAGCAGTCGCCTCGGTAACTACCTGACTGACAAGCCATGCTCAAGAATGGGCCACCCCTCAGATGGAGCAGAGAGATCCTGTTTGCCTGTCCATCACTTCGCTTGATGTGTTTACGTCAGGGTTCTAGAAATGTAGCTAACTACGCCATTGTGTTTTGTACTCTGGCGAACGACAGTCATTGGACAGACGCCACTCTCCCCGCAGTGTTCTACCATGGCCTCTGCGTGGCAGTGAAGGACGAAATGGTGAATCGTGTGTGGGGAATGACCGTGGATGACGTCAATGCGCTGTATAGGTGTGAATTATCAATGCCCCAATATCGATGTATCATGATGCATCCCATACATTTTCTACATTGTCACACGATGTTTTCAAATACAAGAGTTACGGTCTCCTACACCTGTGTGGACACTTTGATTTGCTACAACGGGCAGAAAAACCATTTTGTCCGCGCTCACCTTTTAACAGTCGTATATACTGGTAGTTCTCCTTTACCTGAGTTTCCACCACTACATGAATCAAAAGCCTGAAGCCACAACACAAAAAAACATCAGATGTCTGTGGCATCAGGTGAGGGCAGACTGAACACAGATAGTTTTTCTGCTCATTAGAGAAAATCTAAAGCTGCTTTCTGGCCAAACTCTCACCCAGGGGCTCATCGCAAAATATGTGTGGTTTTCTAAACTCCCGGTATGATAATGTCTCCCCACAGCAGCCCAAACAGCAGAGATTGTCCTCAAAGAGGTGGTATGACACTATGGCCCCCTACCGACCTCTTCTCTGCCTGAGGACCACATTTTATCACCAGATTTTGCAACATTTCTGGAACCAACTCAGGGTCTCAGTCATCCTTTTGTTCAGGTACCACCCTCAAACCAATGGCCAAACAGATGTCCCTCAGAGGCACCGTGTAGTCAGGGAACTGTCAGGTCAGGACGAGGAGTTGGGGGCACCAGGCAAGAGGAGTGGGCCTTCCTGAGGTGTGACACATGAAAGACGGGACTGACTCATGGTGCGGGGAATAGCCACTTGGTAGGCTACTGGACTGACCCGGTGGGAAATGCAAAAAGCACTGACGTATCGGGGTCCCAGTTTTCGGGCGGCACAGGCATCCCCCTGGTGCAGATCCACACACGGTCCCCTGGGACCCCCAGCAGTATGTCCCTTCCCAATGCCCCGTTACCCCTGCTGCACTGAACTCTTCCTCTCCCCCAGCAGCCACCTCCTCTGCTCCCATCCTCTCTTACCTCCACCCGTGGCAGTGGACACTTTGCGTTCTCTGACCTCCCAGTCGAGGATGAGTACTCCGCTGTGAACGCTATGTCTGCAAAAGTGCCCCGGGACTCAAGCTCTGACAATTACGTATGGAAAACTGGGTCCTTTCAGGAATTATCAAGGCTGTTCTTAATAGAAGGCCTCCTTTGAAAATCAGTTTGAAGAAAGTTTTTTTTTCCTTTTTCTTCAAGATGCTGATCTGCTTTTTTTTTCTACCTCCGTTGCACCATTCGTTAGCGTATCTGCACTGCCGCACGCTTATTTGCAAGTTCATGTGTTTGCATGTCACTGTAATTTTTTTTGCTTTTGTCTGCAGATGCTGGCGAGTGATGTAATACTTGACCCAGTTTTTTTGTTGTTGCAGATTGTGCTAGTGGTACAGTGTGCAGCATGAGAGAAAAAAGCGTATTATGAATGTTAGGGCTGGGGCAGAGCTGCACTTAGACCGTCCTCCAGAGACCTGTGTGAGTTTACTGCTAAAAAGCCTTGCACCATGCCAGTTGTCCATCTGGGAAGGGCCCTTGGCCTTGGATACACTGATGAGCCACAACAATAAAAACACTGACAGTTGAAGATCATAACATTTACCTGTCAAGGGTTGGATATTTTCTACAGCATTTGAAGTTGTTGAAAGTAGGAAAAATGGGAAAACCTTTTTAAAACATTTTATTGTTTAAGTCTTTGCGGTTTGCAGTGTTTAGGAACAACAAAAAGTGGTTTAAGGAAGTTCCACAGCTACTGTGAAGGCCTCAATACTGGTCGTGACAGAAAGGTGACAGCTTTCTCTGTATGGTAGGCTGGAGGAGGCAGTGTGATGCTCTGGACAGTGTCCAGATGTGCCGTTCATGTGGATTCTACAACGTTCTGAGAACAGTATTCCCTGGTGATGGTGCCATCTTTGAACATGCATCCTGCCACACTGCAAAAATAGTTCAGGAATGGTTCTAGAAACATGAGTCAACCTTCAAAGGGTTGACCTTCAAATTCCCCAGATCTCGATCCAATCGAGCATCTGTGGGATGTGCTGTAAAAAACAAGTCCATTCCATGGAGGCATCACTTCACAAGATACAAGAAGTAAAGGGTGTGTTGTCTTGGTCCCAAACACTACTGGTCACCTTCAGGCAGCTGCTGATCAGTAAAGACCAGACACAGTAAAAATGGCCCTGGGGTTCCTCTACCAGAAGTAAAAGAGACAGTGGTTTAACAAGCCAAGCTAACTGGAAAGAACAGTATCCCTTCCCCTAAATCATAATGCAAGTCTACACTATTAATACATTTCAACAGACTTTAAAAATGAGAATATGGTGAAATATGGTGTCATATCTAATCCCAAAAGCAATACAGGGAGAAGAATGGATAGTCTTTCACAGAGAAAACATCATGTTTCTTAATATAACAATGAAAGTGGTTATTTTTTTGTACAGAACAATGTAATTATAAATAGAAAAAAATTAAGGGTCCTATTAAGTTGAGAACGTTCAATGATATGGACCTGATGTCACCTTTTTAACTCCCTTATTATCACCAGGGTCAGAGTAGCACTAACAGAATGTGATAAATTCTACAAATAAATGAACAGTTACAGCATTTATCAGACACTCTTATGCAGAGCAACTTACAATCAGTAGGTACAGGGACAGTCCCCCCTGGAGACACTCAGGGTTAAGTTTAAGTGGGGTTTGAACCTGCGTCTTTGTGGTCTTATTATTCTTGGTGAGTGCGTTACCCGCTAGGCTTAGGGGTTTTATGTGTGACAGTATTTTCTGACTTGGCCATTTCCTTATCATTTTCGTGCCATTAGTCCTATAGTTTTCTGTTAATTATTACATTGTGCTAAATATGCAGTTTCACAATTGCTGTGCTGTCTGCGCTTGTGTGTTGTGTGCGTCGATTCATCTCAACCAAGGCATGAACTTATTCCTAACCACAGAAGGGCATTGTCACTATTGCAATAAATAGTAATAGTAACATTAATGATGACATGATATGTGTATGCATGTGTCTATGGGCTCTTTAAAGGAGGGTATTGATGGGTATTAAACTGGTGTGACATATTGAGACTGTCAGATTTGCATTTTATACCATTGTAGTGACCATGGGTTCCGACCAAGGTAATATGAAGTTAGTTGTATTTAGGGTTTTATATACATATTTATGTACAGTATAAAGTATATGTATGCATGTGTCAGATTTATGCATTTAAGTAACATTAATGATGACATGATATGTGTATGCATGTGTCTATGGGCTCTTTAAAGGAGGGTATTGATGCACTTTCCGAGCCTGCAGTATAATAAAATTACCTCATGCTTCCCCAGCCAGCTTGGCTTCCTTTGTGCTGAAGACTTATGAAAATCTGAAAATCCTCCCAGAGTCCCAGAGTGGAGCGAACAACCCCAACCTCCAGCCCCAGTCACACTCGGAATCCTAATGCTGCTAATGCAATTAACATTCGACGGGGTCGGGATCTGGGAAACTAATGATGTCAGGCCAGGAAGTCCGTGCTGTTGGAGTGGGTAATCCGTGCCCCTCGCCAATCACCTCACACCCCACCCGACCCGCCGGACCAGCAGTGTGAAATTGTGTGTTCGCAGATTCTCCTCATTAGGACGCCAGATGAAACGGTGCTCGAGGATGGCTGTTATGTCAATTTGCAAGCGCCGCAGTGTATTGCCACTTGGCGCGCGGCCGATAATTTTAAGTCTTTAATCAGCCAGGGTTTCTGTCAAAAGCCGATCTTCAGTTGCACTACATATGGCGGAAAGCAGGTGGAGATGAAACAAATTATTACACATCTGAAAATCTACACACCTGCGCGCACACTCACACACACACACACACACACACACATTCTGAAAAATAAATGAGACAAAACATTCTCAGGTTCAAAGTGAGCCTTATCTTTTCGCAGATTTATGCATGTATCTTAAAGGTAACCAGGCGGGCAAATTGTCTCCGAGGAGAAGCGTGAATTCTGGAAATTTATTCCCAGCGAGGGGATTTTTAAAATTCCACAGAATGTGGCATCCTCACTGAAAGCCAACACCGCGGGCGTAAATATCTCCGCTGCCCGGATCCCCGCCCCCCAGGGGCCCGCATTAAAGAGGGGGTCCCATCCAGGCAAACGGAATTTTTCATCGGCACTCTGTCCCTCATCAAAATTTCATCCCTCCCACCCCCACACCCCTTACTGTATGTGGACCATTTCATTTTTTTGTGGGTGCGGCTACATCTCAGTGGGAGATTCCTGCCCAGTCAACATGTCCATTACGCCAAAGCATATGGCCCATTAAAAATGTTGTTCTACCCACGTAAAGCGGACCTCGATCGCGTCCTGGGGATAAATTGCGTTGTTCGGAAGATAACGGGGGAACGGCTCCGCGCCTTGTGTTCTGGCCACCATGCAGGTACGTTTACACGGGCGAGAGAAGGCTGTAGGCTCCGCGGTCAGTAGGGCACATTACGGCTAATTAAACTGGAATGAAATATTAACGTAGGAAGGGGTCTGTCAACAGATTCTAATCACTGTTCTGCGAGAAGATCCGGGGAGATTGTGGCCCTGATGTTGCCTGCTGTGGACAGTGGCACAGCAGGTGATGTCACCACAATCTGACAATAATTGGCAAAACCCCGCTGAGTTTGTCTTCAAGGGGGGGGGTAAAGGGGGGAATAAGGGGCTTTGTGGAGCGACTGTCTTTATTCTTCCTCCCATACACCCCTGTTCAACCATTTCTTTCTTTCCCATCTTTGCTGTGGCGAGACCATTTTCTGTCTGCAGGGACTGCGTCTGCAGTGATTTGGGCAGATCGCCCCGCCTCATCTGCATCTGCGACATGAAAAGTGGCGGCGCTTTACGTTTGGCTGCGGCCCTGTCAGCCGGGAGTGCAGAAGAAGCCCTTTTTTCTGCATCCTGCGTGAATAATTTACAGGAGCTGCCTGTGCCAAGACTTTCAAGGTCGTTGGCAATTCGGAGTAACAAACAGCCAGCAGCTCCGCATGGGAAGGAGCGGCAAAAACCACCCCGCCGCCCTTCAGCCCCTCTTGGGATGACTCTTCTCTCTGAGTACCAATGGCAATTGCAACCTCTCAACCACAAACCCTCCAGGAGGAGGCCAGGGTGCGAGGAAGGTCTCCCGTCCCCTCCGCCTCTGCCAGGCAAAGCTTTTATGTCACCTGGTGCCGGAGGTTAACACACAGGTTCTTTTTATCAGCCATCCCTGAAAGCAACATGCAGAACCTGCAAAGGAACATCAGGAGAGGCCGTGTCCTGCCAGCTTCAGAATGGACCGAAGCCATGAAGACAGTAGGAAAGCCGTTCCAGGCAATTAGTATTGGAAGTGCAAGTGATCCTTAGTGTTGGTCAGAGCAGTTCCAGGCCTGGGAAAAGCATCGAAACTGGGAAAAAATGTTGTTTGACGTCAATTATCACTCCCAGCTTCAGAACGATCCAGGGTGGTGCCCTGCCGCACAAGTCAATGTCCACTGCTGGAATCACAGTGCACTGACTGAGAAAGACGTATTCACATGGAAGCGCTCAGGCCCCGTTTGCCTCACATAAGTGTGAACACCGAATTCACTAATCAGGAAAGATACAACTAAAGCCCATAGTCATCCGTAGCCGTCATCTCCACCATTTCTTTACAGAACATGGACACCATTTACAGCAGGGGTGTCAAAACTCTCATCACAATCACGGCGATCAGCTTTGGGCATTTTCCACAATCGCAATAAAAATGAAATGATCATATTTTGTGTGTATTTACAGTTTCCAGACAGCTGCCAGACATCCCAAGTCTCCCGGAAGTTTCCCGCATATTGATAGCGGCTCCCTGATGCCCACAAATTGAATCAAATGTCCCGGAAACTAGAGCAAGCAAACAAGAGCATGCAGACGAGACAGGACCAAGTGTCAGTACCCAGTCCGTACCACTTGCCTGATCTGTTCCGCGTATGCGTACGCTCATAATTTTATAACAGGGTGGTTCTGCTCCATAGATGTGTGTTCCATGATTGAATTATGCCAATTTCCTTCCCATACTGGGGCGATAAGTCAGACATGCAGATCTTTGGCCAGCTCGGGGTGAAATTATGGGGCACAATTTATCCATGTCTTTGCTCCATCCATTCTCGTTTGCGAGTAAGCAGCTCATGATGAGCCTGGCAGTGGGGGCTTTCACAAATGAAAATAAATAGGGAGGGATTCTCAGGAGGGGGAAGATGGGAGAAATAAATAAAGCTCCCATTAACAGCGACTCCCAGCTGCTCCCGAGCTTCCCAACGCAACAAGAGACCCTTTTATCTGTCGATCCGTGTTTGTTTAGCACTTCTGCTATTTACTCACCTAAATGACACGTTCCTCCGTGGAGCAAAAGTGCGGTGTTTCATTACAAAAGAAAGAGAGTCTAGAAAGACGCTTTGTAATATGGCTGACGAGAGCATAATGGCATGTGATCATGTTGATTGAAGCCTGTGGTACTGTATGTTCCAGCAGAGAAAACTCCTCTGTTCTCTCTCTCTCTCTATCTATCTCCCTCTCTCTCCTGTTCCTGTGAGTTATATCCATACGTCTGTCTTATGGTCCTGATGGTCAAGATCCAGATGGCTGGATGGAATTTTGATTGTGGCCCAAAATGCCGGACCTGGCTCCGGCCCTAAACACGAGACCCCGGCCCGGGCCACCCAGTGTCACCTCCCCCTGCAGTGTACGTATGTAGTGGTTGGCCTTGATCTGGAAAGGATGACGAGAGAGAGAGAGAGAGAGGGGCATTTAAGCTAGAAAAAAAAAATCCATTCACACTCCAGAGGAGAAGCCGGATCCCCCGCTCACCCTTCCTGCCCCACCCCCTGCCCTCTCTTTGACAGCATGCGCTTCCTGTTGATGGACGCCGTCTGTTGGGGAGAATCTCCTGCTGTAGCCATCTTGCCACTTTCATAACTCACCTCACACACCTCTCAGGACGAGCAATACACACATGCAGCACTGATACAATCACGTAGGCACCCTGCCCACAATCGCCCCCGACTTTTTACACCGGAACTAATGATTCCTCTTGTCCTTGGGCCGCGCCCGGATTTTAATCAAGAGCCTTTACTGTCCACTTTGCACTTCTGGTGAGGTGTCAATAATTTAGAATATTCACAGTGGTGGCGGCGCATACCAATCCGGACATGAGCACAAAACTCAGTTGTCACACATTCTAGCAAATTTAGAACATGCCACTAGGCATTTATTTAGCCGTCACCGAAGACAGATCCCTTTTTATCAGATTCACTTGAAAGCGCAGTTTCTGCTTGTTGGAGGAGGGTGGGGACACTGCGGAGGTTTGCACATCACGGATCTGGGTGCAGCCGTTACTTAATGCACAACTGGGTGAGAGGTGTGCGTCTTGTACATTAACATAGGCTGTGCTCATGCATTATTTGTGTATCTACTGTAAATGGGTCAGACATGTGTGCTTTTCCGGAGGAAACTGCTCACTAGATAATGGGTGTGTACTCAGCTATAAGGAAGGTATTGTTTTATAACAATATAAATGAATGGCGTACAGTGGGATCAGCTTTAACTCCGGATGATAATGTAGTTAGTGCTTACAGTGTGGTGGCTGGTAGAATATCTCCAGGCTTACACTTGGTCAGAAATTGATAACGGCCCAGAGGGTGTTATAATTGATTAATGTTTGCCTGAAGTCCTGGAATCTTTGATAACTTTGGCGCGGTGCGTTTTCCCAGCGGCAGGCGTGGTTGAGATGAGGTGGGGTGCTGATTAATTCGTCGTGACGGGGGTCCTCGATAGGAGTTCTGGCTGAGCCAGAGAGTGGTGGAATGAGAGGACCTCCGATTGTCGCACGGATTTAATTACAGCTTACAGGCCTCTGGAGAGGAGGGGATGGGGGGGCTGAACTGTTTCTGAAAAACGTGTAATTAAAAGTAAATTAAGTTGAATGTGAAAGATTCGCCGTGCTGTCTGTCAGGTACCTTTCACTGTATGTTGAAATGCTAGTGCACCCCAAAATTTAAATATTGTGATAAAAAAATCACTTGTTAATTAAAAAAGTTAAACCTTCAACCAAGTACCGTATTGGCCTGAGTATAATTATGAATATGAATATGAATAATTTCCCCCATTGCTGATCACTCATGTAATATGAACCTTTATTGACCTGATCAGAAGATGTGCAAAGCTGCTCATCTAACCTTAAAGGGCTAATGTGCAGCCTGGATATATTTTCATATTCACCTGACAGTACATATTCAATATTGGTATCTATTGATTTTGTAAGGTTTAGTTATGATAAAAAAAAATGTGTGTTTTTAGCCAAAGGCAGTTTTTTTTTTTTTCAATAAACCAATTATCTCTCACATCAGGCTAAGAAAACTTTTGGACCTGGGCAACTTGGCATGTGGAGACAAGCAAGCAAATACTCATAAGCATGGTATGACCTCAATATAGCTCTTGGTAAAGGGTGTCCGTGTGGAGATATTCAGGTCAGGCCCATGAAT
This sequence comes from Denticeps clupeoides, assembly GCF_900700375.1. Lineage (NCBI taxonomy): Eukaryota > Metazoa > Chordata > Actinopteri > Clupeiformes > Denticipitidae > Denticeps > Denticeps clupeoides. The sequence goes on along the minus strand of NC_041717.1, from coordinate 10,020,687 downwards.
ATTTCATGCAAATGGAAGGCTGCTCATTCCAGTGGAACAAAATGTATTGGGATTTTCACTCACTCATTTGGTTATGAAGATTGTAATTTTAAAAGTCATAATTTCCATACTAACCCGCTTTCCTCTCTGGGCCACCTTAATCTCGGTCATCCCGCAAATCTCGCAATCAAAGGGTGGCCGAAGCGTAGCGGGAGGAGACCGGAGTGCGGCGGAAACCACTTTGCCGCGTGCGGCTCGGCAGAATTTTTCTCATAAAGTCTCGCCTTCTCTGTAATGCAATAGAGGGAACTGACTTGCAGAGGCCATCTCAGTCTCGCCCATTCTCACCTATTACGCGTCATTATCATCACTCAACCTCCCCTACCAGACCCCTGAGTGACTCGGTGTTTCCCCTCCTCCGACGGACTCTTTCCTGGAACAGTGATTCTTTATTTTCTCCTCCCTCTTCAACTCCGCAGGGGGTGGGATCTCACCCCCAGCCATCTGTGGGCTTCCTCATGCGATTAATAATGTAGAGCAATCTCCTAGCATTAACTCTACCTCTAAGTAACATTGCTTTAACATCTAAAGCATCCTATTGACCAAACACACACAGGGCAAAAGGTCAAGGAGCGTGTCTGTCTGCATATGTGTGGCACCCGTTTTGCCAGGTTTGGGCTTTCTGACCCTGTGGCTCTCCTCGCAGGTGCAAGTGCAACCTTCACGCCGGCCAGTGCACCTTCCGTGACGGGAGCCTGCAGTGCGAGTGCGAGCACAACACCACGGGGCAGGACTGCGGCCGCTGCGAAAAGGGCTTCAAAGCCAAATCCTGGAAGCCGGGCTCCTATGTGCCCAGGCCCAACGGATCCCCCAACACCTGTAAATACCCTGTGCCCACAACACTGAAATCATTGAGGGGTCAAGAGAAGAACATTCATTCGTGCCTTCTAGATATATTAGGCAGCAAGAAAACATACAGTTCTTCAAGTAAATATCAGGAAAATGTGGCCTAGCTGGGTCACATTACTTTGTCTTCAATACAAAAGCTGTTGTACACCATGCACGATGGAAGTTGTTGTCTCTAATAGCAGTTAAGACCAACGACAAAGAGGTCGTGATCTGAGCATCTGTAAAATGTACTAGAAAAATGCACTAGCCCTCCCACCACTGTTGCTAACCACTGTGCCAGGTACCACAGAACACCTTCAGAGATGTTGGTATGGTCCATGTCTCAGAGACATGAGGGAGCCATACTCATTACTTACATATTACCATGCAGATGGTCGTAATGCTGATCTGAGTACAGGAGTGTGTTTGTATGTATAGCAAGACCTTGGCAAGGAGGTGCTAATGACAGAATGGGAATCTGGGGCACCCACACCCATAGAGAACTGCATCAGCCCTTTAGATGCTGTCAGCTCCCTGGGAAAGCGCAGGCAGACGCGCTGAATGTGGGAGAATGGGAGACGTACATAAATACATAAAGTAAACAGCTCGGTACCGCAGTGTGCGTACCACTCGATACAGAAAAACCAGGTGGCTGTGTTATCATATTCATTTATTTATTAATTTTAAACAATTTTTATAATACATTACGCATGGAATACTGAAAGGCCCCCAGCCAGGTTGCCAGGTTGCACTCTCTTTAGATGTATAAATAAATATTATAAATAAACAGCATTTTCTCAAAAAAGTAAACCTCTCCTTCTCTTTCTCACAGGTGAAGCGGCTGGTTCTGTCGGCAGTAAGTAACCTGCAAGGCGATTGGCTGTCATTTTCTGTCCCTTCTGATTTTTTTTTGACCATCACTGTCATCGTCCTGGCCATTCATCAGCAACAAGCCATCCGATATTTCCCTGTGTTCCATTCATCACAGCCGTGAAACTCACGAGACATTTTTTCCACAGTTACTCTCTCTCTCTCTCTCTCTTAGATATGGTGCTCTGATACAAGGCGGACGGAGACGGATTAATAAAAAACGGAAAGAAAAAAGATGCCTTCGTGCCGCCACCGTTGTTGTTGTTGTTGTTATTCAGCGAGCTGTTAGATAAAGGCCAACCGGTGAATGGGAGGGGAGGATGTTTTTTGATTCTCCGGCGGTGTAGATTCGGCAGTGCGTACGAAGCGGCGCGATAGCACGGAGCAGCACACCAGAAGGACGCTACAGAGCAGGAGCCCCTGCTGAGCAGATGAGACGCTCCCCAGTTCTGGGAAGGGAGATGAAGGGGAAGGGAAAGAGGAAGTGCTGTTTGAGACTTTCTTTTCTGCCTAAATCCCATTCTATCAAATTATTGCCGTTCTCAGCAGTAAAATAACAAACAGACAACAATCTGTAGGTTTGTGCAGCCATTCATTTGCTACAATGCACTCAGTTTCTAATAAAACTTTATATAATGCATTTGCCCCCCAGCATCACTTCCGGTCACCGTACCCACCACAACACCGATTATGGTGGTGACGGCACCGACACTGCTGTCTACGGCGGCACAGCCCACAGGCACATCACTGTCCCCTGTGCCACAGCCCTCAGACGCACAGCCGACTGACCCACAAGCCACTCAGTCTGGTGTCTCTGTGACGTCGGCTTCCACAGTAGCAGGTTGGACCGTTGGTGAGCTGTGAACTGTAGTGACCAGAGTGGTCGTGATCAGTGACTGATTTATTGGTACATGGGAGTACAATTCTAACAGCTACAAGGAATATATCAGCATTGAGACCCTGCACTGAATCCGATTTATAACTATATTTATATAGTTATAAATATATAACTATATAGCTAACTATATAACTATATAGCTAACTATATAACTATATAGCTAACTATATAACTATATATATATATTTTTTTTATTTATTTATCTGTAGCTATCTAGCTCTCTACATTTATATACTGGTGTGTGTGTGTGTGTGTGTGTGTTTCGCTATGTGAAGCAGCAATTCCCGACAAAGGTAAAAATATAGCGTGGACTGTGCATTATAAATGTGGCCCACAGAGCGTATCACAGCATCAGATTAAGCTTCACGGGCAGTTTCACACTCTAACCTCTGACCAGTGAGTGCAGCTAAGCCGAGTGGAACCACTTCATCACCCCCTGTCCACAGCCGCCCCGACCCACACTCCAGGCCTCCCCTGGGCCGTCAGCAAGGGAGCTCAGCTGCCTGCGGTGCCCAGCGCCCTCGAAACATTAGTCACAACAGCAGCTTATAGATGTGAATGCTTTTAAGCTTCTCACACCGAACTGGAAAGCCACCGTCGGCCTAAATTTAAAGGGATTACTGATAATGAATCTCCCAAATTAAATATACAGAGTCCACGTTCTGTTAATCTGAGAAGACAGGGAGATGTGGCTGACTTTTGAGAACTGTTGCCTGATGGTCTATTAAATCTTAAAAATCTTTCAATACACTTGACCCTTCATGGCCCCAGGGGGAATTAACCTGCAATTAGTCTAGGGATAAGTGCATCAGATAAGTGGGTTCCTCTTGTCATTGGCGAAATTGTCATTCTACTGCAGTAACGAACGTCTGTCCGGAAAGTACTTGTGTCACTCCGTAAACTCTCTGAGGGTCCCTGTCAGTGATTTGAGTATCCGTGACTCAGCGCTTTCTGACCACCAGCTTTTTCTTTTTTTAAAAGTCAGCCCTAGTTACATAACAAACCCTGAATAAGGCTGCTGCTGCTGCTGCTGCTGCTGCTGATGTCCTAGCTCAGCCTTGCACGTGCTTAAACTTTCATGAGCACTTGAAATATTTTTAGGCCAGAAGGGAAACTTGTTCATTTTCACTTTATCATCCATAGCATATTGAATGCCAATGTGTCACTGTACTCAGTTGTCATAAAGAATTATAGAATCAACCAAAGGTCCTTTTGACCCACATTTCATACCTTCGAGAGGGGAGCTTATCCGTGTCTCGCTTTTTTTTTTTTGGTTGCATGGCTCAGATTTGAATGCTTAGATGGATTATTGGTGCGTTACAAGTCTGACGGTGTGACAGTCAAGCAAGGAATTCATGCAGCTGATATTAAAACAAACTGAATCAAAAGCCTGGATATTAACATGTCCCCTATGTGGATAGTTTTGTTGTCCAAGAGAAGATGCTTCTCACACTGAAAAAATTAGTTGCTCTAGTCTCCACAGGAGATTCGAGGTCCCGATTAACATAAAATCTGGTTATCTGTCCTAAGCTTCTCCCTTTTCTGATGTAATATGATAAATTAATTGCTAAACACAACATGTTAAGTAATTTATACCTTGTGGGATTTTTTGCTCATCCTTAACATTTTTGAAGCTAATAGCAGTACTGCTTGAGCAATAATATTTAAGAAATTGTATTTTTGCTCATTAGGACCCTCCACAGTTGCACTAATCACTAATCCTAAGTGAAAAACATTTTAGTCCCTTCAGCCTGAAAGGCCATATTTCACGGCAGCTTTTCTGTAAAAAAAAATAAAAAAATCACACATGCAGAGGTTTTATTTGCATTGAACGTGCAGCTGAAAGTGAACCTTTTTCCTCTCTTTTTTAGAATAATTAAATAACAATGCCAACTTACAGATGGTGCTGTCTGTTGCAGTCATTTTTATGAGACGTTTGTGTCACTCACAGATCAGGCTACCTGTGAAACATACGAATGCATACATTGCTGTTCAGTGCTGTGCTCAAGCACTGCACATCCTTAAACTTTAGATTACATCTTACTAATGCTTTTTATCTGACCTTCTGCAACTGACCCAAATATAATGACTGGTTTATACAGAGAATACTGAGATTTCTCAATATTTCTCAGTATTTCTTTTGTGCATGAAATGCAATTTTATTCCCAGATTTAATACTACATAAATGATTAGGTTTAGGTTTATGATTAACTAAAGAGCTATAATGATAATGGCACATCCTATCCTTGCTGATCCAGAACTGTGTGCACCCCTGTGATATAATTTATCATTGCCTTATGGAGCTTAAGCGCTGCTCTCCAAGGTTAGACTGGCAGCTGTGACTAAAATACCAGTGTGAGGGCCCAGAGAAAGTTGGGATTGGTTGGAGGAACGGATGATGAATGTTTATCCCGTCTCAGCCAAAATAACTCGGACACATCTAGCAGGCCAGGGCAGTGTTCGAAACACTCCCTTGCAGCCGAGACTAGTTAGGGAAGGAGCCTGCTGAGGTTTACATCACTTTACTTAGTAGTGTAATAAAATTAGACGGCATACGTGAGCCGCAGTAAATCATGTCTTAATTACGCCTGACCCTGCACAACTTGTGGTGGCCCAGTTGGTCGCTGCATTCTCATTTCACCCCCGTTCCATGTGAATTTAGTTATTCATCACACATGGAGGGTTGCAGACCAATTATGTGTGTTATTTTGGGCCAAACACATTTAAATGACCCAGATGTAATTAATGGCTGCAAGTAAAGAGAAATTGCAAAGGAAAGCAAGGTTGTGTATTAGGAATTTACTCATGAGTAAAATCTTACCCTATGACCGCTCTCTATTCCCCCGCCACCACAAAAAAAAATCTTGCCAAAAAAATGCCTTCTTTAAGAGAAAGATTTCCCTCTGTCCATACACACGCACGCACACACACACACACTCCCACCACATGGCTGAGAGTGTTCTCTGATCTAGATTAACAAGCTGGCATTTAGGAAGCCTTATCGCTTGTCAGATAGTAGGCCATGGTGACAGATGGTGTGCTGAGGGGGGTGGTGGTGGAGGGAAATCCGGATCCCAGGACCTGCTAGTTAGCCTACTGGTCAACACAGCAGTCGTGACATGTTCACTGCTGATCTCTGCACTATCCTATGCCATCCTTAAGCCCCAGAACTCAAAGCCTCACGCCCACTTAGACTCCACCCCAAACGTCGTCCCCCCTCTCACACACACACACACACACACACACACACACACACACACACACAAGCAAACTGCCAGATGCAGGTACATTTTAATCCTATGTACCATCACACACGAGGCCTGTACTCCAATAATACATGTTTTCCACTGCAGAAGAGGGACCTGCTTTTCTAAACAGCAATGCAGGGGATAACAAAAGGACCATGTGAGCCACCAAAATAGCATGGAATCACTGACTGGTCTCCACTTACTACATATTCATTTGTTATATTCTATACAATCTGTATATAGCAAAGGAGGCCAATGTAGTAAACTAGACATTAAACAGCTATGCAGTATGTTTCATGTCTCTATCTAATATCTCTAAGTGACATAGATCCAGTACATTTACATTTATGGCATTTAGCAGATCCCTTTATCCAGAGCCACCTACAATCAGTAGTTACAGGGACAGTTTCACTGGAGGCACTCAGGGTCAAGTAGTGAGAGGACACAAGCAGGAACACTGAGCACACAGTGACATATCACAGTCATGCTTACATATATGCAATTTACCCACAAATGCAATCCATTTTAAATGTGTCCAAGCTTCACATGAAATCTTCCATTTTGGACTGGCAACAGTTAGCATGCTGACTGGGTGCCGAATTGGGTGCCTGTCCCTCTGACCATGCAGTAATTACAAGGCTCTGGGGAGGGACACATAACTAATGAAACATCAGCGTGCCAGACAGTGGCGAAGAGTACAGCAGCCCGAGAGCCCTCCACTGAATCTCAATGGCCCCATCAGCATCAGCCTCATGTTACCGGAGTCGGCCATCCTCACACAAAGTGGGAAACACCCGCCTGCTGCTGTATTAGGGAGGCATGTAGACGCATCGATTTGTCTTATTTATTACATTTGGCACACGGGATAATGATACATAATTAGGTTAGAGTCAGAGAGTACACATGGGGTAAGTGTGTCTGTGTGTGTGCGCTTGCGAGAGCGGATTGTTTTTGTGTGTGTGTGTGTGTGTGTGTGTGTGTACACTTTGTCCCCTGGAAGGTGACCCCTGTGTGTTCGGTGGTGCTAGTGTAGACGAGGTGTAAATGTAACTGTGGCTGACGGTGTGGAGAATGTGTTTGATCTCGGGGCTTAAGTGCTCAGACCCGTCTCTCCGCTGTCCAGATGACAGTGCCCTCCCCGGAGTCACGCCTGGAGCCGCCGAGCCCACAGGCAGGGCGCCGCCACCTGACCCCCTCACTGATCCAGCAGGTGGGGCATCTCAAGGCCAAATTATTGTCCGTAGCGCAGATGGAGTAGAGTAGTCGGCTCCAACAACATATGGGTGCTCTATGTATATCACAGTTTTAAATTTCCATCACATATTAAATCAATCTGTCAAAAGTGGTGTAAATATGATCAGATGAATAGTATAATAATAATTACAGGGACAAGTGACACGCAAAAAATGTATTTTTTTCTGAAGCACCAGAGGAAATGAGATAATTAGAAATTAGAAATTGGCTTGACCGCCCATAAAATGTTGGACTGTGTAGCATATACTGTTCATCAGTACTATTACCATAGTTTTTATAGACAATGTGCGTTACTAGGGTTCTGTGCTTGTGACTATTCCATTGAATAAATATGAAGTTCATTGATGTTTTCCAACTTGAATGGCGAGAACAAGGAGGCACTTTATGTAGTTCCCTCCTGCCTTTCTGTTGCTGGCTTACCTACTTGCTTTGTCAATTCTCTCAAATTGTTCCCTCAAGTGTTGCTTGTGGCAACAGGCCAAACCACAGTGCCAGATTCCACAGCAACCGCCCAGACAGATAGTCTAGCTGTGACCATGACCTCTTCCTCAGCTTCATCGGTGGGCAAGGACCAGGAAGGTAAGTCCAGATTCTCTCAGAAATGTCTTGTTTTGGTGCGTGTTCAGACAGGGAAAGTGCAGCTTTCTGGGTCAGAGTAGACGTTTTGGTGGAGTTGTATGCAAAGAACGTTCAATTTTCCTGCTTGTGAGCATAAAAGCAACATGGTGTAAGACTTAAGATGGATACAAACACCTCGTCTGTTCGGTTTTGGCTCGCCGTTTCGTTGACTCATAGCTCTCAAGATCATTGAAATACACCGAGAAAACGAAGGAGGAGCAGCGACAGAAAGAGACAGGCAAAGGAGACGAGGAGCGAGCGTGAAAAAAAGAAAAAAAAAACAGGCAAGAAGGGTAGGGAATGAAAGAAGGGGGAAAAATGCATGCAATCTGACGCCTTTGAACTGTAGTCAGTTCTGAGTGGAGGACTGGTCGCTGTCTATGGCGCCGGATCAAACCAGAAGTGAGAAACCGATTCAGGGCGGATTCCTCCCAGTGCGAGTGTGCAGGACGGGATGACAGCTCTGTCGAGCGGCGCTTCAAGCCGAACAGAACGGGCCTCTGAGCTTTGCTCTCTTCACTTTCATTGCTGATGCTCCAGTCTGCATGAGACAGACACACACATGCCTATGGTTGAAGCTAGTGCCATGCACAAATCTACAGCATGCTAAACGAAGAGAGAGTGATTCCAGGGGAGAAGGGGCATTTTTGTGATGATAGGCCTGCCTGTCTTCATTTTAGTTTTAGTTTCAAACTGTTAGTCTTAGCAAATAATGTCTCATCTTGTTAACGAAAAGGAAGAGACACTGTAGTATAGTTTTTATTTTGAAAACCACATTTAGTCAACAATATTACATGATGTATTTATATATCATATATAGTCATGGTCACATGACCTGCATTTACGCTGCATCTCATCTTGTATTCGTCATGTCGTGAAGGTTCGTTGATATAAAAAAAATGTAGTTGACAACAACAACACTATTTGTGGGTGGTAGTAGCCTAGTGGGTAGAACACTCGCCTGTGAATCGTAAGACCCAGGTTCAAATCCTGCTTACTACCATTGTGTCCCTGAGCAAGACACTTAACCCTAAGTTGCTCCAGGGGGGGACTGTCCCTGTAACTACTGATTGTAAGTCACTCTGGATAAGGGCGTCTGATAAATGCTGTAAATGTAAATGTAAATGTAGTAAGGTTTAGGGGCTTTTTTTCGGTTCAGGAACGGGCCTGCACAGAATAGCACATGACGTTTTTTTGGTGAGACTTAGGGAGATCACCTTTATCACCTTATAAAGCATTTCTATCTGGATGACAGGAGGGATAGGCAGATGATTTTGAAAAGGATGTAAATCTTATGATTCAACACCACCTTCATCCAAATACCAAATGAGAGAATGTCTAATGAAACAATAGTGCCCATCTCTCCAGAAGATTTGACTCATGGTGCTCAAAACCTTTATGAGACCATTTATGTAGGTTTTTCCTTTAATATGTCACCCACCCTGGAGTGTCTCATGATAATTGCATCCTAAACACGCAGTGGTAGGCTATTTGAATGCAATTTTGACCATGAGGCTCATAAGATTTTATTGGCATTTATAGAGTTATCACTTGTGCGTCGCGCTCGTGATAAATGTTTCCACATCTGCATTTCTAACTGTCTAAACAAGCAGACGCGTGGCTTTCGCGGGGTTCTGCGGACCTTGAGAGAAGCGTGATTGATGGCAGCAATACCGCGTTATATTCTCTCCTGAGATAGCGCAAGCACAGGAGATTAAACATGATTACTGCTGCGCTAAATCAGTCATTAAGGTAATATGCGCCAGGATGCCAAGTTAACGCTGCCAGGTGTCGAGCTCCTTGAGCAGGATGGCTCGTCTGGTACCTGGCGGTGGCCGGTGCACCATGCTGATCACACTTGGGTCTGAGACCTGCTGACATCATTCAAGGAGCTTGGATCAGAGGAATTTTCCAGTCCTTTACACTGACTAATGTCTGAATTCATTCCAGCTCCTTCTCTAACACTTTTGTATTAAATCTCACTGGCCACTGTTTTTAAAAACTGCCACTTAGCGCAGTGTCACCGGAATTTTCATAGATAGAAATGAGAACGAATCGCTCGGTAAAAGAAGGAAAACAAACTACACTTTTTGTTGGTGTGTGATTCTTGCTGTCAGCCCGAACAGCGGATGATTGACAGATCTCATACATGCTACTAATTAAGGGGCCTTAAATAAACTAGTTGGGATATTGGTGGCCTGCTGAATTCTGTATTGGTTCAGTGCTTCATGCCAACTCTTTGTTTTTGAAGAGAGCTTTGTGCAAAATAAACTTTGCAGCAAATGGCAATTACTGTCTTTCCCACAACGCTTCATACGTGCATACTATGTGACTGGACTGATGTCCCATAATCCCTGAAATGGATTCCCGATGAGCTCCATTGAATGGTTTGGGAGCGATTTTTTTGGTCCGGTGGAAGTGCACCGTAAGTGGCCTGCCCAGTTCCCCATTTCTTAAGTGTAGTGGTGTAAAGCCACTCTGCTGTGCTCAAGTCTTTTACTGTAAATGCAGAACCGGTGGGACGTTCCGCAGCAGCTGCCTCTGCTGGGTGACATTAACGGCCCTGACATTTTTTTTCTGGAGTCAAAAAAAAATCAAAGGGCTGATACTTTATCTTTCTCCATTTCATCCTTCAGCCTCCTTTAATGGCAAGCACCAGGTGTTCAACATCCAGTGGTGTGTTGCATACTGGTTCACTGTAAAGCAGCCTGCACAAATGGCAACCGTTGCCCGCGGATACAATCGGAAGCCAGGAGCGATAAATCATTAAATACGCTGTTATTGTGAAACGCAATCTCCTTCAGGAGCACAGGGTATAACGAGTGGAGCTGCGCTTGAAGGCCAGAGCTCAAGCAGTTTTGATCTATTTTTGAATAGCGATTGAATGAGCTGCTGCTAAATATTTCACAGCTGAAAAGAAGCCAGGTCATGGTAAGGCAGGCCAAAAAAGGCCAATTTATTGAACCCATTGGAGGGTGATAGATACATGAAACCATAACAGGAAACTGGTCTGTCCTTGAGGAGTTGAGAAAAGGGAGAGGTAGAGGAAGTGATGTAAGGGCAAGCGTATCCGATTTCTGCTTAACTGGAAAAACGGATAGCGGGGAATCTGCCCGATACGTGTAGGTAGGTCTACGGACAGCAAAGTCCCTTCCCAGGCATCTGCAATGTTTACAGGGGTGAAATCTGAGATTTCAGATGCTTGCTTCTGCAGTTACATTTCTGGTGTGCACAATTACAGTTACTTCGCCAGCAGAAGCAGTCACCTCAGCAGCTGTGCCATCTGACACCGTCACTGCGGCCTCTGAATCAGAACCTATGGCGGTGGGAACCATGGTCTCAGCTCCAGATGCAGATCCTACGAGGGTGGACAAAGGTACTTCAGCACTGGATTTGGGTGCAACATCAACCCTTGGAGCAGATGTGGTACCGTCTGCTGGTACCGAAGCAAATACTCCAACGACTGATGCTGGTCTTTTTACAAATATTGCTGGTTCTTTAGCAACCAGCGCTGTTCCGGAAACTGATGCTCTTCCTCTTCCTGCAAATGACACTCTTCCTACTGCAACTGATTCTGCACTCCCAGCAACTGATGAAGCTCCTTCACCAACAACAGGTGTGGTCCCAAAAGTTGCTGAATCTGATATTCTGGGAACAAATGCTGTTACTCCTTCAATTGAAGCTGCTTCACCTGCTGCTGTTCCAACAGAAGCTGAAACTGTAGCAGTGGATTTTCCTGTAGCAACCAATGTGGATCCCCTAGAAACCAATGCTTTTCCTGCAGCAATTGAGGTTGTTCCTGCAGAAACTGATGATGTTTCTGCTCCTCCAGAACCTGAAAATATTCCTGTTGAAACCAATGCTGCTCCCCTAGAACCTAAGAATGTTCCTGTACAAACAAGTGTTCCAGCAGCAACTGAGGTTGTTCCTGCAGAAACTGATGATGTTTCTGCTCCTCCAGATCCTGAAAACATTCCTGTTGAAACCAATGCTGCTCCCCTAGAACCTAACAATGTTCCTGTACAAACAAGTGGATCTCCTCTAGATCCTGATAATTTTCCTTTTGAAACCAATGCTGCTCCTCCAGAACCCAAGAATGTTTCTGTAGAAACAAAAACTGTTCCTCCAGAACCTGAGAAAGTTCCTGAAGAAACAAACAATGTTCCTCCAGAATCCGAGAATCTTTTTGTAGAGACCAAAACTGTTTCTCCAGAGCCCGAGAAAGTTCCTGCAGAAACCAACAGTGTTCCTTCAGAGCCTGAGAATGTTCCTGTAGAACCCAACAATGTTCCTCCAAAAACTGTAAATGTCCCTGCAGAAACCAACAATGTTCCTCCAGAACCTGAGAAAGTTCCTGTAGAACCCAACAATGTTCCTCTAGAACCTGAGAAAGTTCCTGTAGAACCCAACAATGTTCCTCCAGAACCTGAGAATGTTCCTGTAGAACCCAACAATGTTCCTCTAGAACCTGAGAAAGTTCCTGTAGAACCCAACAATGTTCCTCCAAAAACTGTAAATGTCCCTGCAGAAACCAACAATGTTCCAGCAGAACCTGAGAAAGTCCCTGTAGAAATCAGTGCTGTCCCTCCAGATGATGGTCCCCCAGTAACTGAGTCTGCATCAGTAGAAATGAATCCAGCTCCTCCAGTAAACGATCCAGTGCTTAATGTAGTGCCTGCTGTGGTAGAATCTGAAGGTCGTGATAAGAGTGAAACTGATCTTGAGCGAAAGGGTTCAGAAAAGAAGAAAACTGAAACTGTACGAGAGGGCACAGAAAGAGTGACAGAGAGATCAGGTACAACAATACAGTGGCACTAACACAAACATACTCAACAATAAATGCAAACAGGTTGGATGATGTTTCTGTTTCGCTGTATTTTTGTATTTTAATATTAATGTATTCAGTGACTGGAAAGAGTGAGAAGAGCAAGGAAGCTTCTGAGAAAGTGGAAGAGAGCAAGGGAGCCAAAGAGAAAAGGGGAAAGCATGAAAAAAAGAAAGAAAAGGAGGATGAAAAGAAAGACTATGAGAAAAAAGGTATTACCTGAGTAGATTTTCCTCTGTATTTGCTTAAGTACTACCCATACTAGACAGTGGCATAGTCTTTAGCCTTTAATCTAGTTTAGCTTTTACACTCTAACCTCTATTCTCGCTTTATCTGGTGTCATTTTTCGAAATGTTAAATATGAAATTATTATAGGATCTATGAACATTTACATTTGATTTTTATACAGTACAGGCCAAAAATTTGGACACACCTTCTCATTCAATGTGTTTTCTTTATTTTTATGACCATTTACATTGGTAGATTCTCAAAACTATGAATGAACACATGTGGAGTTATGTACTTAACAAAAAGTGGAGACCTGGTCTCCACAGTCACCGGACCTGAACCCAATCCAGATGGTTTGGGGTGAGCTGGACAGCAGAGTGGTAAACATCTCTGTTGGAAAAGCATTTCAGGTGACGACCTCTTGATGCGAAGAGTGTGCAAAGCAGTAATCAGAGCAAAGGGCGGCTATTTTGAAGAAACTAGAATATAAAACATGTTTTCAGGTATTTCACCTTTTTTTATTAAGTACATAACTCCACGTGCTCATTCATAGTTTTGATGCCTTCAGTGAGAATCTACCAACGTAAATGGTCATGAAAATAAACAAAACATATTGAATGAGAAGGTGTGTCCAAACGTTTGGCCTGTACTGTACATTTTAAAGGTTTTAATTAGCTTTATAATGGGGGTGTGGGTTCATTTTATAATCTGTCAATTCAGTATATTTGATAGACATCTTATATCCGGAAATTAAGAGTTAAGAGTGCAGACTGCGTCCTTCTTAATGACACACACTGAACACACGGATTAGGTGTAACCATCAGGCTGCCTCTGCTGACCATTCATGCCAGTATCCGCACAGCACAGAGGAGTTTCACTGCCTGAAGTGTGGCGTCCCCAGTTGCTCCGTCACTGTACCGTTATGATATTACCATAGAGATGGATGCCCTGTCTGAGTTGTTGTGAAGCTGGAATAATGACACCGCTTTGGCATAATTACTCCGGCATCTTCAGAGAAAGCGTGTGTGCGCGCGCATGTGTGTGGGTGGGTGGGTGGAGGGTGGTAGTAGCCTAGTGGGTAACACACTGGCCTATGGACCAGAAGACCCAGGTTCAAACCCCACTTAATACCATCGTGTCCCTGAGCAAGACACTTAACCCTGAGTGTCTCCAGGGGGGACTGTGCCTGTAACTACTGATTGTAAGTCGCTCTGGATAAGGGCGTCTGGTAAATGCTGTAAATGAAAATGTAAATGTGTTGCAGCAGTCCTTCTGTAGGCGGTTTTCCTGTTGATGCCGGTGACTGCTTCAGAGCATCTCATATCAGGAGCAAACACAATCAGGGTCATTTCCTTCTGACCTGCCCCATTTTTGCTAACTAGTATATGTGTGTTTGTGCGTCCGTGGTTGTCATAGTTCACTTAGTCACAATGAAATCATTACTAAAGCTGGACGTTACTTTCCAAGCTGTTGCGAAGCTTTTAATTCCTGGTGGACCCAGGACCCAGCTGACAAAGATAACGTACATCAGATTTGAAGGTAAGAATTTGTGCACAAGTCATAAATGAAGCAGTTTATAGCTTCTGGGATGCTAAACTGTGACTTAAAGTCTTGTTTTCGAGTATTATAAAGCACTGTGGAAAAATTGTCACTTGAAATTGTCATTTCATTGTCTCTTTTCTGTCCCTTTCATCTTTTGTTCTCTTCCCCTGACTGCATGTTTTTGCTCACTTTATGTCACAAGGTAAGGTAATAAGATGTGATTTTCCGGTCCTGCCCCAGCGAATGAACAATCACTGGACGCAATTGTGCTAAATATATAATTACATAATCACCGAACAGTCAATTGTTGGCTTGTTGTGTATGTCTGTTTGGAGAAATAGTGTGATTTATTCAACATTATTCCATCTCCTCGACAATCTGCAGAGTAATTGGTCATTTATTTTTAATTAGCTGCTCTTGCTGCTGGTCTCGCTGCTGCTTGGAAGCATTGCGCAGCAGGTCTTTACCGCACATCAGCATCTTTAAAACATCATATAAATATTTAATCTCTCAGACCACCCAAACAGAGGAGAAGATGAAATGATATGTATTAAACAACTGGATGGGGGCTTTGAGAATTGCTTCTTTTGACGTGTCTAACATCCTTTTGAGAGAAGCGCAGTTGGTTCTATCTTGTCTGCTTTTTTTATGCCACTTCCTTTAACTGCAATCCTGCCACAGTTTTCCCTTCCTTGTCCATGTTTGAATCTGTCCATGTTCCTCAACTAACCGTGCTCTCCTCTCTCCTCTGTCAGACTGCGAGTGCTACGGTCACTCGAACCGCTGCAGTTATATTGATTTTATCAACATTGTGACCTGCGTGAGCTGTAAACACAACACTAGGGGGCAGAACTGCCAGCACTGTCGCTTGGGATACTTCCGGAATGCCTCAGCCGAACTGGACGATGAGAATGTTTGCATAGGTCAGTCAGGATTCTTGGACCATATGTAACATTGTTGTTGCAATTCTATATGGGTGCTGTTTTATTTATTTATTTGTTTTTTAAAGGTCACGCAACCTCGCGCTCTATACGCTGTGGCTGACTTGGCAGGCACAGGCGTGGCATTAAAATCCTGTATAATTGGTCCGTAGTCAGTTTCATGTACTATTGTGCAGATCCCCGTTTCATTCCCATCATTATATCCATCCATTGGTTTCTGTTTGGAAGAGCATTTTCCAGCAGCGCCTTTCCTTAATTTGATCCACATTGAAGCTGTGTGCGACTTTTACCTACTGATATCAAGGCCACTTTTATTGAGATATAAATATCCAAAACAATTCATATTGTCCAGAGGTTAAAATCCATTGTTTTTTTTTATGTGTTTACTAGTTTTTCTTTCTGAAATGGTTAAAATGGTTTTAACGTAACTTTATTCTTTCATGAGTTATTTACAAATTTCTGACCACTTATAAAAAGTGTTCAATGTCACCAACCATTCCCATTTTATTAAGGTGTAGCCATATTAGTGGCCCACCCTGTATATTAATAAATGAACAAACACTAAATAAAAAATGTTCCAACATTCTATGAATATTTTGGTAAACTTATCCATCAGTATTCCTCTTTAAAGAAAAATATATTATTGTTTTAAAGTGTTGTTAAATCGCTGTACATTAGATAACTACATGAACTAGATTTACTGAGTAAATTTAAAAGAGAGTGAATTCGAGTCATATTGGTCCTGTGCTCATTTTCTCATTTATCCTCCTCAGCCTGCTGTTCTCCCAGCCTTTCCAGGGATTCTGTATTAATTAACGCAACCAAGACCGACCATTTCCATAAAACATCCCTAATTGTGGCCCATATCTAGTATGGCGAAGAATCGGCACTCGGCTTATGCTACCCGAGGCTGGACAGATTGTTGTACAGTACAAGCCGGCAGCCTGTTGGCAGCTACGGCGTGTTACACTTACGACTGACAACGCAGCAGCGCACTGACATCTACTGGAGAACAGCGTTCCCACGCTGCCCAAAGCAGGCTGCCGGAAAACCTTACCGAGACCCTCGCTGGCCGGAGGGGCGGAGCATTGTCTGTAGCACTGTCAGTGAAAGGTGGCGTGTGAGACCTGTCACATGTTGCGTTTTCCCTGTTTCCAGAATGCAACTGCAACCAGCTGGGCTCCCTGCACGCTCGCTGCAACGAGACGGGCTACTGTCAGTGCCGAGAAGGCTCCACCGGGCAGAAGTGTGACGACTGCCTGCCCGGCTACAACTGGAAACAAGGCTGCATCTGTAAGCACCGCGACGCCTGACTACTGCACAATACATACAGATACACAGACAGAGAGGTTTTATTTAGGCGACTGCCTCGGTTTTTACTCGCCAGAACACATAATGAATTATGAAATTACATTCGGTTGGTGTGATGACAGCATTTCACACTCTTTACTCATCTCAACCACCTTGAGTTAAGACAATGTGCAGTTTCCCCAGGAACGTGCTGCAACTAACAGGCAGAAAGGGGTGTGGCATGTTGCATGTGACAAACGAAGACTAAGAAGAAGAAGTGAGAGACCCCAAGGCAGTGATAATAATTCAGTGTAAGATACGCCCGAGAGCAACAGTGCAAGGCGCTACAAGAGGACTGCGACATAGTAATCTGCACCGTTTTTCATTTATACCCACGTTTTCCCGCTAAAACTCTTTCTCGCTTTTTTTTTTTATTTCACACAAAGCGGCAATGTGATGTAAAACATGTCCTCATGTTCTGCATATCCAGTTGGCTCTAGAACCGGTTTAGGGTGCTTGACTCAGTCAGTGTAAAGGTGTTATGTGTGCTGGGGAGATGATGTCGACGGTGCAATAGCTTCTTTCCACAGGCCATCAGACACCTGAACAGTCAGGAACTTTCCACTCTGGTCTACCTCTGTTATACTGAGTAATATTATCTGTCTGTAATCTTATCTATTAATGCACCGTTCCATTTCGCCCAGCAATATTTGCACTATTTTACTTTGCACATTTATTATTCATTTCACTTGTTTAGCGCTGTCTGTCTCCTTGTCCACAGGTCCCATGTTTGTACTTTGTGTAGCTCAGTTTGTCTCCGTCTCACACGTGCACTTTATGTCAGTACGTAACGTTGTTTAAACGTTACATGTACCACCAGGTTCCGGAGAAACGTTGTTTCGTTTCACTATGTACCGTCCAACATGTATGTAGCTGAAATGACAGTAAAGCTCCGCTTCAAGTTCATCTTCATCACGAACGAGATCTATCTTACTTAGTGTGGTGGAAAACGGTGAAAATATTGAACAACTGAATTATGTTTGGTCATTTCCTCTTTTTCCCAACCGCGTTATGCTGATGGATGTTTTTTCTGCCTCCTCCTGCTGCACCAGCCAACATGTGCGACGACGAGCTTCTGCTGTGCCAGAACGGCGGCACCTGCTTCCAGAACCAGAAGTGTCTGTGTCTGCCGGAGTTCAAGGGCGTCCTGTGCGAACAGCCGCGCTGCGACAGTGAAGAGGGCTGTGATGGCGCCAGCGCCTCCTACCTCAGCCCGGCCGCCCTGCTGCTCTGCCTTCTAGCCAACGCCGTGGCCGCATTAACTTCCTGGTGATCCTCGCGGGGCCACCAAGGGCCACCTGCACGCCTGGCCGGCGAGGGGCTCGTTGGCCACAGGGCTGGGGCGCCACTCCCAACCCCTCTCCTCCCCACCCAGCACTCGTCCTGTCTCACGGTGCTCGCCTACTCGGGGACGCTCAGAAGTGTGGCTTTTTCCTTTTTATTACTGTTCCTCTTCCAGAACGGGAGGTTCAAGGTTCACAGTCGCCTTCATGAAGATGAGAAGCCACTAAACGGCTCTGCTGAAAAGGACTCATAAGAAAAAGTACAACAAAAAAACTATTAAAATCACTGTAAGGTGTTAAAGTCATATTATACTTTTCCTGTAGTTTTTTTTTTTTTTTTTTGGTTGTTTATACCCACGGAAAGGTCAGTAATGCACTTAGCCAACAGACTTCACTAGCAGATCCATGGCTGTACTCACTGCTGAGGCCTACTAACGCCAAGTTACCAATTCCTACAGACTCCTACTTCACCATCTCCTCACTGGCCGAACCAGTGCCCGCTCTGCTGTGGATGAGGAGCTCAAGGTCTGCGGGTGTCAGTGTTCTTCGGTGTGTGTGAGAGTGTGTGTGTGTGTCTGTGTGGCTGAGATTCAGGTTTCGCATGGAAATTCAGGAAGAGAAAAACCTATATCTGTATATGTCAAAGGAGTTCTATATCTGCTGTATAATAACATCATTTGAGTATTTTTTTGTAGAAATGGTTATTTTTGTTCAGAAGTAAACGTTGCCATTACCAGACGCCTGTGATAAAATGCCACGGCGGTTGTATCTGATGATGTCTGACACCCCGGGCCTTGGACAGAGATAAAATATTGGGAAGCAGGTTGGACGTGAGCACATACATAAACTGGCATGTATAGATTTAGTGTAGAGTAAAATATAACAATGATGCTGAACTTTTTAAATCTCTTTTAAAAAGGAAAAATGAAAAAAAAAAAAATATATATATATATACATGATGTGACACTTTTCTTATTCACTCACTCACACTGAAAGGGATTCATCACTGTGGCCTACTCAGCCGACGCCATTACAAATCACACAGTGGCAACCAGGGGACAGTTTCAGATGTGACTGTTAAATACATTTTTTTTTACTTACATATTACAGACATATTACGATCTATATGTTTCTCTGGGTATCAGCAGCACGCAAGTGCTTATAAGCAAAAGCACAGCACACTCAGCACTCCGCCCTGTACGGCTTCAGTCTCTACTCATGCTTTAGATTCAGAATCATTAATGTACTGTCCAAAGAATAAAATCTGACAATCAGAAAGCACATGGGTGAATGGGTGAATTTCTTTTCTATTATTGTTGTTATCTTCCATTATTAGCATAAAATAAAACTAATGTGTCAAAGTGCATATTGCCAGTGCCAATCAGAATATGGCATGTAATGTATAAGATTTAAAGATTTGTGATATTTGATGTGACTAGTCAACCAGGTGCTTTAAAACACAGGGCTCTCAGAAAGGATGCTTTTCATATTAAAATATTGAAAAATACAACAAGAATGAATCAACCAGGCGACAGCTTCTCGGTATGAATGTCAATGTATGTGCCACTGCAATTATGTGATAAAAATGTGATTTTATGATATTTGTTGTAATGCTGTGTAGAAGCAGACGACTCGTGACTATTATCAAGCTGAGCTACTTTGGGACAAATTAGGTTGTGGACAAGTAACACTGCTGTGTAGGAGTAGACACGCCAAAGTGGATGCTGGCGGCGAGCCCATGACACGTTATTTAGGCCAGACAGGGACCTTTGGGACAGGGTTTTAAATTTTACATTAAAGCATAACTATATTGGGAGTGGGTCCTGCATCTTCTTTGCATTCCAATACTTTTGGTAAAGGCATACTGCTTTGAAGGCAATAATTTAGGAAATCCAATACCGCCTAGAAAACAGTGAATGGCAGGCATATTGAGGGGTTTGACGCAGCATTTACCTCAGTCGTTGGCAATCTGTTCATTTACAGCCATTTGCAATCAGCTTTGAAAGGGCCTTTGAAGCTCCTCTGTATGCAATGACTAACGTATAAAAGGTATTTTCAATTAACTGTGCACACAGGCACACTTCCCACACACACAAACCAATCACTGTTGTGTCGTAAGCATCCAGTGCTGCACAAAGTACCGTTTTCAAGACATCCCAATGGAATTATGGAATTATTTTCAAAAAGATGTTCTGATTAAATGTAGAATTACTGAATAACTGGATATATTATACATATTATATGTATTATACAAGGTTTTTAACATGTTTCCAAAATGATGTGCTCATTTATTTGTCTGTTTTTGTTAAGCAAGTTCTGTCTTAAGGGAGCATAAGGGGCCTTTAATTTTGACCATTTTGATCATCAGGACTTCTCAATATGAAGATGTCCTGAAGCGTCTTCTAAAGCTCCAATCATCCCAATTCCACATCGCAACTGGATTTACGAAGCACAGGCACTGCACTCTTGCTAACACCCACCCCTACCCTGCTAGTAATCCTATACCTAAACAGTACTGATGTTATCTGAGGATGAACAGCAACATGTGGGTCAGATCATCGGATCACGTCATGGGCAGTGAGCTCCAGCAAAGCCCGTGCTGTTTTTAAACTGGGGCCGTACAATGCTGCCACCTAGTGGTCCACATTCTCAGCAGCAGGTTATGCCAGCTATGTTTCTCCAATGCTCGCAAAACACATATTTTATTATATTTCCCTAATCTAACTAATTTAACCTGTTTTGATTAACGCTTGAAATCTGCTGAGCTGAAAAAAGTAAGTGATCGAAACCATGTGTATTATTATTCTGCATGTCATTGTGCAGAGCTATTGTGAAAATCTTGAATTTTACTTCTGACACTCCGTCTGTAAATTCTATGATAAATTTAGATATGATAAAACTAGAGAGATAAATTGATGGACAGGGCTCGACGGTGTAGGTTAAAGACACTTCGTCATATTCCTGCGACGCAAGTTGAACGACATTGGGCAGGTGCGGGAGCCTCAGCAGCGGTGTTGCCATGTCCACGTTTTCTAAGCCGGTTTTTGGTCTTACGTTATTCTCATTAACAAGACTGTTGAATATTACAAGACGCCATATGCTGTTTACTGGGCTTGTTTGCCATTTGGATATGCTATTAAACAAAATCGTCTATAAAACAAATTAAACAAATTAGCGATCTATTTCGCTGTTCTATTTCAGGATGACCAGTCGTTAATTATTTCATTGCATTCATTATTTAATATTAGGTTTCCGGGGAATGGCCGTGTTATATTAAAGTTATTTTATCAGACCAGTGATCTTATTAGAGTGATTTTATCAGAGAGATTTGGTTTGGTTTTCCTCGGTATCTGGCAACACGCCGTACTCGTCGCGCCGTGTTTTAATCCCGCGTCTCCATGCAGCGCGTCGTGTCCGTGGTGTCCCTGACGGTCGGGGTGGGCCTGGGGGCCGCCGTCGTGCGTTTGTACGGCGACAGCCCCGCGCCGGACACCCACCGAGGTCTTCTGAGCAGAGTCCCGCTCGTCCCCGTCCCAAACGTGCAGGCGGCGGCGTCCGAGCTCGTCCCGCACCGGATGGCGGCCATGAAATACGGCCTGCCTTCTCTCGCCAACGTCAAAAGCCGCGAGTCGTACGTGACGTCGTACGACCCCAGGAACAGGACGGCGGCCTGGGTCATCGAGCATCTGACCCCCGACGGCCTCGCCGGCTCCGCGGACCGGAAGTGCTGCGAGTTTAAGGAGGACGACTCGGTGCACGCCTACCACAGAGCCAGCAACACGGATTATAAAGGCAGCGGGTTCGACCGAGGCCATCTAGCTGCAGCTGCCAATCATAAATGGAGCCAGAAAGCGATGGACGACACCTTCTACCTTAGCAACGTGTCCCCACAGGTTGGTCCTATTCATAATAATAATAATAATAATAACTATTATTTATTTCACCCAACCCAAATGGTGCATAAGGAAAGGAACCCCAGTGCATGAGCAGCAGACTGTATGCAGGATATGAATCAATGTCCACAGCGCATGGAAGAAACAAAAGATCTGATTTATCCCTAACTTCTTTGTCTTGTTACACTAGAACCCGCATTTGAACCAGAATGCCTGGAACGGCTTGGAAAAATACTGCCGCGCCCTCACTAAATTCAACAAGAACGTGTTTGTGTGCACCGGGCCGCTCTACCTGCCAAAGTAGGAATATGTTGCAGACGTTGGGCTCTTCCTGTGACCCTGTTCAGGTCTCTGACGTTCTTCTTCTGCGTGCAGGGAAGAGTCGGACGGGAAGATGTACGTGAAATATCAGGTGATCGGGAAGAACCACGTCGCCGTTCCCACCCACTTCTTCAAGGTGGTCATCCTGGAGAAGGCTTCGGGCGAGGTGGAGCTCCGGCCCTACGTCATGCCCAACGCGCCAGTGGATGAGAAGGTCCCGCTGGAGCGCTTCCTGGTCCCGATAGAGAGCATAGAGAGGGCGTCTGGGCTCCTCTTCGTTCCCAACATCATGAAGCGAACAAGCACCCTGAAGTCCATTACGCTGGGGGGCAAATAAAAAAAAAAAATAAGTCACCGCTCACGTCCACAGTCACAACGCCGATTATGGTTTTTGTTCTTAACATCGGTTTTCTATTCTTCCTGACTACTAGTACAACTGATTTTCCAAAGCAGAACCAAAATTGTTCAGGCGGTCTAAATGTACTATTCTGCTGATACCAAATACGTTCGGATCATAATCCATCAATAACTGTGTTTGTGATCAATGCAGAGTGATAAGACTGATAATACCAGACTGTACACTGTATGTATAGCAATGGTTACGGTTCGAGCTCATGCCTGGTAATGGGTAGTACGGGGTGGCCAGAGAGAGGCCTTCTGCCAGAATTACTGAGGACCTCAGAAGTCGTCGCTGAGCAAGGAAAAAGCTCCGGGAACCATTTTTATTCCAACAGCCTTGTGTGCTGGAAGCGCTGGATGATCTGCATGTATGCAGAGTTCGATGATATTTGCCATGTTGAGAAATGTTGTGAGCAGGAATTTGAAAGTTAGTAATTAATAGTAGAATAGAGCCAACCTACTTTTGAGCGTGAGCTATCTGAGAAATCGAAAATGAGTCTAGAGAATCTGAAGCATATTGTGCATATTATTGTGAGAGGGTGGTAGAAGCATAGTGGGTTAACACACTCACCTGTGAACCAGAAGAGACAGGTTCAAACTCCACTTACTACCATCATGTCTCTGAGCAAGAGACTTAACTACGAGTGTCTCCAGGGGGGACTGTCCCTGTAACTACTGATTGTAAGTCACTCTGGTCTGATAAAATGATGCTTTTTGTGTGTTTGTAGTAGCACTATTTTACATTGTATGCAATAATGTGTGTATTATGTATGTAATAACCACTTATTGTACAGGAATTGCATGAGGCAGTGGTTGGCCTAGCAGTAGTGCCTGTCATGGCTGCCCACTGCTCACCAAGGATGATGGTTAAAAGCAGAGGACACATTTCGTTGTGTCACCGTGTGCTGTGCAGCAGTGTTTCACAATGACAATCACTTCACTTTTGCTGGTGGCAGCTTCTGACCTGACCACTAGATGGCAGTAAAGCTTTTAATGAGATTTTTACATAGACAGCCTCAGCCTCCTCTAAAGTTGACGAAACATCTCTCAGCCCTTCTGGTTTTCACCCCATGACACGCCTGTGTTCCTCTGAGACGTTTTGACAGCACGGCAGCCGTAAACCCTTCTGGAGTCTGAAAGTCAGAGAATGCGGACGTGTTCCCAGGCTGCCATTAACCTCCATCTGGGCCAATGGACTGTTGGGCGTTTGACTGAACTCGGAGTTTATGTAAAATATATTTATATCTAACTAAATTAAACTAATTTGGAGTAACAGCACTGCAGCATAAATGACTATAAATAAAAACAAGCATAAACTCTATATTGTATATAGTTCTACACATGTTCTCTCTATCATTGAAATATAGAAACTATTAACTGCAGACTAATTAAATATAAAAGTTAACATTATCACTTACTGGCCTACAAAGCTTTCCTCTCTGAGAGTAACAGTACAACTTCCAAAAACAGTGATGAAGTGTGACAATGACTGCCAAATCGAAGTCACATGACACATTGTGGCTGTAAAAAAGGCTCTGATGAACTGAATCACATTGCCGGGTTATCCAATTCATTGTGCAGTAATGGGATGAAATCCAATATTCCTTGAAATAGGATCTCGCCCATGAAAACATGAATCAAATTCCAAATGAAGTCCCATGTGAAAAAATAATATTGTACACTGCTAACATACTGAGTCTGGTAAAACTAATATACTAAAGTAGTGGTAATTAGTGTAAAAATGAACCAATGTGCACAGTGTTAAAGTGTGTACGTTTAAATGCTTGATGCTGACAGCTCGAGTGGACTGTTGGTGTTTTGCATTAGCAGAATAATGATAACAGGACGGTGCCACTGCTTAGATTGGAGATGTGTTCTGTGACGGTTATGAGCAGAGATTGTGCAGACTGCATGTCGGGTTGAGGTGGATTGCCCGCTTGCTTGCTGTTCTTATAAAGATGGAAAGATCTTTAGTCCCTGAGCAAGACACCCTGAGTGTCTCCAGGGGGACTGTCCCTGTTACTGCTGATTGTAAGTCGCTCTGGATAAGGGCGTCTGGTAAATGCCGTAAATGTAAATGTAGTCTTTGCCTTCTTAGCAGAGGAAGAAATTCCACCAAACAATTGTACACACTTACAAGATAACACTGATCAAATGTAATGCCGGTCTGGATTGCTATATAAAACTGCAGTGTTAATAAGCTAATTTAGTTATTTTCAGTTTTTCAAGTAGGTAATAAACTGGAGAAAAGGATACGTTATTCCACAACACCGGCACACATGCATTAGGAAAACAAACGGAACATGATTAGAATCATATCTAAATAAAAATTTAATTATTCTAGTTGCAATTGTACACATTTTTTTTTCAACACAAACATTTCCAACAAGTCCATATAGTTATGTTTCTTCTTTTTTATGTATTTACACAGAGCAATCTTGCAAGTGTTACTTAAGACATACATATAAAAGGCTTTATATGGAATGTTATAAAAATGTTTAGGCTTTTCTTTTTTTATATATTGTACACATGCACATCAACAGAATCAAGACCCGGGTCTTTTCCCCCATCCTACGCTGCAGATGTGGACTGTGAAACAGAAAATATAATCACTTTATGAACTTTATTGTAATAGTGCTATTGCCTTAAGGACATTTTATTTTGAAGTACAGTTCATGCTCTTTGCATGTATACATTTTAACCGACTTGTAATATAATTTGTATGTAACTCTGGGGTAAAGTCAACAAAACAGAACAGAAATTACATAAATTCAATAAATAGTGGCAACCAAATTGTAACATAACTTAATGCACTATATAAATATTTTTTACAAATATGCTGCTTTTCTTTATAAAAGTGGCAAAGCAAATAAAAAAGAAGTTAAAAAAAAAAAAAAAAGCAAATCATGCTTTCAACATTTGTACAGATCTTACTGATAAAAACCCTGCACAGTGATTAGAATTATTCATGGTTGTTCACACATTTTCAGAACACTATTCTTTTTCTGTTCTGTCCGTTTTGCTACGATTAAAACCCTACCGCTGCACTGAGGCGATGAGCTTTGTAAAACGTTAACGGGATGGTTCTGAATAAAGGGTCTAGACCTAAAAAGTGCATAGAACAACACCACCTAGAATGAAAGGCAGACTGCGCATGTGAGGTGCTGAAAAGGTTGACTGTATTTCTACAAGCAGCGAACTCTACCCCCGGTGAACACTGCGTACTCACCGCGTACGGTAGCGCCCCGGACCTGGATGTGCCTACAGAAGCAGCACCAGCACGTACAATCATAGCCTACTTCTAAACTCAGTACAGCAGAGTTCAACACACGTACCATAACTCCTCCTGTACAAAAGAGTGCTGTTTTCATCTTTAAAACTCATTATTATTATTTTTTATAATGGGAATACTTTATGTACATCTTTTGAGGGCAATCACCTCTAAATACACTAATATTAATGCACATACAAAGTATACAACAAATTACATAGCGATGATGTTTCCTTACTTATCGAGGATTCTATGAGAACATTTTGTGCTGTATTGGTCGCAGTTTTTCACATGCAGAAATTCATCAGCTGAGGTACGGAGCAGATATACACCAATTCAAATATAACTAATGGAATGAATTATTGAGGTGATTTATTGAAATGTTTGAGTATTCTCTGGTTTAATATGACAATTTAAATATTCTGCCATTGTGTGAATTGAGACTAAGAATGTCTTGTTTTTTATACAAGCCATGCGACCATACCATACCCTCTCAGTTATTACCAAGTTATTAGTCAATATATCAGTAGCGGCAAGTTCAGAAAGAAAACATGAAGTGAATATGATGGTCATTTTTTGTGTTGTGTGGGGTTTTGGTTCATATTGCTTTTGTACATTTCTATGTTAATAATGTGTGTTTCTCAACCAGTGAGTCTGAATGTAATTAAAATCTGTCCTACACACAGATCTACAGACCTGACAAGTCCACTTCTGCCCATGTCTTTTGTGCTTAGTTCCTAGGAATGGACATACAGCATGTATCTGAGTAGAGTAGCCTCTGAGTAGAAAGGTGATGTTAGAGGAGTAAACACACACTCTTCTTTATACTATGCATATGCAACATGCTTTAGGTTTTAAAAAGTAAAAATACTGGCTAATGAGAGGGACTCGTTGGTAATGCCTTAATGCTCCATTAACGTTGAAACAATACGCAGATTATAAAAGGAATGGAGTGCTTGGTCTGAAACGTGGGGAATGTGCTGGAAATATTTGAGGCCTTTCATAGATTTTCTCCAGCCAAAAAGTACAGGGATCAAGACAGAGCAGTTCAGACATCAGACGAGGGAGCGGTTTGGTGCTTGCAGATGTGATGGTTTGCAGTGACGGGTGAAATAACATTCTGTTTCCTCACCATTCTGAGTCAGACTGTACTGGGCTGTTTTTTTTAGGTGAACGGGTAATGTGCGTGGCGCAGTCCACAGACACATATCGGTTTTCACCGCTGAAAGTCCAGTCCATGGCTTGCATCGCACTCTGGCTTCTTCAGAGCTCCGTCTCATCCCCGCTCTGGTGCTTTTTTGTGTGTCCATGCTAGCAGTTGGAGCTGTTGCGGAACTCTCCGTTCTCCGTGATCTGCAGCTTGGTAGGGTTGGTGGGAGAGATGCCGTTGCGCGTTTGCATGCTATAGCGCTCCTTCAGCTGCGTCAGGGCGCTCATCAGACGAGCATTCGCTGCATCCAGAGAGGCAATGCGCTTCTCCTGGAAACAAGAACAATTAAAAGTTTCATTTTGCTGCCAAAATAACCATAATTATTAAAACATCCCACCTTGTTAACACATTGCAAACATTCATTGGTAGAAAAATTTAATATACTCTACTTAAAATGACTATATGATAATATGACAGTACTTTTTCTGCTTTCTTGTATATTTAGTTCAATTTCCACATAGTCTAGAAAAGGTTTATGGTACAACAAGATGGTTGAATGAGCAGCCTTTCATTGCTGCCCACTGCTCACCAAGGGTGATGGTTAAAAGCAGAGGACACTTTTCGTTGTTTCACCGTGTGCTGTGCTGCAGTGTGTCACAATGACAATCACATCACTTTAACTTTCAAGGGGACAGAGCCCACCAGGTAAATAGCAAATTGCAGGCAGCACCATCTAGTGGTTCTTCCTTATATGACACCAAATGCTGATAAGCATCTCTAAATTAGATAATTATGGATTTATTATTTTTGCTAATTCACTGCTCACTCAGGCTGATGTGGTTAAATGCAGAGGATACATTTCATTGTGTGCACCGTGTGCTGTGCTTCACAATGACGAACACTTCACTTTCACTTAACTGCAGCCTTTGGCACAACATCAAATGTATGAAACAAGACAAAAATAAAAGAAGTTATGTTTCATTTTGATCAGCAACGAAATAAAATCTGCATGACCGACTGCAGTCAAGAGCTTGTTCACAGATTATAGTATAATCTAATTCTAGTATAATTATGACATGGCTTTGGAGCACAAAACGTAACCACCTCATCAGCAGTTTCATTCACTTGCAATCAATAGGTGCCTGGTGCTTTCTTCCCCTTGCGTTGTCTAATGTTTGTAATTATGTTTATGAACTGCATCCACATTTTGTTTTTAAATGGGCAGAAAGATCACTGGAGCACGCCATCAAGAGCCTCATCAAGCGCTTTGTTAAATGGCAGGTCTGAGAGAACGTGCTCCTCTGCTCATGAAACAAATAAAAATGTTATGCATGGCGATAAAGACATTTAAGCACTGGCTGCAAATCTTGTAAATAAGACAGTTTTTGTCCCCCCAGCCTCGCTTTGTTCTACAGTGAATCCAACGACTTCATTTCTACCTTGAAGGCTGCTTCAAATTTTCATCACCAGAGGCTGCTGTTTACTTCTCAGGAACGAGTTCAAAGAAAACCTGGGCAATTGATCCGTAGCCAATCCCTTCAGTAATTTCAAGGACATCAAAGGGCATTCTTGACATATTTCCTGCGCAGTTATGTTGATTATTAGTGTGACACGGGTCATCGGTCTTTTATGAGAAGAAGGCGACTGAAGTGGGGAGTAGAAACATAGCTCAGTGGTGTTTTTCCATCATATCTCCTCCTCCTAATTATATTTATGAGCTGCATTAAATTTTCACAGTGCTGGGGCTGCCCAACAGCAGAAGGGCAAACCCGCTGACTTTGGTGTTGTGCGGCACTATAAAGCTGGGGGTTTGAAATCCAGCAGTGATTCGCCAGCAGTTGTTTCTGCTTGGCTATCCCAACAATGGTTCAGTTTAACTCCCTATAGCTTCCGCACTGAAACCTGCAAACGAAGAGGAACCTATGGTGGCTAAAGCTAAGGGAGGGATTTAGAACTTCTGAGGAAACCCAGCACGAGTGCAGAAGACGTGGCAGGGACCAAACAATTCATGCAACAAACAACAGAGTTTAGCGCTGAATAATGGATCATTAGTGCAGATAAAGCCCCACACATCTGGGCTCAGTCATTCAGGAGACTCACCTGGGCCTCTATGATCTTCTGTTTGGAGTCCACAATGGCCTGCATGTCTGAGTGGTCTTTTTTCAGCTCCTCCTCCACCGACATTAATCTGCAAGAGGAAATGTGCATGCTTGCTGTAAAACATCCATGTGTAGTCGTTTTCATGCATGCCAAATGTCAATTTCATTATTTAGCCTTTTCATCCTCATCAGAATTCTTTTCTCATAATACTTGTTTTCTCTCCCATCCATAATATGCTAACCATTATCAGCCAAAATGTTCACATTCATGTATCCATAAAAATATATGCAATAATACTGGTATGGCATTAGATTACAAAGACAGATGCGGTGCAGTGAATTTGGCTCCACCCACCTGGTGATGATGCTCTTCATCTGCATCTCCTTGTCCTCCTGCTGCCGACGCAGCCGTTCCTCTGTCTCCTCCAGCCGGGCCTGGTATTCCAGCAGCATCTTCTGTGTCTGCTCGTCCTGGCCGGCCAGACGTGATTCGTACTCCTCCAGCTTCTTCGCTGAGATCCTGAGCTTCTCCTGCAGGATGGCGATCTCCTGCTGGTACTGAGGAAACACAGATATACATACATTTTGAAACACAGACGCCACACTGCTTTTTATTTAACTTTTCACAGCCTATTAGCATGACATAGGAATGACAAGGTGTCATGAGCTGAAGGTGCACATCAAAATGACAGCCTTCATCTGCGGGTCATGCAGCGCTAAAGACTGCATATGTACAGAATAGTACAGTAAAGTAAAAATAAAGGAGTCCAGCACACATAGTGTGAAGCAGTCACCCTGAAACCATCTACTGAGCTGAGAAAATCCAGTAGGGCTTTGAAGCAAATGTCTGCTGGGTCAGGGAATTCTGAGAACCGTAGCAAATCCCTCAGAGAATTATGAAATATATAGATCATAAATCTGTAAATATATAGTGGGAAGAAAAAAGAGCAGACAGAAGAGATTGTTGAATACGAGCACCGTAAAAAGCTCATCAACATGGGAAACGATTAAAAAAAATTCAAATAAAAAAATGGGATGAACAGCAAATACAGCATGTGAGAGAAGATGGACATGTATAAATATATCAATCGCTGAAAGTAAATTGTAGTTAAATTCATCTCTCTTGCTGTATTTTAATGGTGGTAACTGAGGGGGTCCTCTCACTGCATCAAGGTGCTCTGGCTCCTGCTCTCCCTGTCCCACTAAGTAGCCACGCTGGGGGGGTCAGGAGTCAAACTCATCTACAAGACTCATGCATTGCAGATGAGCTCCCCCTCAGAATGTTATCTCCGCCGTTGGATCTGACACGAGACCCCCGATTCCTCATCGCTGGACTGATTACAAGCCAAGCAGAGCTCTAGATCAACCTGCTGCGCTCACATTAAAAATACAGAATTTCTAAAGATAATAAGGAATTACAAAAAATGGCCACAGTGTTTTGCATGAACAAATTTGACCTCAGACTCGAAAATGTACTGAAACTGGAAACAAAAAAACAACAGCGGGAAAAAGTTTCAGGGACATGATTGTCCCATGCTGGAGATTTGCTAATGGAGTTTTCCAAAAACATTCCATTTTTCTGTAACAATAAAAATTGTGCAAAAGTGACCTTTTCTGTTTGTGTGAGCTCCTCTTTGCTTTTGAAGTCGTGTTTGGAGTCTGGATCAAGGCCCTCCTGGTCTATGTACTGCACGTTCATGTTGAGCAGCCAGGCAGCCGTGCGGTCCAGAGCGTTGGGGTTCACAGGGGACGGAGCCTGGAGAAAAACATTCAAAAAGCACTATTTTAAAAGCGATGTGATAAACACTGCATGTTGGGCTTGTTTGCTAGACCAATGTCAAAGGTGTCCTTGGGATTTACATAAATAAACTTTTATTTAAAACAAATCTCTTGGTAGTAATCTGTATCTCAAAGAAAAGAAACTAATATATTTTTGGATTGATGTGTAATTGTTGTTTTAATCCACAATTGTCCAAACTCTACCAAGATCTTTCCAAAATTCCAAATTCAAAACCGCCCAATCTGGCACCCCTTGGCTGCATCCTGCAGTCTGTCCTCAAAATAAAACTTGTTCACGCTGACCACCAGTGGAAACCATGAATGCTCTCTCAGTTATCGTCATGTCAGGAACAAACATGCAGATAGACTATCAGATCTACCGTTCAGGAGTTCTGACTGGCAAACGTGAGACATTCTGAACCCCTCCAATGGCCAACTTAATAAACAGCAAAAGACGTCAGTGTCTTCTCTGTTTTTAGTGCCATCGGCTCGACTCCAGCTAATAGAACTTAATGAGCTCACGGCTCAGGAGAATTTGAGGCGCGAATGAAAAAGCGGTTGGAAGCCGGCCCTTGAGCTGCTGAGATGGCTTTAGACATAACACTGAAGATATGATTTCGAAACATTCCTGGTGCGACAGCAGCAGCTTTCTGAGCTCGGCAGATGCCTGATCCATTTTTAATGAAGATGCATTTCACACGGACAATCGGAAGAGTCGTTTAATCACTGCAGCCAGTGCCGGCACTGACGAAATTCATTCCGCTTGTCGCTGTAAGGTGTCTCCCTGCCTCTAGGTCTTTCTGTTTGGCCATCCTACAGTTTTATTAAAATCCCGATGCCTGGGGGCAGCATCACCAGCTTGTAAATGCTCCCTCGCTGGATTTAGGCTGACGTCTCATAATCATTTTTGTCCTGATCTGCGGTTTCTGCTGTCGTGTACTCGCATTTGACCCTCGTTTGGACTCGACTCACTTGTTTGTGGAGGGTGCGCTGCTTGGATTCTGGACTGTCCCCTTTGGAGGAAGAGGATTGCTGCCGGAAGCGGCTGCTGCTGCTCGGCCAGTCGGGCGAGGACGATGACATCATGCTGCCACTGGAGGGCCGGGGGTAGGGGGCGGTGTTGAGCATGCTGGGAGGGGTGCGCCCCCTGGTGACGGGAGGTGGGGGTGGCTGATCTATCCTGCGCTGCGGGCCGGCGCTGTTCTGCCGGGGGATGTTGGGCTGCTGCTGTGTCTCGTTGAGGGACAGCTGACGGCGGGTGAATTCGCCGGAGCGGCGCAGACCAAACTCGTCCCCGCCGCTGCCTCCGCCTATCCCGGTTGGTGCTTGCGTAATGAAGGTGTGCTTGACCCCTACCGCTTCCTCAGCGTTGCTCTGGGAGCTGACAGAGCTGTGGCACTCAGAGCCCGAGTCCGCTATTGTGCGAGGAGACATTGGTAACCCTGCCGCCATCTGGTACACCGGGTTCTGGAAAGAAAGTGGTGCTAGAAGCTGCGGTCGGCCAGGTGCGCTCTCTGTACTGGGCGTGGTCGGGGTCTGGCCCGACCTGCGGAGCGTGGGTCCAGGTGGGAGGTTGCCCTGTGGCGTCCGAGCCGTCCAAACCCCCACAACTGTACCAGGCTGACCGACCGAAGGCTGGCTGTCATTGAGCAGGTCGCTGGGGGAGGAATTGGCTCCGCCCTCAAGGGTCCGGCTGTCCTGCAGGTCCACCATGGATAGGCTCTTGCTCCCGTTAGGCAGCTGCATGTCTGATTCGTTCGTTTCTGAGTAGCTGGAGCTGCGGGCAGGCAAGGGCTGTACCACTGAGTTTCTCGTGACAAAGAACAGGTCCTTATTCTCAGGTGTTGGGGACGGTAGCCGAGTGAAGTCAACCAGCCTGCAAAAAGGCCGGTCAGAAATAAAAAATTATCACAACAGAATGCAAAATCATGCCTCCTACTCTCAGAAATGATCCTAAACACTGCATAATCGGAAATATCCGGGCTATTTATATAGGTATATTGACAAAATTATGAGATTGAATACTAGTGGGATGCATAAGAGATAAATACCATATTTAAATAGTATTTTTGTCCTGCATAAATTCCTAACTTTAATATAATAATATTTTTAAAATAAAACATCCATTTGGTTTTTGAAATAATGCAATATCCCAGATAACTAAACAAAAGACCTGTTTTCATTTCATTATACATGTACATATTGGGCTGCCAGACTGCTTTAGAGGTATTTGTTCAGGAATAAAATGCAATTGTTTAAAGCTTTTTACTGCTGTGCATCACAGCTAATGCAGTGCAGAAGGGATAAAATTCTGGTCCCTCTGGCATAAAACATTCTTGAGCAACACAAAACATTCATACATTAAGAGTAGCAGTTGGCCAGTTGCATCTGATAGGGGGAAAATGCTAAATTAACCTAATTTCCTTTCATTTGCTCTGTCATTTGCATTTCGTTATTATTCTATTTAACTGTAATGCAAACTGGCAGAGGTAAAAAAAAATCTCTCTACTGTTTTTGCTGCACTGGACTTCAGTCGGCACCATTCGAGCCCCATGGCCAGAGACTCTCACCCCGTCAGCTCGCTGTCTATAACCATCTTCTGCAGACCGGTGGAGATGCTGCACCCGGGCAGCCCTGGGGAGCCCACCCTCTCAGTGGGGGAGGAGACAGGGACCCCAGTGGGGTTGTTCAGAGCCATGCTCACATCACGTAGGACCCGGGGCAAAAAACCCAGCTTGGAGGCAGTGGCCTGGAAAGAAAGACAGCAAGCCATTGGTATGTATCGTACTATCAATGGCTATGGTTTCCCTAGGGTAAAGAAAACACCAGATGAGATTTACTTTAGAGGTTTCTGTTGTCCGGTGTGGCACAGCAGCAACCAATTCTGTGCCCCTAATAAATCCTTTCACTTGTTTTTTTTTATATTCCAGCAGTACGCTCCTTAGAGTTTAAGCGAATAAAAGCAAGGTAAGGGAAAATCAATAGTCCCCTATTTCATTGGATCAGAGAGGACAGCAGGAGAAGAGATGGATCAGGAGAGGTGCTGTTTTCCTCATTTACTCTAAGCCTGGGAGGTCTGGGAGTTCTGTGGTCTAATTAGTGTATGGTCAGACCTCCATACAGACAGAGGTCATGCCTCATAGTTAAAAATGGTGCACCATTTATGGAGAACACTCATGATGCAGTGGTACAAATAATGTGCAGCTGAAAATTCATACAAAGAGAACTGCATACAAACCGATCTGACAGAACCTACATACATTCATAAATGTAACACCACAACACTAATTTGGGGCAGTCAATCTATTAAAAATTATTCACAACTAATTCATAAGACTAAAGCTTGACATAACGCTTATTTAAACCTATGAAAGCACCAATTGTGGGGAAGAGGCTCAGATTGGGAGTGAAGGGGTGATGATCTGGATTTTTTTTTTCTGAATAAAACAGCCCGTGGTCAATAAAATGTAATGCAAATTACTTTAGTTTGCTCAATTGTTCACTTGGGCAAGGGCTGATTCAGATAATGCGCTGAACTGTGTATCACACATTTTTGAACACAAATAAAGTATGACCACCATATATGAGATATGTGTGTGTGTGTGTATGTGTGTGTGTGTATATATATCACTACATATAGAAATGAATAAATGAATTGATAAATATATTTAAAAAATAAGTAAATGCATGAATAAATGAAAGAAATATATTTTAACGTTTTAGTGCCAAACTAAAAAAGCTGAAGAAGTGAAAAATATATAAATGTTGTGCAATTATATAATTACAAAATGCGGAGAGAGAAGCAAAGACACAGAATTATCGCTCAAAACTGATGCAAAACTGGAATTTAAGTATCAATACCAGTGCTCATTGACATTGAAATTGCTATTAAATTTTTGTATTAGTATCTGAGAATTGATTTTTTGACAATATTACCAGACATATTGTAAGCGCATTGCTCACGTGTTCTCATCTGAATCTGCCCTAATATCGACACTTAATATCCTCTAATATCACCCTAGTTGCCTGAAGCAGATAGACCTTGCAGATAGTTTTGATTTATTGAACATGGTATTGAAAATAAATACTGGTAAAAGGCTTCATGTCCTTATTTATAAAAGTGACTGTTATATTGACATTTTTCCCTGTCATTTCCCAATGTGTCAGAAAGTGTTGCTTAGTTTATAGGAACCAACATGAATGCATCTGTTCCCAGCACCTTTTCTTCTCTGAATTCCACTGCACTGCAGTACCTGATCCAGCTGCGAGACGACTTCTGACAGCAGTGAGTGAAGCGTGGACAGCTCCCGGCCCAGGTCGATGTAGCCCTCAAAGCCCGCTGTGTTGGAGATGGTCTCTGGGTTGGAGATCTCCAGCAGAAAGCGCTGCATGTTTGTCCACTCATGCTCCAGAAATTGGTTCATGAAGGACATGTACTCTTCTTTGCTGCCAAACCTGAAGAGAGTAGCAGGCTGTTAGGAATCTATGCATTTAAATGCATGGTTTAACAAAGCTGAAAATCACTCTGTTTCTGCTGAACAAGTGACACACTCTGTTATTGATTCTAGTAAACACACACACACACATACACACATCTTCTTCCATGTACGCACTTGGTGAAGTTGGCAAGGTTTTGCGTGACCTTGGCGATGAGCGTGAGTGTGCGGGCGGTCCGGTCGTCTGGGTACTCCTGCATCAGATTGAAGAGAGATGGCGACATGATGGCCGGGCAGAGGAACCGCAAAAAGAGTGATGCGCTGATCAGACGTTCACTGATGTCTGGTCGTCCCCGGTTACTGCAGTCCTGTCGCCATGACGCAAAAACCTCCTTTAGCTCGTGAGGGAAAACACTGAGAAAGAGAAAAGCTTCATTTTATGTCCCAGTTTAAGCCAAACAATTTTTAATAATCCATTTAAAAATATTCTCATTGAACTTTTCAAAATCAGGTAGATTCAGGGCTTTTGAAAAATGTTTTGCCCCAATGCAGCTCGAGTCCTGAGCACAGTGGTCCCTTCGGTGGTGCATTTAATGAACTGTTAACAGCAAGGGACGATACATTCTCCCCCCCATAAACAGGGTCACTACTCTGCTGTGAAGCCAAACACGTCCGTCTTCAATTTTCACACCGGCCCTGGTACAGACGCTCCCTGCTGAGATCCCTCATCATCTGTAATCTGTTGCCTTCGGGTGTATTAAAAAACGGAAAGGAAAAGGGACAAGGATGACATTGGATAATAGAGTTGACCGCTTATCGGCAGCAAAACTGGATCGCTAATTAATGTACCTCTTCAGGAGGTAGGAAATTTAATTTCCAAGTGGCCTATCTTGCATCAGGCTACAATTTGTACAAAAACTACAAAGTCACAAAAGAACAGAACGATGAGAAAAATTAGTAACATTAGCAAAAAGCTCATTAAAACAGCCTGTCCTCAGCCTGACACTTTATATTATTTTTGATATTTTTACCACAGAACTATAAAATAACAGGCATGCTGTGATGACAGCATTTCAAAATCTTGTGTTCTTTGAACCACCTTAGGTGAGGATAAGGTCCTGTGCAGAGGAGCTGGATTATATATGTTATATGTCTTGACACATGTTAAATTGGTAAGTTGGTAAGTTGGTGCTGGTGAAATGTTTCATAGAATAATATCCTAATATGTTACCGTTACAGCGGGCAGATTACATCTATTTATAATTAACATATATATTGTTTACAATATTTTGTCATCCATTGGAATATTAGGATTGAACAACACTACTTTGTTTCTCATCTGCCCAAATACTATATATTTACATTAACATACATTGGTATGCATACATACACTACAGGCCCAAAGTTTGGACAGACCTTCTCATGTAATGTGTTTTCTTTATTCTCATGATCATTTACATTGTAGATTCTCACTGAAGGCATCAAAACTATGAATGAACACGTGGAGTTATGTACTTAACAAAAAGTGGAGACCTGGCCTCCACAGCCACCTGACCTGAACCCAGTCGAGATGGTTTGGGGTGAGCTGGACCGCAGAGTGAAGGCAAAGGGTCCAACAAGTACTAAACACCTCTGGGAACTCCTTCAAGACTGTTGGAAAACCATTTAAGTTGACGACCTCTTGAAGCTCATCGAGAGAATGTCAAGAGTGTTCAAAGCAGTAATCAGAGCAAAGGACGGCTATTTTGAAGAAACTAGAATATAAAACATGTTTTCAGTTATTTCACCTTTTTTGTTAAGTACATAACTCCACATGTGTTCATTCATAGTTTTAGTCAACGTAAATGATCATGAAAATAAAGAAAACATATTGAGTGAGAAGGTGTGTCCAAACTTTTGGCCTGTACTGTACATAAAAACAATATCACAGATGCATGTGCATCATGCTCCCGTGGAGGTAACAGTCGTACCAGTAGGAGTTGATGATCTTGCAGAAGGCCAGTTCACAGCACATCTTCAGGTTGCTCTGGTGCTCAGCCAGGTCACTGCTTGAGCACTTTGATGCGTCCACCTCACAGTTCTCATCAGACTCGTACAATGCCTTGATGAACTCCCCTAGGAGCAACACAAATTGGGTCAAATGTGACATGACTCATCCATTACAGAAGAAGGATTCATTAACATACACAATTAATTTCGCTACACATCACATCACTGTGTTTATTTCACCAGTTCCTGACAGCCAAAATTCACCAAATTCATCCAAACCTGAGGGTGGAACTTAAACTTCCTGCAAATGAGACCTTGATCTTTTACAGACATGCAAGTCTTCAAGTGTAAACTATGGCCATTGACAAATGTTTATTATATTATTCAAAAGAAACATTGCAAAAATGTTCTTCATACCTAATGCGTCCTGTAGGTACTTCTGCCCAACCAGTTTGAGGTACTCCTCAATAGCTTTGGTGGCCAGAGTGTTTTCCCTGAAGATCAGGTGATCATTCTCCCCACAGCGGTCTACCTCGGACATCATCAGGTCTGTGAGGAAGTCCTGCATGAGGAACAGTTAATACTCAGTTTCATTTTTCTCTCAGTGTGCTGCAAAGGACATCAGTTCTTTACAGATGCATCCTGTTAAAAGAACACCGCGATGGTGGTGGGATGCCACTTTTCCCAGTCCCATTCAAGACCAAATCAATCTGAGAGACCAGTCCAGCTTCACACCGGGGCAGTGGTGGCCTAGCGGGTAAGGAAGCCATGATCAGAAGGTTGGCGGTTTGAATCCCGAGCCACTGAGCAAAGCACCCTCCCCACACGCTGCTCCCCGGGCGCATGTCATGGCTGCCCACTGATCACCAAGGGTGATGGTTAAAAGCAGAGGACACATTTCATTGTGTGCACCGTGACAATGACTTCACTTCATTTTACTTTTTTGATGTGTCCAGTGCTTGTTGGCTCAAACCTTTTGAAACTCAAATTCTAGATAGCCACAGTATCAGTAACATTCTGCTGGACGCTCAGGACTGCGCTCTGCACCACCGTCGCTTTTTCTTCTGTTAAGTCGAGCTTGGAGCAAAGTGATGACTCACTCGGGCTCTGATGGCGTATTGATTGTGGGATAATGGCTGAGGCTGCGAGCTCTGATGAGAGCAGACCCCTCTCCCCACGCCGCCGCCTGCGGCTCCCTGCTGGGACAGCCCAGCTCCTGGGGCATTGCAGTAATCAGTTCTGCCCCACTGCGTTAGCTGCCGTGGAAGGAAGACGGGCGGAAGAAGGGGCGGGTAAATATGTTAATGGGATTGCATGCTTCTTTTTTTTTTTGTGTCTGAGCAATAACGCAGATGCATGTAATCCTGTAGATGGATGCCTGGACGGTGGGGGCGCGACATTATCTCAAGGCAGGACAGGAAGCGGCCGGCCTCTGGCAGCTCCTGACCTTTGCTGACACGCTGACATTCTTGCATCTGATCGATAAATGCCCGTGGCTCTGTGCTTGTGTTTCAGGAGGGTTGTGGTTACTGTGATTAGAATGAACAAAGAAAATTTGGGTGCCCATCATAAATCTCCAGTCAATTGGCAAAATTGTCCATGGGGAGAACTGAGATGGGGTAACTAGCATTTCATTTCTACAAAAGCTGAACAAGCCACATTATTTTAACACCAAATCATGCCATGAACTGAACTAGCTGTGACAGCTAACATGCCTCAATATAACATCATCAATCATATGGCTTAAACATGAAATCACAAAAAAAAAAGATCATGAAAAACATTAAATTGATTTTAAAAATGAAACCTTCAACCGTTCAGCACCTAATATTGACTGTGAAAATGAACATACGTTTCAGAAATTCTCGTTTTTGTATTAGCACAAATCGTTCTTTTTCAAAGAACTCTTTTTCGACGTACTAGTAACCCAGCTACAATAAAAACGGTGATGGTCTAAATTCAGTCAGATGCACGTTTTGAAACGGTTTGGGTTCATTTGTTATTTTGTTGCGTGCGGTGTGTGATATGGGTATGTTTTCCTTTTTTAATATCACATAATTGTTGTAGCACAATGTTTTATAGAGATCCTTCTGTAATTCTTTTAAACGTCTTGGCCATAATCTGCTGGAAAACGCATTCTACGCTCTTTGGAAGTACCTGTTGTGGAATGAATCTACTGTGAAAATGTCGATAACACAACTATTGATCATCCCCGGTATATAAAGAGTAAAATGCACACATCTAAGGATTAACACTGCGGTTTCTTTACATCATACAGCGGTGCCCGTGACAGCCATCGTGGTGAGCCGTTGTTACCACGCACAGCGCTCAGTATGCAATCAGGATTCAAGGGCCTAACGCCGGGGCTCCTGTGATCCCTTGTCTGATGAGCCTCGAATACCGTCTCGCTGCTAATAAGGCGAAACTGCCACTGCGCATCAGACGGACGGGGCCGCCACTCGCCATCATTAGTCCAAATGACATGCTGCGAGCCCAGACGCCCACTCGACACACCGTGGGCCGGCGGAGCCGCGCCAGTGAAACGCTGAGGGCGTTTGCGGCGACGGAATGAAGTGTGAGGGAACTAAAAAGCAAACAGTAAACAGCGGAGTTTACATGGACCACACAGCTGGACAGACCCCTGCCCCGATCTGATGGAATTAAAATAAAGAAAGAAGGGCAAGGTCTCCTCCAGGATGTGTCCATTTTATTTCGCTCCACACTCTGGTTATCAGAGATCAGTTGCCTGACGGTGCAAATAGAAAATGTGCCTCAAATCTGCAAGGAATTTACAGCCAAAACCGCAGTAGCACAGACATCTCTTTCATTGGTGAAGAAGCACCATTAGAGCCGAGGAACTAAAAAGCCATCACTTGACCCTTTTTTTTGTCGGTGTTCTATTTTGAGAAGGGACTTGATGCCATATTACTGCGCACATTCTAAAATAAAGCTGACCTTCCACAGCCTCCAGATGACAGTGTTCTTTCTTTAACATCAAAATCATTTTACCATCTGCATAGCTGTGAGGAACTAATACGGGATTCAAATCGTTTTCAAATTGCAAGTCAAAAAATTGACCATCCACATGAGTCAGGGTTCCTACTCAGAAACTCTGTATAACCATGAGAAACTTTCAAAAATCAAATAAGCCGCACTGCTTTGGTGGTTTGTCATCTAAAATTTTAATGAAACTTCATTTTGTGTGTGTCTGTTTTAGTCGTGCACATGTTACAGGTTTTTGTACATAGCAGAGGAATCCTTTACGTTTTGAGCAGCGTCCCACCTGACATGGCCTGCAAACTCCACATTGACCGTAAATTACACAGGATGTATGAAATACCGCAAAATCAATCTATCAACATTGCTAACAATGACTAACAAAGTCCTTCCTGGAGCTTTTCAATTTTATAGGTTTGATGTCATTCCCAGGTCTGAAACCTGAATTCAGAGTCAGAGAGGCCCATCATGAGTGATGACATTTCTATGGGGGCTTAGTGATGAGTTGCTGAGGATTGTGAGGGTTGTAAGTTTGGTTTGTGAAGGTATGTGATGAGCTGAGATCCTGGTAATATGGCAGGTGAGCAGTTATCAATAAGACAACAAAAAAGTGACAGCAGCTTGAATCAATATAGAAAGCAATTAAAATGGCTGGATAATTATTGCAGTGACACATAGATGACACCTCTAAACATTTTTAATAATTAGTTCTGCAAAAATTGTTAAGACACTGCAGTGTGTATCAGGGTCCAAATATAGCTGTTGCCACATGAATGGGAATGAGTGGATAGTTACGTCTCTGGGACTGAAAGCCCGGCAGAAACTCTCATTAAGGCTTGGCGCTTGTGGTCTCAGCTCATGAAGAATTAACAGATGAATATTTAAGTAGGTTCAGCCCTGCATCCCCAACAGAGGTGAGAATAAACTCCCGTAATGAACACAGGCCCTGGTGACAGCTCCCTGCATCTCCTGAAAGATGACCTTGCATGCATAAGAATGTGCCGCCATCCCTGGGCCGGGCTTCTGATGGTGAACACACAGAACATCAGAGCTCTCTGCATAGCTGGAATTAATGAGCGTTAATTAGCCCAGGGCTAATACTCCCTATTGCTGCTGGAGCCCAGTGAAGGTTGGGCGCTGACCCAATTCAAAGCAAACCCATCCAGAATGATCAATATCTTCTCATTGAGGAAAGACACAATGGCAGAAATCACAAATACTTATGAGGACACACTTGTTCTTCTGTAATGGCTTCTATTGATTCATCGATCCGCTACCAAACAGCAGCTGTCCAAATTTGAGTCACTAAACCATATGGACCTATGCATGAAACTGAGCTTATAAGAGACACTCACGACAATGCAATGTAATGTAATAATGCTACAAGACTGTAATGCACATACACAAGACTTATGTCTAACATGCCAGCTTCATTAAAAGCCTGTGAAATGAGTCACATATATATATTGTAATTACATAGCTAGGCATGTAGCAATAACAATAGTAGATATTTTCTCAGTTCCTCCAGTACAAATAGCAGTACAGATAACATCAGAA
Organism: Denticeps clupeoides; assembly: GCF_900700375.1. Lineage (NCBI taxonomy): Eukaryota > Metazoa > Chordata > Actinopteri > Clupeiformes > Denticipitidae > Denticeps > Denticeps clupeoides. Next base: position 9,978,872 of record NC_041717.1, on the reverse strand, counting down.
CTGCACATAGTAACAGTCTGTATATGTAATATTATTTTTAAAAGGCATCCAGAATTGTCCAAACCATCCAGCTCAGAAATTACTTAGAGACCTTAGTCTCTCCCGCTACAAAAAAAAAAAAATGAAATAGACAAAGCAATTTCCATTGGATTCTGAAATTATACCTCTGGGTTTCGTTGTCAGGCGTAAGTGGAACGTCTTAATTATTCTTGAGAAAAGGGAAAAAAGAGAGCAGGTAAGCAATATTTTTTTGCACTCCTTAGCTGTTTAAATCGAGACCAATCAGTCAAGCCTACGAACCTCATTAAGAACAGATACTTTCATGTGTTCCTTATCAGTAGCACCATAGAAGCAGAGGAACAAAGAGCTTCTCTGGCATTTTAATTAAGGAGTCAGCCGAGCTTGTCAATCAGGCAAAATCATCTCTGCCACCTACAAAAGCTTAGCTTGATTTCACATAGTCATTATATTTTCTACACCGTTTTAAGAGATTGTGTTTGAGTTCGCCTAGCCATCTCCATCCTCGACATGTAGGCAGCTGTCAGGAATACAATGCAGGAGCGTGGGAGCCAGCCACTCCATAAAAGCCTCACTGTGGTCAGTAATGACAGATGATGGATATGGGACCAGGCAGCGGCGTTTTTCTGGGGCGTTGTCATCTTGTTTTGACATGATTTATGGCGACTATCTCGTCTCGGCCGCTCCATTCACGCTCGACTAAATGAGCGCAAATCAAACGAGTGATTCAAATTGCCATGACTGTAGTCTTTGTTCTTTCCAATCGATTTGTGTGGTACATCGGCACAGGACCACAGACAATGGGTTTTTGCTGAAACCGCACAACGTGCACAATTTAGTTAAATCACAGACCGGCTTTAAACTGGTTCGACGGTTGCTGCGCTGTTCCCTTACGCAATAAAACGGAAAGATGTTGTTAATCCAGCAGAATTCGATGTGTTATGCTGAGCATGCACCATTAGAGAAATTCAGGCCTGACTTGCGTTCTGTGTGGCACAGCATATATTGTAGTCTGCTGAAAATCAGTCATGGCTGACTAAAGGCGACGCAGTAAACTTAATACTGGAAAAAATCTCAATTCTCTGTTCATTGTTGCCATTTTCCATTATCTGTAGGTGAATTAAATCTAAGGCTTATTATGACCATGGATGATCCAACATGAAAAGATAAAGTAAATGAAAAAAATATAAATTATATTGTTAGCTTTAAAAATGGCTATTTATTAGTACATTAATTATATTGTTAGCCTTAACCAGTGCTATTTATTAGCACCACATTATAAAAAGTTATTGTGCTACATGATGTATTACCTTTTTAAAAGCAGAATTTTAACAGAAAATTTACTGTTTATAGTTTTTAATGTATGGAGAAAATTGCCTTTGATTCTTATTCCTATACACATTTTCTCACATAAAGCTTGAAACGAAACCTCGGTAATCTGATACTGATACCAGTGTATTAACAAGTAATAAGTGAACATTTTATATGTGTACGTTAAATGTATTTACAAATTGTGTTTAAGCATTGTAAGTGCTACTTTTTAAAACTTTGCGTCAATTCAAATAAAAAAAATATGTTTTGACAATGCACCATGCTAGGTATTAGAAATCCAGGAGGGCTTACCTTGGCTTTGCCGGTGCTCTGAAGAATGTGCACCAGCACACAGGCCATCTCTTCTTTGTTCTTCAAGCTAAGAGCAGGTTCCAGCACCGAGCAGAGTAACATGTAGTTATTGGTGATGTATTCTGCGAACTCTTTATACAACTCCATGGGTAGGATGCCCATGCTCTGGTATCGGGATTTCAAACGGATCATGGGCACTGGTGTCTTCCCCTTGTTGGGGTTGGGCGTGCTGATGGTGTACCACTTTTCAATGAACTGTCGACCTGTTACCGCGGCGATGGGGATGTTGACCAGGCCTATGTAATTGTTTTTGTCCTTCTTTTTCTTTTTGTCCGTCTCCTTGTACAGGTGTACTGTGATGCTCTTGACCGAGGGCAAGTTGTTGAATTCAAAGTGCTCTCCCCAGAAAACATTGTCCGTTTTGAGTTTACTGGTAGTCCGTGCATAAAGGGTGTCATCCAGACACAGTTCACAAAAATACTTCTTCTTGGCTGGCAGGTCCTTGGCTTCTATAATCCACAATTTCAGCATGTTTTCTATACGATGACTGTTGTCCTGTGAGGATCAGACACTCTGTTAAAGCAATGCACTGCTGTCACCTGCCCGGTATGCATAAGGGCATGTGAAGCAAATATATCAAATAAAATGATCTTTACTTTATTTGGGTGAACAGCACGCCTCAAGTTCTCCATCCATTTGTCCCTCTCCGCTGCTGACCGACAAGAAAAGCACTTACTTCCTGTTGAGGTAGTTACCTGCAGCAACAGTTTAAAAAAGAGCACCTCAGTAGCCTTCACGGGTACAAATACAACACTTTTTAGAATACAACCATTCACATGTGTACTTGAGCCACAAACCACAGACAAAAATGCATTCATAACAAATAAAAACATGCATCTACACAGTTACACACACAATGAACTTCAGAAAGTGTCTCCAATGAACAGTAGGTCAGTAGCTGCAACATTAATTCAATTGCCAGGAATGGCAAAAATGAGTCCCAGTACTACAGATGCATACTTGAGAACTGCAGCAGAGCAACACTGGTCAGTCACAGCATAGTGGGCCAGAGCTGGTTCCCTCACCGCCCACTGGAGCTTTGGGCTGTGGTTTGACGACCACAACATCCTTGTGAGAGTTCACCTCCAGCAATGCCTCCATTTAGACAATGAACAGGAGCGGAAAACGCCACCAGATGGACTGGGCTATCTCGCCCCTACCAGGCAGGAAATGGAGCACTGGGGAGACCCTCCTGGCACTGTAGGTGGGAGAGTGGTCTGAGCAGATGCCCACCCATGCTCACGCCTACTGACGGCCAAGCCACCAAAATGAAATCCCTCGAAAAGTATTCTCAACCATAAATATGTACTGATAGTATACAATATATTATGCAAGATATTTTATTATTATTTCTTTATGTATTATATTTTGTGTGTTGACTAACTAAAGCACAAGCTAGAAAGACAGAGGGGGGACTGACCTCAAAGCAGAAGTCCTGACCCAGGATGCTGCTGTGGACGGGCTTGATCAACACCTCCTCCTCCATGCTGAGATCCAGAGCTTCTACCGCACTGTTGGGACTTAGCAACGACTCGTGAGACCGTGATTCCTTCAGCCTCGGCATCAGATGGGATCTAAAGAAGGTGGGAAAGATTTGAATTGCAGCTTCAGGAAGGACAAACCATCAACCGTCGTGGGAACTTGACATATAAATTTAAGATTGTAAAAACTCTGGGCCCACTGCTGTGAGTACAATGTGACATGCTGGACACTTGGCATTATGCTCTGGATGCATTTCAGACTGAGCTTCCTGACTGGACAGGAATCTTATTGTCCTGGCAGGCTGCAGCACTGCTGGCGGTTACAGCGCACATCTGCATGAGGAAGAGAAGGTAGAAATCTGTCGAGACAGTGAGACGGACTGTCCACATTTTTCTCTGTGTGAAATACAGCCCGTATGGAGATCATGCTGTTTTTGCACACATTGACTGGGAGTTCTGTGGACAAGGTCGTGGAAACATTTGGGGAATAAACAAATCACCAAACACACACATTATGAGCTTCATTGAAAAGGTTTGTGTTCTTGACACCTAATAACCGTGCTGTCAGAAGGTGCCAGTTTTGAACTTGAATGCTCGATTGAAGGTTTTCACCCACGTGTCCCTCAGTAAAGACAAACGCAACAGCAGCATTTTTTAATACAACTCGCTGTGGGAATAAAACAATAACAGTCCTTGGGTGAGACTTAGGGAGCGTAATGGAAACATTGGAAGATGAAAAAGGAAAAAATTGTGTCCTATATGGAAGGAAAAAGACAACAAGTGTCTTCGTTCTTGAGCATTACAAATGTTGTCTAAGAACAAGAGATGCACCTGCTGGAAAATTGGGACTGAAAAGTAAATGCTGAGTCGACTTGCAGTGTGAATTTCCTGCCTCCGGGGATGGGGGGGTCGCAACCTATCACAGCACTAACCTCCCTGATACAGACACGGGAAGGTGAGATCAAGATGGGGAGCAGACTGGCCACTGAACCCCCAAACACACACAGACGCTCAAGGGTGACATGGTCTTATTTCTTTAAATTGAATCACCGAATCATTTCAGAACGTTCAGTTATCATGCACATCTACTGGGGTTTATTGGTGTTTGTTGATTAAAAAGATCACTTGACTGTAGTAAGCAGATGCTGAAATTGTTACTCTTGATATGTAATAAAATACTTAGCCTAATGACGGTAGAAATATAGTTTATGCTTTCATAAATCAAACATAATATGAATATTTGGAAAATTTCATCATACCAAATGTACAAAATAAGCATAAAGCCACTCTTGATTCACAGTGAGTGTATTAATTTCCATTGTTTCATTAATAAAATCACAGTTACCCTGCAGCCTCTCAGAGCTAATATTTCTGCCAGTTAATTTTTTGGTTTGTTTGTTTGACATCAACGCACCCCACCAAAAAGCACTGAGCACACTAAAACTGCAATAATGAACTATATACATCAACCTCTAGACAGAAAAATGAACTACACTAGTCTTAACATTTCCTACTTTCAAAAACATTTGTGAGACTGATGTTTTTTCCATGGCGTGCAATAAGCTTGTATTTTGAGTGCTTGTGAAATGACTCAAGAAACACCAGTAGGCTGTAATAACATTGGTGGAGAAATACAAATATCAAACGCCCGTGAGTAAAGATGTATTAACAACTCATTTTCAATTATAGTTGCCTAAAGACCTTGTAGAGCATTTTTGTGCTTCAGGAACTAGACAGCTTATAAAAAAAAACAGTCAAAGGAAGTAGATGGAAGTAGAAGCCTGGTGGATTTAAATAAGACACTTCTTTAAAACACACAGATTTTTGGCCATACTAAACGTGGTCCTACTCAACAGTCAAAAAGAATTTATGACTTGATTTTATTAAAAGCTTATTTCACATTGTAAACACTGAATAATGCATACAGTTCTGGACTTGCATATGCAATACGTTGCTTATGGTCTGAAACTGAGTCGGACATGAAACTTGGAATAAACAAACTTCATAAAATAAAGAAGAAGAAGAAATTATGTCAGGCCTCAGAAGGGAAGATCTGGTTTTCTGGCCAAGAAATAGGGCCTGGATATAAATCACTGTGGTTTTTTTGGAGCGAAAAAAGAAATAACTTAATAGATAAAAACATGAAAGAGGACCAATAGTGGTTGAAATAGTTTTCCACCATCCAAAATGTAATTGAACTCAGAGTTGGAAAAACTATCCATAGTTCAGATAGTTCTCCAGGACTGAAAATAACTATCTAACTGACCAATCATCATAAATAGCTTTCCCTTATTTATGCGTTTTTGGTTATAGGCTTCGGCTCCCAAACCCAAACAGAAATAGTATAGTAATATTTGTTTTGCTCTAAATTCGGATACAAATGACCCTGCCCCTCAGGAATTTGGAAGTTCATTCTGTCAATTAAGATTCCAACGTGAATGTATGCACTGCCTAAAATCCTTTACCCATAAACTGTGTCGTACTGAAATTTTCAGCCGATACGCTACTCAAAACCTGCACAAAATAACCAAAATAAAGGTTATTGATCCACAGCATTGTTCTGAAACTGCACATTGTGTGGCAACCCTTGCTTTAAGGCTGCTTTTTATTAAGGATGCACAAAATTGTTACTCATATGGTTCTATATGTAGTTATTGTAATAGGTGGTTGAATTGCTTTTAGGATAATTCAGTTGTATGTGTGTGTGTGTATGTTACCGCATGACACTGTGCCCCTGATTATGAGTGTGGAGGGGAGGAGGACACCCTGAACCTCCCTGCTCCCTGCTAACCAGCAGTCATCCCAGGACCAATTAGCAACCTAATGTGTTGTTTGCTAAATAAAGTCCATCATTTAATAACCATCCAGAGTGCTCATGCTTTAGTAAAGCGTTGGAACATTGCACTGTGAAGGCGCAAAGCCAACTCCAGCACTCAGAGATGCGAAATAAATGACTGCACGCTTCAGCTCCAAGCTGTAAAATTCTCGGCCACTGCGTGTCCTTCCTATGGTTCATTTTAGGCTGGGAATGTCTGTCAGCCTCCGGGGACCCATAAGAACAATCTGTTGCACTTTAAAACACACCCTTCATCTTAATCCAAGGGCTTCTATTTTAAAATGTGGCCTAATGACACTCGGCGGAATGAATTAACACGTGTTCATATGTGTTCATATTCATTGAATGCAAAACAATGATAAAATCACTATAGGCCAAAAAAAAAAAGACTCGAATACAAAACAGATTTTGAAAGAATTACAGAGCCTTGAACCGCGGTATAAACCGACAGCCAGTCCCAGTCCGCAGAAGCTCACTGCAGTGGTCAGCAGATCTGCTCTGGAGATCTCATTAGGCCATATATCTCATCGGCTCTTTCTGTATGTTTGCACCCCGTATGTCCCAGTTTGACAGCGGACCGTATATTCCGCCTTCAAATATTTCCCACACTTTTTAACAGGAAACCTGTCTCTCCAGAGAACCCTGCTCTAAAGAGGAAATAACCACCGAGAACCCATGTGCCAGGAAACCAGATTCGGGCTGCAGGAAAAAAAAGGATCAACTAGTATGTGGTAAAGAGCCCTACTGAGCAATAAATCTGAAGATATAAAGAAAACACATTCTGAAAAATAAACATTTAGAATAAACAGTATTATAATGATAACCAGGAGACTGACATTGCTTTGGTTTGGGGAGATATGACGTGAATCATTTGTATCATTGTGCGCATTGACATTTAATCTATATTTAAGATAAGATAAGATAAGAACTTTATTTATCCCGAGGGAAATGCTTTTGCCAACAACAAATATCAAAAATAGCTTACGGCTCAATCACAATAATGATATTACTATATCCAGTGAAATGCCCAAGATAGTGCTAAGTGACATAATGATTATGCCATGGGTACAAGTGAGAGGGGGCAGGGGGGTAAGAATAACATGCAAAGACATCCAGGTGAGTAGTATTGCACATCTGAGTGAGAAACATTTGTGTTTGAATAGCCCTGAGCAAGAGCAAGGACGAGTTATACAATCAACTATATTGTATATTTAACTATATATGAAATATAAGACAGGATTTCCAGTAAAAGTGGCACTAGGTGTATAATGTGACATCTTGATTTTGATTATTCTTTGAATAAAAGCCTCTGGCAGACTAATGAGTACTTTAGATTGCGCACAATATGCTACAGAAGATCAAACGCTGTTAAGGACACCACTGAAGCTCTGCGATTCCCTTGGGGTCGTTTCAGTTCTCAGACTAGTTACGTAAGGCTGGGTCTACTGACAGGGTCAGGACATTAAACTTGCAAGCTCCTTTTCCAAAGCAGCTTATTCCAACTTTATTCATCTGGGAAGGAGGGGTGCATTTTAAAAAGAGTTCGAGGTGAAGGTAACTGTGTTTTTTTTCCCCTTCATATTCCAATTTTCATCCCAGCCTTTTTTTATTATTGATAATGTTCTATAAAAAAACTCAAATATAAATGTTTATGTCCCATAGAGGTATCATGAATCTGTAAGACAGCTCTCCCATTGAAATAGAAATCTGAAGATGAAATTGTGGACAATAACTGTGTCCTGTTTTGCAGCGATCCCCCCTTTCAAAGGGGGGGATCAATGCCTCACAAAAGAATTTCTCCAATCATTTATTCGGGTTCCTCCCTCCATTCCTCACCCATCTGTTCCCACCTAATCAATTCCTTTTCAAAGTCGGTGAGGCTAACAAACGACGTGGAATATTTAATGTCCGCGACACACAGCACTCCAGCTGATGTCTTCACCGATCCTCACCACAGACGATATCAAACCCAGCTTATTTCCTCTCAATCTCTGTCACATGGTGAATGTAGGGTTCACCGGTCTTAACACACACACACACACACACACACACACATTCACAGAGGTGGTCGAAAATCCACCATCTCTCGAAAGATCAAAAATTGGAACGGGAACGGCGGAGTAGGAAAGGAGGCGCGTTTCACGCGATGGAAGGAAGGATGGGAGGAAGGGATGAAGGAAGGGAGGAAATAAGGGAGGAAGGAAGGGAGGAAGGAAGGGAGGAAATAAGGCAGGAAGGAAGGGAGGAAGGAAGGGAGGAAGGGAGGAACAGGCGCGACAGCTTAGCGCGTCCTCGTCCTCTTGAGCGCGGCGTGGAGGTCACGCCGGAGAGGTAATTAAGGAGCGGACAGATGTGCGTGTCGCCACACACACACACACACACACACACACACACACACACACACATAAAGGACAGCAGCACTAAGGAGGGAAGTTAACAGCCCTTAATGCATAAACACGCGTGGCAAAAGAGCTACGAGTCACCGCCGCGACCCCCAGATGTCACATGCCCACAGCGGGGCTAATTATGAGGCGGGGGGGGACCTGTTTGCAGACAGGTCCCTCATTTTACCCCCAAGCTAATGACACGACATGCGGCACAGCACAACACAATGGTGAAGCCTTATCGGGACCGGGGAGCCCGGCTGGAGGCAGACTACTCACCACGCATTCCGCGAGAATCCCGGGGAGACGAGATAACGCCCGGGCTCAGCGCTCCATTTTGTGCCGCCCCGCACTCTCCACCCTCCTGTTCCACCCTCGCCCGGAGAGAGAGCGAGAGAAGCGGCTGCCCCAGTTCCCCTCGCCTCCCCTGTAAGTGGGCCACGGCTTCCTCGCTCGCCGCCTCTATCCGTCCCTGCGAGTGGACAGTTTCGTCCTCTCTCTCTCTCTCTCTGTGTCTCTCTCTCTCTCTCTGTGTCTCTCCCTCTCTCTCTCTGTGTCTCTCTCTCTCTCTCTCTCTCTCTCTCTCTCTGTCTCTCTCTCCCTCTCTCTCTCCCCCCCCTCCTCGTTCTCAGTTGCCGGCTCCGCTGCTGTTCTCCCTGAGGGGGTGGAAGCATTCAGAGTTCATCCCGCGCTGGCCCTGCCCCCTGCCTGGCGTAGGAGCCTGTGCTCTTTGTCCTGGGCTCATTGGAGAGGGGTTGGGCCCTGGCCCCGGCACCCCCCTCTCTGAATCAGCATCCGAGCCCCAACTCTGCTGCTCACTGCTGTTTACGGGAGAAAATTACTGCCAGGCAATCTATTTATTAGTAATGATAAAGAACGTTTCTTTGCTCAATTCTAGGCAATATTACTAGACACTAGTATGTGGTAGAAACAGTTTGGATAATTAATTGCAGTATTTTAACCTCCTCTCTGATGTTGTCGGTATTTCACCGATGTACACACAAATCTACGTTAATCAGCTGCTCTTTCGGTGTTTACCTTATGATCATTTAAGAGGACGCTGTAGCAGAACAAAGCCATTAGCTGTTTTAATTGCTGGCACATTGTGCTAATGTCACTCCATTTTGACTGTGGAGCACCCATCCCACAGCACCCATCAGCTTACTGCAGCTGACAGTTGCTTTTCATCTGTCGTTTGCCCGAGTCTATAAAACCCAGAGTGAGGATGCTGGCAGCGGGTGTGCACACGGACATGCTGGTTTTGGAGTAACATCGGCGTTAAGTAAAGAGAAGTTGTGCAGAGAGAGACACAGCTCGCAGGCTGTAGCATGCACAAAACAACGAATGCTTAATACTAGGGCTGCATGCTCCTATCTGAGCCTCTTTCCTACATATGTCTCAGTCATAGTTTAAACTTTATAATACGCATTATTGCATGTTTCAGTCTCAGGAATTCATGATCATTAATCACCATTTTTCACCACATCTCACTGTAACTTCCCTGGAACAACCTGCCCTCCTCCACACGACTAGCCGAGACTATCACCACTTTTAAGAAGCAGGTCAAAACCCTCTTGTTCAAAAAGTATTACAGACAAATCTAACACTTACACACGCACATGCGTACACATTGCACAAACAATACAAAAATGTATAAATACATTTTAATTTTTCTTCGTCTAGCACCTAACAATCTCTGAGCATGCTCTTCACTGACAAGTTCAGCCTTATCAGGGCTCTTAGTTTGTAAACTCAATATTCTATAGAAATCGAACGAGAATTGCTGGAGTCTTCCTCTTGTAAGTCGCTTTGGATAAAAGCGTCTGCTAAATAAAGTAAAGTAAAGTAAAGTAACTTCCTGGGAATCCTATTGGCCTTCTCAATCATGCAGGAGCTATAATTTAATTTCTGAATTTCTTATTTATGTCATTAGTCTAATATAAACTTAACTCTGCAATTTTTGCTTAGAAACATTCTTTTAACCATTTGCATTCTTACCTATGAGGAGGGTTGGACGAAATATTTAGAAAAAGGAGCGAAGGCTGAAATCTGAATATATTGCCATAAATGTATTCAGTAATTACTTATTTTATTACAACTAAAAAGTAGTTTATTACTTTTTTGTTTGCCTTTTACTTCTGGATGGACATTTTTTTCAATTTCCTTTGGCATATTAGCTTCAACATAAATATAATATCAACATGAATATTATTAATTGTTGAATCTAGCCCCTTTTTACTACAGTTACTGTACAATATTATTATTAACCAATTTAATCCCAATGGTCACAAAATGATGGTCATCCCCTTGAAATGTCACTTCAACTCAGCAACCTTGCTGGTAAATAGTATGTTTCTCCCAAACATTTCCTGTCTGAACCATCACTATCACAATCGCTTTCCACTGCATCTCTCACAAGTGTGGGGGTCACAAAATCAGGAATGCTTGATGCAGCGGGGCATTTGGACCTTTTAAAAACCCAACTCTCGCTCTATTGTGGGGATGCAGAGGGCCATTTTTGCTGATGTATTCTCCCACCTCAGGTCAAACACATACTACATACAGACCATAGGCAAAATGCTTGACCAGACCATGGATGAATTGCTGACTTTCTATGGGGTCCTGCCTACATCTGGGTAAAGTTGTGCGCAATGGAAACACGTTTTGGTCATTAGACTCTGATGTCTACAATGAAGCCATCTCCAATGCAATGAGAGGGAATAGGTTTGATGAAATAATTACTTCAATTCATGTGATTGATAACTTGAGGTTCACAAACAACACTTTCTACAAAAGTGCAACTCATATTCACCGCACTTAATGAATTTTTCAAAGTAATGCCAAATGACTAGGGTCCCTTAAAATGAAAGGTACAGTTAGAAGCGGTTCATCAAGGGCAACTCAATCCGATCCGGCTCTAAGCTGTGGAGCCTTGCATCACCTACAGGGTACATACACCACATGGAACCCTACTGAGGAGGGTACACTGACATTCCTGATACAGGCCTTGGACAGAGCCCAAGTGTTGACTTGCTGAACAGGCTGAGGTACCTCCTGAGTGCCACTCTGTGCATGACAACCTGTTTAAATCTCTTAGTCTTCTTGACACACCAGCTTATTGTCAAAAATTTCATCCCCTTCAAATGTCACCTCCACTATGCCATTCAGCAACCTTGTGGGGAAATGGTGTGTTGTCACCCTTTTAAAAGATTTGGCACACCAGCCTACCCAAGGCAGACCATCAGCTATGAGAATGTCAATCTGCAAAAATGATAATGGAAAAGATTACTGGCCCTAAAACACAGGAAATCGTTTAGAAAGATACAGATGCTGTGACAAGCGCATGCATATGGATGTGCAAAGTTTGGTGTGCCTCTCCATATTGAATGTTTTCAAATTTTTCATGTCGGATGTCCAAAGACAAAAGTCAACGACAAAATGAACAGTTGGTGAAAGTTTAGTTCAAGTTTTTTTTTATAAATGTATAGATTTCAAGTGTGCAAATAGGCTTTATTGTTGTTAATAAAACTTAACATTTTGGCAACTTGACCAAAATAAAATACACAGTAGGAAGGTCTCAGGAGTAAAATCCACGCATTGAAATTTATGCAGGTTCCTCGAAAATATGACCTCCTCCCCACCACCATCACGTCTTTCTCCCAGTTCCTTTTCAATTCTCCCTCTCATGCCAATTTAAAGCATTTCCTAGAAGTGCTGTACGCACGGCCATTTCATTTCAATAACGCGGCCGGTTGAAACGCATTCCAATTACACCTTTGATGGAGTGTTAAGCTAACTTGTGCATTCTTGCGATCCGTGCATTCGGCAGCCGATGTCACTGCAGATTTCAGATGCAGCACCCGTCTTTGGTACAAAAAGAATTGATTTGGCATAAATGTCGCCCACACGCACAGTCTTTGTCAAGTGAGCCTTTTGCGCAGGTAATATACATAAAGGGTGTCGCAATCTTTATATAAATGTCTTGTCTGTCCGAGGCATAATAGAAAGCCTTGTTTCTGTGGTATGTCAATGAGGCAGTAGGCAGACTACACAGAGCAAGCAGACGAAAAGCAACACAAACATGGCAGAGTAGATGACCTTCTCAAGGCAAAATACTCAAAAGACGCGCATGCTAATGCATCGTCGTGGTAAGACGGTGCAATAGAGCAGAGCAGAATGTTCTTTACACTCCCGGCAGCACACCTTTCCCACAATGAACTGAATAAGTGCACCCTGGTACAATAATAAATGAACGAATCCAGTACTGGGTGTCGCAGGAGAGGGCAGGGCTCTCCCAGAGAAAACTGCCTGTGCTCCATCTTTCTGTCGAAACAGGGGGACAGTGAGAAAGAAGAGACTTTTTTAAAATATTTTTTTGTGGGAGTAGCGCAACATTCACTGAACTCAGAATTCGTATTTTGCCAGTCAGAATTCTTCACTAAAAGCTCTAATAATCTATTTGTAAGTTTGGTTGCAAACATGTTCCCAAGATGGCCATAACAGAGGTCACATGGAACAGGGGTAAAAATGATGAATGACGGAACAAGGACAAGAAACGGCAAGGATAGATTTACACTAATTACAACAGATGAAAACAATCAAGGTAATCGGGGACTCTTTGGGCTGGGACACATGGAACTGGAGACCCAGGACAATGTTCGGAACACGACACAATCACATATCTGGCATGAGAGCTCAGACTTGGGGTGCTCCCCAAACATATTGGGTGTGGGTGGTAGTAGCCTAGTGGGTAACACACTCGCCTATGAACCAGAAGACCCGGGTTCGAATCCCACTTACTACCATTGTGTCCCTGAGCAAGACACTTAACCCTAAATTGCTCCAGGGAGACTGTCCCTGTAACTACTGATTGTAAGTCGCTCTGGATAAGGGCGTCTGATAAATGCTGTAAATGTAAATGTAAATATTCAGGGTTAAGATCGGAAAAGAAGTCAGTGGAATGTCACTATCAGTCAGCAACACCCCCTGTATACATTCCCTGTATGTCACTTGCAGCACCGTGGCTCAAGGTACTGGAGCAAAGGGGGAGGTTTTGGAGACGGGTCAGTATCTCATGGGCAGGGCGTGCAGGAAGACGTCATCGTTTTAAACAGGACTCTTTCATCTCCGATTACGGGCGTCTGGTAATGAGCGGGTGTAGCTGCTTCACTGCCTCAGATCTTCCACTGAACAACAACTGCGACTGCTTATGTGCTTACCGGAGCCGAATGTTGCTTTTCATCACCGTCTGTCATTTGCCCCCTATGCACAACACTGAGAATCAGGCAACTGGAGGTCGTTAGCACACCGACGTCCTGCTTTCTGGAGAAGATCCAGACATAAAAGGATTTCGAACTCACAGTGTAATGCCCGCTAATGATGATAACATGTGTTGGGCGAGCAACATAGTGTTAGGCAACAAAGCATCTCACAGATATTTGAGGGTAAATTCCAGCTTCCCCTCCCATTCTCCAGTAGATATTGCTTCATCCACTCAAATTACAGTGCATGGCGTGCATGCCTGGATGCCAGAGCTGCCAATAGCATGGCTGAGAAATAGCCTCAAGAACTGTTCCCTCCCCCATGTCTCAAGTCCTCTGAAACAAGATGCATCCTCAATTATTAAACAATGCGGGGGTCATCTGCAGTGATTTTTAATTTGTTGCATATAAAGAGGCAAGCAATATTATGTCTGGGCTGAAACCAGAAACAGGCTATTGTCCTTGACAACTGACACTTCGCATTAGAAATTTTGTTGACTATTTCCTCCAATGCACTCACATGAATTTTCATTGAATAGTAATTACTAGAACAAATAGAAAAACACATGGATTTAACATCAAATAACGTCTGCCAAAACAGGTCCACTGTTTATTGTTATTTCATATCCACCTCTCGCAATCACAATCAGTTTCATAAGATAAGCTTGAAAGGCCAGGCATTAAATATAAATTAAACTAGACATTATAAATGAAGACATGTAATTATAAGTGTATTATAGATATATTATCCACAAGAGCACACAAACACATAATTATACATGATAGACATAAGTGTACAGAATAAAATATGACATTAGTAATGCAGTGTGATGAAATAATTAACAACTAAAAAATGGTCAATATGTGTGGACTAATATACATGTTGTGTATCGATGGGTTATATACTGGTATGTACAAAGAAATCTCAAATTCATGGAACTAATGATCTGTGATAATGATGATTCATTATCTATGTGCCTTTCATGGTGATCATATATCTTGCTTTAATGTATTTTTCACCTGTAATTATCGTCATGAGATACAGGTCTCTAAGCAAAGTGGCAATTTAGGAGGCAGGGTAATTGAGCAAAGGTCTCATTTAAAAGCAGTAAATCGTAGGTAAAACGACTGAGATTTTGTGCTGACTGCTGGGACGGGGTGGAATTAGCACCAGTTTGGTGTCTGCTCATAGATATATAAACTAGATGTCGCATTCAGCATCTCAGCATGCGCCAATACTGCCGCCATATTTGGATGGGGGTCCAAACTTTTGCACACCGTACGGCTGTAATAATGAACCATTGTAGGATCAATGCAAAATATTTCATATCATAATGTATGGTTTTATTTAGTCATCTTGTATGTTATGTAATTTTGTGTTCGACAAATAACATTATTCACGTTACAGACCAGAGCATGTGTCTTCCCACCCCCACCCCATAGGAAAGGCACAGCTTCTGCTATGACACCTGTATATACTGTATAGTTAGTTATACAAGCAGGCTGTTTGTGGGTTACAGCTACCCCAACCACACCAGAAAAACACCGCTTCTGTAATGACACCTGTGTGTATCGCAGCTCATTGTCTATAGTTCTTGACAAATCTATATAAAATGCCTCTGTGTATGGACCTGCCCTGTCATAGTTATGTTTTCCAAGTAAGCAGGTAAATGGATGTTAATCCTTCAAAAAAAATTAAAAGTATTTTCCTTGTCAGAAAAGTGTATTGTGTTCAGTTCATTGTCTATAGTTCAAATCCTTACAAATTCCTGTTGCTTTGGATAAAAGTGTAAATATATATGTAGTGGCAATGCTACAGGGCTTATCATGAAGATTGCCAGGGTCTTTCAGCTAACATTGCTGGCCTTTATTATGTTATGTTTTCAAATATATATATATATATATATATGACCATGCCGTGTATACATTTATAGCGAAGCGGTTTTTGAAAACATAACATAATAATGACATTTGAAACAAACCAAGACAATAAAAAACACTTCTCAAATTTGCCTGTTTATGGTCTTTTAATTCTGTATGCCACTTAGGCCCTGATATACGTTCATTCATTTAAAAGGAGCTCTACCCCATCCCAGGATGCCAGCTGTATTTACGCAATCTCTCCCATAGATGTTCCTATTCACCACAACCTCTACTGTATCTATTTATGGCATCTGCATATGTCTATTGTAATGTTGTGCCACCCATTACAAGCCAGCAATACACAGGAAATTTGTCAAAAACCATACCTACTGCGCCACCATTCCAATCACTGCCGCTTCAGTTCAGGCTGAGCATGGTACAAGGTGTCACACCAGGTCGACATTTTGGAGCAATTAAATGTAAAAGTAATGCCTGATGAAAGCTAGCACTGGATGAAAGCAAGCATTCTCACCATGCTACCTGACAGTTTGTGAATGGCAGTGGAACAGTGACGGACTGCATTAACATGCTGTTGGAGATGCGCTTCCACCAGGCAGTGATGTGGCGGCGGCCTACTGACGAGCTAGACAGCCTCCTTCAGGCACTTCTCCATTTTCTGGCACGTATCACAAACTTGAACCGTCTTTCTGGTTGTGTGAGCTAGGCAAGTACGAAAAGTTATCTAGTGCTGAGAGTAAATATGTATAAAAAATTAAATATAGTGATTCTGTCTATTTTATATTTCCACAATGCTGTATATAATGCATGGGGCATGTTTACTAGTGTCATATCAAGTACATAATCTGAATTTGCCAAAATTAGCAGATACAAACAAGAAGAAGACCACAATTTCTGCAACAATTGCTGACAAAGATCAAAATGAGAGGAGCACATATCAATGACTGATTTGCTCCTTCTTCTTCATCCTACTTCACACACTCTACCTTCTCGTTGTCAATATGTCTCATGCCCAGGCATAGCACAGGGTCCATTCACCTTCATTACCTACACTTTTTTGCAAGGCTGTCAGAGGACATCTCAAAAGTGATAGTCATATCACTACCAATTGTGCACAGAGTTCACATTTGTTCCAATTTACATATTCAACAAGGGGGAACCTAAGAAGGAAAAAAAAAGCTATTGAATAGATTGCTGAACTCCAAAGCAATGAGACAAAAATACATTTTAAGGAGCAGGTGCCTCAAAGTGACTCAAAGTGCTATATCTCAGTATGGAAATTACACAATTTCTTATTCAGTCATTCTTTGCCTTGAACGGGCCAGTCTCAGTTCCACTGAGGTTTAACAAATTCCCTTTCTTTTCTCTGGAAACAGTAATGCTGGCAGGCAGAAGCAGGAACAACGTGGAATCTGGTGCCCGCAAGGGTGTTTAAGCTCATAAACAAAGCTGGTGGGAAAAAAAAATCCTAGTTCGGACATGCGCTCCTCAGCAACGCTGGCGAATATTGCTGTGCATAAATTCAATTAGTACCATATCTGATATCCACTTCCATAATCAAGCGGGGTCTCAGGTAAAATATTCTGAACAAGGGTACAGGGAATATAACCCGAGCTAATTGAAATTCAGATGACACTGCTGCACGGGAACTTGTTTTAACAAGAAGGTGAACACGCCCTTCGTATCTGCGTCGCATGTCACTGTCACCTCAAAAAACAGGAGCATACACTGCATAACAGTGACATTTGAACACAGGGTCAGGACGGAAACCTTGGTCCCATGAGATGAATACAGGTCTAGGAATGTTACTTAATTAAACAAGAGAGCAGATTTACAAGTTGAGAATTCTTGATCATTTCCGTCCAAGCGTTTTCCAAATCACTGTACGTCAGATCTAGCTGTTCAGACGTCCTCGCATGAGGTGACACTCAAACACTATAAATCACACGTGGGTGACTTGCAATGCTAATATTTTGCTTTGCACGCGCCGATGCTATTATTATTACATGCTGGCAATACATTTCAAAACCAGTGCAGCACAGATCTTGTTTTCGCAGTGATGACTATTGATAAAGGAGCACATATTAAGCTGTGCCACCCATTTTGAATTAGGAAAAAAGGCCTGAATATTAGCAGTAAAAGCCCCAAAACATCTGGCAACACTTTTCAACAGTTAATACTGTATAAGTGTAACGTGTTTACACATCAGAGAGCAGCCGCGGTAATTTAATGCTGCTGCATGCTTTCATGTGCAAAATGGGCCCTGGCAGGGGTCAGGAGACAATTTCTCAGAAGGGTTGTCTGTCTGGTTTTAGCTGGCTGAGCAATGTTCAAAACCCCACACTGTAAAGCCACACAGATGGCTGCCAGGCTGTAGGCCAGGCAGGTAAAGGTGGAGGTAACGGACTGAGGCAAAGCCCTGAGGCGAGGGAGGAGGACATGAAGAAAGTGGTAGCAGGGGATGGAATACAGACTACAGTTTTTGGGGTGACGGAGCTGGTTGAGATTTAATGAGGCTAATCCGTGGTGGGCAGAGTTCCACAGCTCCTCACACCTCCACCCAGCCCATCCTCCACCTCGTCAAATGTCACGCTGGCCGCCAACCATGACAATGGTGCTGCAGCTGCCGCCTCCTTGCTCCAAGGCATCTAGAGTTTATTATAAATGATCTAACATTGGATTTGATGTGCTGTATATGTAAGGAGATATGCTATCAAATGCATAGCAGCTTCAGAAGGTGGATCAAAAACAAAGGTCCTTTGAATACTGAAATTGTTAAACAGCGCACCAAAAAAGCATGCCTGCAGACTTATAACGCGCCCCTATGACAACACTTCCACAGCTCGCTTGTCTCTTGGCATTATCGGTGCGTAGCATTCTCTCCGTTACACCGCTCCCAGGCCTGCAATTATGTAGGACACCACCATAATGCCTTGAGCCAGACAATAAGATGACCTGGAAACCTTTCAGAGTCCGACTGAGCTTCATGCAAAATGAAGCCTCGTCAGATAGTCCACCAAATCCTTTCCCTCACAGTCTTCTCATGGCAGCAAGCATGGCAGCTCGCGTAACCAGTGGAAACAAAAAAAGTGTGGGACTTTTGTTTGTTACACAGGGCAAGCAGCACGCTCACATTCTTTAATGATGTTCACATATGTGGTTTGTTGAAATCATCCAAAATGAGAAACTAGTGTGTGAAACATTAAGAAAAAATATTAATATACAAATCAAAATATTAATATTAAATGACAAATAAATGCACACTAGCAAAAAGTACAGTCAGTGTCTATTCTTCAAGATACAGATCCAAAATACAAATATAAAATCCTTGTTTTTGCTTATTTAAAATGCATTTGCCTCTATTTATTAGCAGTGTTGCATGATTCAGAATCGTGTTTACAGCCCACGGCGGCCATGAACAATGGCTCAGATGGCTTTGTCCTCACAAATAGAGATGCGTATCTCTCCCAGGCCGGCTTTGTGCAAGGTAGGTGGGGAGCAGAGAGCAGGTGTAAAATCAATGGTCCAAATTATCATCTGAATGGCACACCTCACAGATTTTTTTTAGTAAGAATATATCCTGTTTGGATGCACTGCAGTGGTCCAGCTGAAAGACAGGAGTGCTAAAGCGCTTTTGTCCAAATGCACCATTATCAGATAATGCATACCCATTCAACAGTGCTAATTGTTAGGTCAATAGACTAGGGTCAAAGACGTCCTAGTGGATATTAAAATAAATTCAGTAGTAATCTGTATCTTGAGGGAAAAAAAAACTAACTACTCTTTTTTTTTTGGTCTGTAATTATTTCTGTCAGCCAGAACACTTAAATTATGATCTTAAATGATGTTTTAATAAACAGAGATGGTCGGTAGTTCACACACACATTACTACCTCATTCTGGGCGATTTAAACCAACTCAGGTCAATACGTCACATGTGTTAGCATCATTAAATATTAAGATTCATTCTTGTTTTATCTATTAGTTTATGCACATCCTAAAAATGCCTCTGAACTTACACTAGTAAACCACCTTGTGGTTAGTGCATAGAGCCAATTTGAAAATAGTGTCCATTATGCCTAATATATATATATTTTGCTATATGCTACACTAGGAAGGAAATCAAGTTGGTCTTTGTTAATGCAATTACTGTTTTTTTTTTTTTGTGTTGTTAATCTAATACATACAAAAATGTTAATAAGCATTTCACTATGAATTACTATGTGCATTTTTTTGATGACGAATAGTTTTTAATGTCATTACATGTAATTCCTGTGATACGATGTCATGGTGTGTTAAGACAGGCTTGCACTTTAACTTGCACTTTAATGCCAATTAACGTAACCAGACATGTAATATTCCTGACAGAGATGTTGTTAGATATTAATTGTCTGAGTTGGGGTAATTTCTATTAACAGATCATAATGCATATCAACATGCGGTTGTTTAAAATACAGATTTGAAAGAATTGTGAAAATTGGTGCAAGCAGCCTTCCTTTTGAACCCTTTAGACAACAGCATACCAGACATTGAAGCATCTCGGAAGGCAGAGCCCCCAAAGTTTTCTAAGTGCACAGCAATTTTGTGGGTGAGGACAAAATTAGGCCTTGTCAGACAGAAATGGTTTGAGGCAGAGCAAATGGTTTGGGAAGCAGCTCTTTTTGAAGAAGAAACTTCTTTTTTGACCATTATTTCCTCCAGCTGTCAAACAAGTGCATCGCATTCAGCACCAATTCTGTTAAAGTTAATGATCCTGTAAACAGAATTTTTAAAGATTGGGTTTAAGTGTATACTCAACAGTGTGATAGCTTGTGTGTATACATGAGAAAAAAATTCGGTGTGCAAAAAAAAAAAACAGCAGGCAGTAAGTAAGGAAAAAGCAGCAGAGTTAATGTGTCAGACCCTGATGGAACAGACTGCACTTAAGTCATTACCTGCCTTCCATTTCAGCAATCGCACTCAAGCAAGATCAGGAAAGAGCTGAAAATGCTGAATTTGTTCTGAAAAGGTTGCATTTTTTCCTTTCTTCCTTCAAGTTACAATTCAATCTGTTTAGCTACAAACAACAAACACACACAGATCCAAGCAGCACACACAGGACGCCTGACAGTGGGTGTGCTCATGTGCAAACCTAATCAGGTTTCCTGGGCCTGTGAAACCATGAAAGAGGATCTTCTCAACCCTGGGAAGACATGCAAGCTTAATGAAGTATGAAATCTCTCCACTCCTTGGCCATTGTCTTTCCCACATCCGCTGAGTGTAATGTAGGTAAGGGTCCCTGAGACCCACCAGCCAAAATTACTTGTTTTGGAGCGTAAATAGTAGCTGCCAAGAGATTTTACAAGCCATGGGCAAGAGCTAAACCCCAGCAGCATTGCAGAACACAAACAAAGTCTATCATTAGCCATTGCTTAATTGAGATTATCGACTTAAAGTGGGTACAAGAGACTTGTTGTCTAGCATTTTGCCCATATTATAATGTATTAACGCACTGTTTTCATGGCCATGTGCCACCTAACAGTACAGTGGCCCATACAACCTTGGTTTCGGTAGAATACATAATATTTGCAAAGGATTTTCCAGATTCCTTCCAATCTAACCATATGTATGTTAGATAGTCTTGTCATACATAATTGGTCCTGGCTTCACCCTGAACTGTATTATTGTTCGTAAATCAGGTTTGGGTTGGTCCAATGACAGTCAAAGTGAGGTCATTGTGTTATGCAGGTGCATTTAACCCTTGGTGAGCAGTGGGC
The DNA here is from genome assembly GCF_900700375.1 of Denticeps clupeoides. NCBI lineage: Eukaryota > Metazoa > Chordata > Actinopteri > Clupeiformes > Denticipitidae > Denticeps > Denticeps clupeoides. The sequence continues at coordinate 9,957,573 of NC_041717.1, read as the reverse complement.
AGCTATGAAAGGTGCCCGGGCAGTCGTGTGTGAAGACGTTACCTTGCTCAAGGGGACCTCAGGTGGTTTGGGATTTGAACCTGCAACCCTTCGGTGACCAGTCCTTACCTGCTAGGGCACCACTGGCCCAGTGTAGCGGTGTCTGTGTGTGTGTGTCTGTGTGTGTGTGTATATATATATATATTTATTTATTTATTTATTTATATTCTGTACAGAGGTCATTGTGAGGTCACTGCACCTGGTCTGCACGGAGAAGTACCATAAACACAGAGATGAAGGTCAAACGATGCTGCTGATGTAAACAGGGAGTTGAGATGACGCTAGCCTGGCTGCGGTGCTGCTGCACAGCTCTGAAACGGGTGCCGATTGAAGAGGGAAATCGGATAATCGGCTTCTTCGCAAACTTTTAATGGTTGAGTGAGGGGGTGAGCAAGAAGAGCGGTCATGACAAAATATTTTACACCCCATCTCGCTCCAACGAGACACATCCGCAAGGCTTACACTCCACGCACTTTGAAAGCGCCTGCAACTCCGGAGGGTGAAAAGCAATTTTTTTTTTTTGCAGATTTACGTGCCTCTGAATTCTTAAATGGGGATGAATAAATGAATAAAATGTTTTGAAAATGATAAATGGTAAATAATAACATTTTTCAGAGCAGCGGCATCAACCATCAGTGTATACTTGTGAATACTTGACTCACCATGGCGCCACGTGGGCCAACACTAAACACATGGTTCCCAAGAAAACAAGAAACAAATCTCAATCATGTCTACTACTAATGAAAAAAAAAAAAGGATAAAGAGGGAATAAAGAGAGAACGCGAGTGTGGAAGGTCACCTGTCATTTTCTCCGCTCTTGAAGCCCGGGAGGATGCTCCGGAAGCTGCTGTTGCGGTCAAGCTTGGGCTGGCTTTTCGTGCGCTTAATGGAGCCTTTCAGCCTGCGAGTGAGGAAGCCCTGGACGGGAAGCGGGAGAGAGCAGAGTAGAAGGATCTTTAATTCACCGGCTCGTGTTCGTGTGCCAATTAGGGGCACAGACGGCGAGGCGGGGAGAGGCGCGCTCGCTCTTTCTCACTCTCTCCTCATGCGTGACATTTCGGAGGGATGTGTGCTGTCGTGTGGAGCTCGCCGCCACATCTGCTCGCGCAGTTACGCCGCCGCCACACTGAAGTGAGACTGTTACCATGGAAACTGTTGGTTGGCATGAAAACACACACACACGCGCACACGACCAGACTGGTGTACAGCAAGTTCAGTAAAAGAGAGGGGGGTGGGGGGAGTTTGTGTCTCTGCAATCCTGTGCAGATTAAGGAAACGTTAACAGCAGTCAATGGGCCCGTCTGTGGATTCAAAGTGGGCAAAAATAAATAAAAAACTGGAAAAAAGTATTTTTCCAGACAACTGCAATAATGCAAGACGATAATTACAGACCTGCCAGAGCATTTACTACAGACACAATATAAGACTCCCCCAAACTGATTTGTTATCGTCTTAATTATAATTTATGCGACTTTTTATATAATTGCTTTATTTAATTTTATATAATGATAGAATTGCTTTTGTATGTGAATGAATGAGAAATTCAATTAAAATCCCTGCAGAAAAGAGCAAAAGAGACATGCAATTTAATGAAAATTTTGTATTACAATTTATAATTGTTTTGGCTATAATATTAGCAAATGAAAAGACCACAAATGCTACAAATTAATGTTTTGCCTGCTAAGGTTACCTAGGTTGTTCACGGGGACGGTGCTTTGCTCAGGGACACCTTGGCAGACCGGGATTCGAACCAGCAACCTTCTGATTACGGGGCCGCTTCCTTAACCGCTAGGCCACCACTGCCCCAAATTATTATTACATCCAATCTTATTATATCCAATCTTTTTTTTATAATATCAGAAATATGAAATTTGTGGCATGAATCCCAAGCGGAATTATTCATGGGGTCAGTGTGTGGTGGAGGGGGTGGTGTTTGATGGTGCAGCATCCATCGTCCTCTCCTTCACAGTGGTCTGGAAGGGCACATGGGGCGACCCCCTCAGTCGAGCCTTCAGCTGAAAGGTTCACACCTCAATTTATAAAACATTCATATACAGTCGTGGCCAACAGTTTTGAGAATAAACACTGTTTTTCACAAAGTTTGCTTCTTCAGGGTTTTTAGATCTTTTGTCGTTGTTTCTGTGCTGAATTGAAGTAAAATTACAAGCATTTTAAAGGCCTTTATTTACAATTACATCAAGTTTATGCAAAAAGTCAATATTTGCAGTGTTGGTCAGAATTTGTGGGGTTTTGTTTATCCATCAGCCTCTTGAAGTTCTCAATTGGATTAAGATCCAGGGAGTTTCCTGCCATGGACCCTGCCATGTTTGGTTCCACGAGCCACTTAGTCCTCACTTTGGCCTTATGGCACGGTGCTCCATCATGGCGGAAAAGGCATTGTTCTTCACCAAACTCTTGTTGGATTGGTTGGGAGCATTCTTTATTCATGACTGTGAGTTCACTCCCTTGAATGAGAAGCAGCCCCACACATGAATGCTATTCTGTTGAAATGAGTCAGGACTGATGGTGGTGCTCACCTTTTCTTCTCCAGACAAGCATTTTTCCAGATGCCCCAAAAAATTGGAAATGGGCTTCATCAGAGAAAATGACTTTACCCCAGTCCACAGCAGTCCAATCCCTGCACTTTTTGCAGAATGTCAGTCTGTCCTTGATGTTTTTCTTGAAGAGAAGTGGCTTCTTTGTTGCCCTTCTTGACACCAGGCCTTCCTCCAAAAGTCTTCACCTCACTGTCTGTGAAGATGCCATCACACCCATCTGCTGGCATTCCTGAGCAAGCTTTGCACTGGTGGCATCCCAATCCCACATCTGAATCATCTTTAGGAGACGGTCCTGGCACTTGCTGGACTTTCTTGGGCACCCCAAAGCCTTCTTCACGTCACTTGAACCTCTCTCCTTGAAGTTTTAGCTGATCTGATAAATGGTTAGTTTAGGTGCAATCTTAGTAGCAGCAATATCCTGGCCTGTGAAGCCCTTTTTATGCAATGCAATGATGACTGCACGTGTTTCCTTGAAGGTAACCATGGTTAACAGAGGAGGAACAATGACTACAAGCATCACCCTCATTTTAAAGCATCCAGTCTGCTATTCAAACTCAACCAGCCTGACAGAATGATCTCCAGTCTTGTGTTCCTCAACACTCTCACTTGTGTTAATGAGAGGATAACTGAAATGATCTCTGCAGGTCCTATTGTGGACTAAAATGCAGTGGAAATGTTTTTTGGGATTAAGTTCATTTTCATGACAAAGAGGGACTTTGCAATTTTTCTGATAGGGTGGTAGTAGCCTAGTGGTTAACACACTCGCCTATGAACCAGAAGACCCAGGTTCAAATCCCACTTACTACCATTGTGTCCCTGAGCAAGACACTTAACCCTAAGTTGCTCCAGGGGGGGGACTGTCCCTGTAACTACTGATTGTAAGTCGCTCTGGATAAGGGCGTCTGATAAATGCTGTAAATGTAAATGTAATGTAAATGATCATTCTTCATAACATTCTGGAGTATATGCAAATTACCTTATTTCTAATCTCCTAATTTTCAAGACTTGCCTTTTCTGCCCTCTTATGTCCACTATTAATGTGTATACAGTCCATACATGCCAGATAGTATGACGCTTCACTACTTTCATGATCATTGGGACATTCGACAGCCCTCTTTTTCCTTTTCCATTTGACTCCCAATGGAGAAAGCTGATTGACATCAGTCCTTCTAGCAAAACTGTGATTTTGCCAAAATACTCCTGGATTTGTATGACTACAATTTTATCATGTATTTTAGAGGCCAGTTTTACGGCACATAGTCTCAACACCAGGGTCCCGGTGGACCCACAGCTATTTTCTATTGTGACATCCCATAAATTTTTCATTACTCTGCCCTGTGCGAGATCACATGACACACAACGGTCTGGCTGGTAGACATCTCCTTCTGCACCAGCACGTACCACCTGGGTCCAGCTTTCAGGAACACTTTATTCAGGTGCTCTCTCATTGTGTGTGTGTGTGTGTGTGTGTGTATATTTGGAATCTGTACTGTAGCCTAGAAATTATTGTAAGAAAAAAAACTTACAATATGACTCTGTATAGCAAGAAAATTTATGGATTTCAAGTCATTTGCACTTGTTAATTATCACAGTTCTCCAGCCAGGAGGTAGACCTCGTTAGGAAAAATCTGTCCCTTCTTAATGATTCTCGAAATATGAACTTAAATGATGGAAATACAGAGGGGCAACAAATTATTATATAAAAGTATAACAGGGGTCAAAAATACACTGATGGGACATTTTCCAATGGGAAATAGGCTTTTGTCACCATTGACATTATTGCAAACCAATGTCTTCCGGCATAAAAATTTTTTTGGAGTAACTTCTAAAGAGCATTTCTAATGTTTAAACTGTGGATATCTTTTGGAAAAATTGTGTCCATCATGTCAATAATGAAACAGAGACTGATCATCTGTGCCAAAAGAACTGTTCTGAAGGATTGTGGTGCTGATAATGCACTTGTTTTTTGAGCCATATTCAATGCTTTGCAACATGTTTGTTCTATAAGGGCACTATGTTAAACTGGTGCAAATGGGGGGGGGCGTGTTCACTAGTGTCTTCAGGATTTCAATACATAAGTATATAAAACAAGAAGACCACAAAGTCACAACCCCACTTACTACCATTGTGTCCCTGAGCAAGACACTTAACCCTGAGTATCTGAAGTTCTAGACAGGCCTGCGATCAGCCTCCTCTGAAAAAGAACATCTGCTTAATGAATTCATGTAAACGTGCTTGCCAGTGTGTGGAGGTGGAGAAGTGATAAGCGAGAGACTCTGGCCGTGATCTGCTTCCGATTGGAGCTCGGTGTGGACCGACGCCTATTGGAGAGGACCCATTCGCCGCGTTTCTAATGACTGGCGGCGCGTACATCACCACCAGTGCGAGCTATTGATTTTCTCCGAGGGATCGCACAGCGGTCTGCACAGCGTGAGGTCCTGCTTCCCCCTCCCCGACTCTCTTTCAGCCTCCAACAAGCTCCAGGTCCCGTTCAATTAATACGGCTTGGAGCAACACGTGCCAGCTAAGAGCGCCGAGCCGTCCAAGACAGCAGGCCTTCTCCACCACCGCAGTCTCCAGGCACCTCGAGAGACAATTATTGAGAGAGAAAAACACTTCTGCATCTGTGCGTCTCGACAGCTAATGGTTCAGTAATATGTTAATCCTTCATTAAAAGGACTCTGATCAATTAAATTACTAATCCTGTCAACGTCAAATTTTGTTGAATGACTAAATAGCTCTAATTTACACAAAATGTAACATTATCAAATAATTTGACTGCATGTATTTACAAAATTGCAGTTAAACGGGAATCAATAAAAAAGCTCAGAAGACATCTGTGTCGTCACATTCACTCTAACATGTCTATAACAGAGTATTAGCATCTGTCAACATTGGTTTGCAACTGGTACGTCAAACGCCACTGGATGCCAACGAATCCAATTAATCCAATCTCGACTTGGTTTGTATGACATGCACATCTGTCTTGTCGCCATGGTAACCGGCATCCATCCGCCAGCGAATCATGTGGCTTTGTGTGACGGAAGCGCGGCTGCGCTACAGCAGGGAGTTTGCAATGATGCTTTCTGGCTTGGCCCCAGGTTCTGCCTCTGCAGTTACACACCGCAGCAATTAACAATTCATCACATCCTATCTTCGAGGGTGAGGGGGGACGTGGGGGGGACGTCCAGCTATCTCTGTCCTCTTACTCCCACACAGTGGCCAGTCATCCCAGAGCACATGGCAAGCAAATGAAATTGATATTGGTTCTTGAGTCGTAGGTTAGAATCACCATTCTTCATTTTGGCCCTTAAGGGTGAAAGCTCGAAGCTTGTAGCCTGTGTCTATTTCCTCTTTCTTAGAAAGCACAGGGTTTTTTATTCAGCTGCTGTTAAAGGGAGTTATAGTTTGGGCTGAACAAGCAATGACACTAGTATGTACTAAACCAGTCAGCAGGATAAATGATGGGAGGAGCTCTTAATAATGGGTGAACGAATGTCAGATGGACCTGTAGTGCTGACCCTTCACCACATGGTGGTACAAAAGTCATTTGTACAAGAATGTTGTACAAGAATTTTGGTTGACATTAACGTGAATAAAGTAGAGTACTTACAGCCTTAATAGGATGACCCAAAATATCAGATGACCCTGATATAAAACAACCCCTTACTTTCAAGACTAATTAAAACATTTGTCAATAAATTTCATATTTGCATTTGTCTACCAGCATAGTGCTTTTCGTTTTGGATTTGAAAAAAACTCAATACAGTCAATACAGTAACACATACACAAAAAGGGACAATGCTGACACAGAATCACTTATCAAATGATAAATCATTAATGCATTTTTATTTCACTGATGACAAATTCAGTCCTCATGGTGACATGTTGGGTTTGTTTATTCCACCTTGCAATGTAACAATGTTAATATAAAATGTTATGCCAAGCTTTCCCCCAGCTATCTGGAGAATGTCCATGAGAATGGAGAAGAGCTAAACAATGGCACTCACCGTCACTTTGAACGGACTGGCGTTGCCGGGGTCCTCTGGGGCAGTTTTCTCGGAGGTGATGCCGGGCATGCTGCGCCTCCGGCCGGTCCTGTCAGGTGTTAACTCTAGAACACCAAAAAAAGTGACAGTTTTAAAAAACAGAAACCCTGGGCCATTCAATAAGTGTCCAGTGACACAAAAAAAGGTGTAGATCTTTTTCACTGTAATATTTATTAGGGTGGTAGTAGCATAGTGGGTAACACACTCGCCTATGAACCAGAAGACCCGGGTTCGAGTCCCACGTACTACCATTGTGTCCCTGAGCAAGACACTTAACCCTAAGTTGCTCCAGGGAGACTGTCCCTGTAACTACTGATTGTAAGTCGCTCTGGATAAGGGCGTCTGATAAATGCTGTAAATGTAAATGTAAATGTATTTAACCCAACCAATTTTAATGATTACTTTTTCTTAGATTTTTTTGTGTGAGATGTATGTACTTTTTTACTTGTTTTTGAAAGTTTACTAAAGTAATATGCATTTGTATTGAGATTAAATAAATGATTATTCACATCATTATTTAACGCTGCAACTTCAGAAGCTCCAATAATGCCTCGTCTGTCGGCGTTGTAACTGTCAGACATGGGCAGATGGTTCCAGCTCAGCAGAAATGAGAGGCTGACGCTCAGCATGCTGCTCATGTTTCATTTTTGTCTTTTCAGGGAGGGTAGAGATAGAGTGAAAGGAGCAAACCAGTGTTTGCACAGAAAACAAATGAGAAATGACTGTGACAAGGTGGCCCTAAGAACAGCGAGGGCCAAACTGTCTCGAGCCATTAGAGCAGCACAAGTGTGCACACGGGCAGAAAATCCACAGCCACTTCCAGGACAGCGGTGACACTCGGCGCGTGTGACGGGGCATTCGGGCCGTCACGAGCTACAGGACTAAAACCTCTGCCTGTGACAGTGACCCCACCATACTGGATGCATTGAATCCTCCTTCCACTGATCAGGTGCTGTGTCTAACCATGGCGGACATGAGGAAAACACAGGCAACTGGACCTCGCAACATCCCTGGAAGATGCTCAGAGAATGTACAGACCAGCTGGCAGATGTTCTCACTCACATCTTTGACATCTCTCTGAGCACCGCCATTGTTCCAACGTGGCTCAAGGCCACCACCATCATGCCCGTGCCACAGAAGTCGGCAGTGTTGTTTCTCAGTGACTACTGTCCCATTGCACTTACATCATGATGAAGTGCTTTGAGAGGCTGGTCTCTCATATATGCTGTCCGAAGACCGTGCTGTCCTCCACCCTGGACACCTCCATCTACAACTGGATCTTGGATTTTCTCACTGAGAGACCTCAGTCTGTCCAACATCTCCAGCACCACCACACTGAGAACTCAAGCTCTTAATGGCTGTGCGCTCAGTCCAATGCTGTTCACTCTGCTGACCCACGACTGTGCAGTGGTGCACAGCTCCAACCAAGTTTGCTGATGACACGACTGTGGTGGGTCTCATCAGAAAGAACGTTGAGTCAGCGTACAGAGAGGAGGTGCAACGAATGACGGACTGGTGTAAGGTCAACAATCCCGTTCTGAACATGGACAAAATGAGATGACTGTTGACTTCAGAAGGTAATGGAGGGACAACTCGTAACTGAACATTGATGGATCTTGTGTGGATCTTGTCAAGAACACTGCACAGCCACCAGCATTGTGAAGGACTCTACACACCCCTCACATGCACTCTTCACCCTCCTACCATCCGGAAAAAGGTAGCGAAGCATTCGGGCCCTCATTGCCAGAGTCTGCAACAGCTTCTTTCCACAGGCTATCAGACACCTGAACACTCAGGGACTTTCTTCTTGGGACTAACACACTCACACACACACAGTATTTGCAATATTTTTACTTTGCACATTTATTTTTCATTTCACTAGCTTAGCAAAGTCTGCCTTATTGTTGTCTACATGTTGTTTGTTAAATCTTATTCTTGCGCTGCCTGTGTTTCCGGTCTGCGTCGCACATGTGCACTTTACATCAGTATGTAACTTTGTTTAATTCTTTAAATGTTGCACCTTATTCCAGAGAAATACTGTTTTGATTGACTATGTATTGTCTAACATGTATGTTGCTGAAACTCACGATAAGGGACTTTCCTGTGAAGAGGACAGGGAGAGGGTTTCAAGGTGTTCATTAGGGTCTCATGGGGAAGGAACTGTCCTGACATGGAGCTGCTCTTTATCCAACCCAAACACTGGGAAAAGCTGGAAAAGTATACTTGTCTACACACCGCTTCATGGTTACTGTAGGGCTTCAATCTTTTATTCTTATTTCTTATCTTTCTTCTTTAAAGGAATATCTGTTTTTAAGGAAATGAAACAGGGGCCGTGGAAATAAGGGGCAGTGGTGGTCTAGCGGGTAAGGAAACGGACCCGTAATTGGAAGGTTGCTTGTTCAAATCCTGAGCTGCCAAGGTGGCACTGAGGTGCCCCTTAGCAAAGCATTGTCCCCACACACTGCTCCCCAGGTGCCTGTCATGGCTGCCCGCTGCTCATTAAGGGTGATGGTTAAAAGCAGAGGACACATTTTGTTGTGTCAACGTGTGCTGTGCTGTGTTTTACAATGACAATTGTGAAACACAGCACAATGTTTCACAATCTTTTCCAGAGCAACTTACAATCAGTAGTTACAGGGACAGTCACCCAGGAAAGACTCAGGGTTAAGTGTCTTGTTCAGAGTCTTCTGGTTCATAGGCGACCACCTGATGCTTACAGTGAATGTTGATGCATTACATTTCTACAACCAAACAGTTACATTTGTTATATGTATTGTGATATATATATTTTTTGTAATAAGATATTGAAAAAGCAGCATATCCTTTATTTGGCCCATTGTCAACAGATGAATTTATAAAAAGGACATATTCGCAATCAGAATTGTCTGTACTTTCACACCTTAGTTTCCAGGTCAGATGATTTCTCAAAACGACTGCACCTTTTATTGCTGAAAAACGACAAGCGAGCAATGTTGACACAGAAGCTAATAAATCCAGTCCCAGATGTGAAAGTAAAGCACTGATCATCAATCAGTGAATAGCGGAACGCATGTTCTCCGCCTCAGCGAAGTTAATCTGTATCTCTGTAAGATCCACAATCCTCCAGGTAGGGGACAGAGGCTTCACTAGAGACCATGAGTCTGTACAAAATTACCCAATGTCCCACAGTCCCTGTTTCTTATTTAGGAGAGAAGCTGAGGAATAATTCAAAGCAGGGCTCATTCCCTCTTCATTTAAATGCACTCTGTCCCGACCGTCAGGGCCAATTTGTCACAACTGCTGACAATGACAGTGTGCCTTTGAAGTACGCTCAATTCAATCAGGGAGAATGATGGCAACCAATGACTTTTTCGGCTTCCTTCCCACCATTACAGTTTTCGCAAGAGACAACGGACAATTGAGAGACAAACACATAGCCACACACAGACATACACAACCATCCATGCTGTCTTATACCCTTCCTTTCTTTCTTTTTTTTTTTTGGTGAAGTGATTGTCATTGTGATACACAGCAGAGCACACGGTGCACACAACGAAATGTGTTCTCTGCTTTTAACCCATCACCCTTGGTGAGCAGTGGGCAGCCATGACAGGCGCCCGGGGAGCAGTGTGGCACCTCAGTGGCACCTTGGCGGATCGGTATTCGGCAACCTTCTGATTACGAGGCCGCTTCATTAAAAAGCTAGGCCACCACTGCCATCACTGGACTTCCATGACCTTACTGTATTGCAAGGTGTAAATCTCCACATTGTGTGGCGGGGTCAGCATGTGACGAGTTCGGGCGGTGGGGGTGGAAGTGGACGGCTGGGAGAGTGCAGTTTCGGGATAGGTGGAAAGTGGCACGTCTTTCCACTCAAAACAATGCGGCTGCCATTCAACAGCCTTTAAATACCCAAGCTGCTTAGCTCCTGGAGGCAGGCCTGCCAGTCAGACTGTCAGATCAGGCCAAGGCGGTCTCTCTCTTGCACCCTTAATACACACCAAACACGACTCGAGCAGCTGGAGAGACTGCTGAGCGGAGGCTGCTGCCTTCAGAGAAGAAAGGAGGAAGACAGATCAGAGGGAGGACAGGCTAAAGATAGATGCAAAGAACACAGACTTTTTGGCAGAAGGTAATAACACCTAGTATAATGACAACTTGAGCTGTGCAATTCATTCTTTTCCATGAAATGGCAGTGGACATTAATCCACGGTTAAATGTTTTAACCAATAAATTACTGCAAATTAACAGCAATGTAGGATGGTATATAATTCTCATTAAGTAAAACCAAAATATATGGGTCTGATGTTCACAATACATGGCAAGTGTTCATTAATGAAAAAAAAGAAAAGAAGCTTCAGAAACATTTACTTTTTATTTATATTGAAATTCCTCGTTTGTTTCTGTGTTAAATACAAACTGTTCCATCTGTTCTTAAAAAAAAAAACTAAACAGATTTGCATAAAAATTCCAAATGTCACCAAAAACTGGTCCAAAATGTACAAATGAACAATCTGGTCCAAATGTACACTGATAACCACTATCAACTCACACACATTCCATAACCGGTTAGTCTGTCTCAGGGTTGAGGCTACCGGAGCTCATTCCATGGCACTGGGCGCAGAGCGGGACGCCAGCAGGACACATGCACCACCATTCATTCACCACCATGTGACCCTTCCAACTATTAAATTATATAAGAACAACTCATCATGCTGAAGAAGGTGTGCTGAAGTTGAAATTTAACAAATCATGGACATGGCAGCAATCGATTTTTTGGGTGTGTAAATTCAGTTCCAGGAGAACTTTAATGACGTTTGCTAAACATTTCTTAAAATAGGAGGAGCCTATAGGCATGATTGACAGCTCTTGAGATGGTATTTCATGAGGATATCTTTCGGTTGGAATTCAACTCTTTTTTTCCCTTACTATTTCTATGGAAGAATTAGTACTTAGTGATTAGATGAGCAGATGAGCAGATTCTCGCCAAAACAAGAAAAGGTGCTTGTTTTGTGATTGACATAAAATATTTCCTTTTTGTGTGGATTTTCTCAATCTCTCAGTACATCGGACATGGCAAGTATAGCATAAGGTCACATCTTCCTTTTCCTGCTTTCTTTTGCTGAGAATAGAACTTGTACATGTTAGTGATCACAAACATCTCTGTTTTATAACTCCCACAATCATTTCAAAACCTGCAGGTAGATTATTGGCACTTTAATTCGAGCATTTCGATTTGGAAACTAGTAAAAGTGACATTAGCGAACACTCTCCATGTGCCACCATGAAAATATCCCCGTCTGCCTTTCCTCATTATGAGTGACAAGGAAAAGATGGTGGCTTTGAGACCATTCAACAACAGTCATGACTGTGAGCATTAAATCAGGAACGGTGCTTTCTAAAGACTTCAAGAGCCGAATTGCCGCAGTGTGTATGCTGCTGTCAAGGCAGATGGATTATCTTGGGTCTCCTCTCCTCAAGTTCAGATTTACTCTCCCTCAGAAATAGCAGATGGAGTCTTCAGCTAGGAAGGCACCTGTCCAACGTTTACCACACCAGCATCTTAACTAGAAAATGAACCTGAGGAGCACTGAGGAGCACTGATAGAGTTCACAGCTCTCCTATCAGCCACCCCCGGGTCCAGCAACTGTCTGGTTCCTCTTCACTCTGCTGTGCTGGAAAGCTGCCAGCCTTCAACGTTGCCAGAACGTCCAATTAACAATTCATGACACTTGTGTGTTTTGCCCACAGATCCCTGACCCATTAAACCAGCCTGCATTGCTCTGCCCTACCTGTGATTTGAATCCTTGGCCTGAATCATTTTCTCGACTTTACAGCATATGAGGGCACATTTTACCAACGTGGCTGGGTTCCAGCAGCACCATTAAATTCTCAGAGGGACCTTGCCCTGTATCTTGTCCAGTGACTGTGCTGATCTTTTTCTTTTAGGAAAAATATGTCAGGGACCTACTTACCTAATAACAGGAGTGTGCTTACCGAAAAAAACGAAAAAGGGTAGGCACTTCCGGCTGGGATTATCACAACAAAAGTCAAGATACAAGAAAAGCAACCAACCATAGGTAATTCAGAATAATTCAGAGGTGAGACACGCTCTTTCTAATTTGTGCTGCCATAAAATCCGATTTCTGCACCATCAAACATAATATAATACATATATCAATATAGAATATAAATAGCGTAGTCTCAAATTGCCAGTCCAGCCATTTGACCAAAGTTGACAAACCTGTGTCTGGATCAACACTGGGTCCCGAGGCCCAGTCACTTGGCCAGTGCTTTAGCAACACATTAGCAATATATGCAAATACCCTAACCAGTCGTTGTCATAAAAATGACACAGAATAGATCATTTCAATTTCAATAATTAAAATTAAGGTAAAACCAAAGACCTAAACAAAATTGTGTAATTGGGTCTCAACAGTGCATTCAACCTGCTTTTTCCTATTTTTCCATAACTGGCAAAAGCAGACACCATTTGTGGAGGTACAATGCAAACGCATGAGGTAATGTTGAGCCCACAATGCAGTGGGTTTCACAGTGCATGGGTTTCACACGCTGTTGCAACTCCAGAGTGATAACAACTTCACAAGGATCCCGATCTTCACGCAAACACATTCCACACATTTTTTAATCTGACTATCAGCAGCACTCACCTTGGGAAACTGCTCTCTAGCTTAATATAGCCCAACAGACACGGGCAGTTCACTTATTGAAGGGTTTTGCGTTTTTTTTGGGACCAACAGAACATAGTGACAGTGTGAACACTAAACTATGAATTCATTTTGTTGTTTAATTGAAATAATTTAAGTACTGAAAAGGTCATGACTAGTGATCAATAATCTATGATCAAGATTAGTTTCTTTGCTGTTAGAAGATACTGTATGTATTGTAAATCTCACCAATGTTCTGATTTGCTGTCGCTCACAAGTTTGAGGAAACCATCTGTCAGCTCTAATGATGGTAGTGTGTGTAAGATCTATACACTGATAAACTCATGATACTGTCACTGTACAAAGTTTAACAAATGTTGTCCCACAAAATAATTATAAAGACAAGTATTACTGACATGAAATGTTCTTAGTGTTGCAAACACAAATGTTATGAATCATTCTAATAAAGAACATTAAGGTGAAACGTATAAAGAACAGTCTCTTATTTAATCTTTCTGTTGGTTTAGTTGTATTTACCCCTGTTGGCAAGTCGGGTCCGACTGCGGGATCGACTCCGTTGTCTACGCAGCCTGGTCCGGCTCAGGAGTCTGTAGTAGTAGGACTTCCTGGCCCAAGGTCTTTTAGTCGTACCTGCCATGTCGCTGGGATCTCGGGTCCACTGTCATCAACCCGCCACTCAGCTCTTTTCTAAGCGCCTAACAGATCAAAAACTTGCTTGAGAGGTCACAACTCTGGAGGAGCCTTGAGCTCCAGCGATCGGAATCAAAGTCAGGCAGCTTTCAGATCTCACTTTCAAGAGGCTGTGCTGAGGCTCCGGCAAGTCAAGACGCCTCTCAACACTACAGAAGAATTTTGCAAGTCAGTGAGAGAGGGAGTGACAGGGAGGTGAGAGGAAGAGAAGAAAAAGGGGGGTGGGGACAAGAAAACAGAAAGACGGAGGAGAGATGCACAAAGCCGTCTCCCTCCTCACAGAGACTTCAGGAACGAGGACGGTAAAGAGGCGCGCATACGGCTCATAGCGTGGCCCGCGCCAGCTCCCGACGTGCCTCTAATGAGATGCGCGTGAGGACCTATTTCACAACTGCCGACAGAAAGCCGCGCCCGCCGCTTCTTGCTCTGAGGTTTCAGATATAGTCTGGCTAAACATATCCACGTAATCCACTTTGCACAACACCGGGCTTCTTCATTCAAAGATAGGAGCCCAGCTGCCAGGTTAAAGGGGCAGGAAATGTAATTATGTGAATGATGTTAGTTAGTTTTGGGGTGAAAAGGGCTACATTTCCACACAACTGCTCATTTGCATAACGTTATAGGTGATTATACCACATGGGCATTAACCGCAGTGCTAGGCATTAAATGTGGGGCTTGTTCGCTAATGTAAGGTTAAGGACATCCTCAAAATTTGAATCAATTAAATAGATTAAATAGGAAAGAAAACGAGTTGATGTGCACCAGCTGTCAATCATCAGGCTCCTCCCAGATTTACATTTGCAGCTTTAGTTACAGGGACAGTCCCCCTGGAGTTAACACTCAGGGTTAAGTGTCTTGCTCAGGGAAAATGTGGTAGTAAGTGGGGCTTCGAACCTGTGACTCTTTGGTCCCTGATTCACAGGCGGGATCACTAGGCTACTGCCACAACTCCCATTTAGAATCTAAATTCATGATTTACAATCATCATTAAATCATCATTCTTATCTATTTAGGTATTTTAGCCCCATGCTTAGTGAGTAGCGCCCCACAAATCTGAGACACAGTCAGTGAAAATCTGAGTTCTACTTATTCCACCTTTACAAGGTTTATTATTCTATGCTGTGATTGGAAAAAAAATTGCCTCAATGGAAAAAAAAAATGCAAACACAGTGAAAGAAATTGGAGAGCAGGCTACCCTCATCTTTACATCCCTCCCGAGCCAAGCGCCTAATTTGAAGGTTCAGATTTCGACTTGTTCTTTACGTACCAGCGGTGTCAGACAATAATTGGCACCTTGCACGCCTATGGGCTTTTTGACAAGCCTTGTGGTCTGGATGTTTTTTTTTTTAAAGGTGAGCAAATGCAAGAGGCTAACCTGTATTTTGTTCCCCTGAGCTCTAGCCATCATCCACAGTTATTCATTACTCGGTTGTGTCCGAAATGACCACAGAAGAAAGAGGGCTGCTGCAGATTAGCCTATCCATCATCTTACTTTGTGTGCAACTTAATAAGGCCCTGCAGGGGGTTGCAAGCTTTGGTGGTTTGGTTAATTCATGACATTGCTTGATGAACGTGTGATTTGAATTGGGATTGTCGTACATCTGGGACAGTCCGTGGCATGTTTCTTCTCTGTGGGAACAGTCGCAACATGGAAGATAGTAGATATGTGACTGATTTATGCTCCATTTCCATGTAAAAATAAAACGAATGGCAAAAAATGCAGTGGCAGTGATGGCAATGAGATGTTTACTAGTCGGTCACATAGATGGGCATAAATAGTTCCACCATTTCTGCTTTAAAGGAATAACCCTTCTGCACCTACAATTTCCAGTGGTCCTGCCTTGTTTTAAAAGGTTTCCCAGAACATGCACAAAAAATGTTATCCGTCTTTAATGTTGTCCATGAGTGAGCTTGAATGTATATTTTGTATAGGATGGTGTTGATTATAAGTTATAAAATCTGTATGTATGTGTGTGTGTGTGTGTGTGTGTGTGTGTGTGTGTGTGTGTGTGTATATATATATATATATATATATTTTTTTTTTTTTTAATCAGACAGAATAACATATAAAACATAAAAACGCACCGCAAGGCGAATTATTTCAACAAGAGAAAGCAAAAAAAACATTGTCACGCTGCAGGGATGGACTTGCTCCTGTGCTCACATGCAATCACGATCATCAGGAATTTTAACTTTTGCTTTGCACAGTACAACATGTACCCTGAAAAAAAAAGGTTATTTACTGAGCACAACTCTGGGTAGGCCTTTAACCTCTAGGGGAGGACACCCAGGAAGAAAAAAATTATTGGCACGATTGCGCATTCACATTTTTGCAAGATTTTAAATCTGATATTTCCGGCAAAGTTCTCGTCAAAAATAAGTACCAAGGACAGTTTGTAGTCACAACAGTTAAATTCTTACCAAACTGATTTGGGTTCCCTGATGATTTATTAAGTCTCACACAACACATTTCAGACACTGCAGACTCTTTCCAGGCTGAACGTGAGGTGCTCGGCATCGAAACTGTTATCTACACGCTTGACTCAAATCAACTAAAAAGAAGGCCGATCCTATTCCTCTCTCGCCTCCTCCCTTCTCAATTCCCTGTTTGTCTACATGTGTTCGCGTGACTGGGGGTCTTCAGCTTCGGCTGATTTATCCGGTCATAGAACAAAGAGCGATAAACTCACTCACTCTTTTGGCGACTTCCCGCAATCTCAGTTTCTCGTCTATCGCTACAATCGCTCCCTCGCTCTGCTCCGCGTACCCGGCATGACAGAATGTGGGGATTCTGAATGTGGCTCCACTCTGGTTACATAGTCTCTGTCACCCTGCTGGAACCTTATGCCACACCTTTGCCATAGGAAAAAAAAATACTAGATCTGCCACTGTGGGTAAATAGCTGATGCTGAAAAAGTAGAGGTTCAGCAGACGATGTATGAGGCTTCAGCTGCACAGGCCATTCAAAGGGGCTGAGCTCCTGTCCACTCGTCTGGTGACAGCGTATCTTCATGACCCAAGGGAGTGAAACAGAGCGCAGGTGTGAAGTCTGAAGAATAATGGACAGAGCCGGGGGTGGTGGCACCACCGTGTGACACACTTTCTGTCATTCGCTGCAGACAGATGTGTGACCCCTCCCTGAACTCTTTCATCCTCCTTCTTATTAGATGTATGGCTCTCCGTGGGTCTACTGCTAACACCCAGATCAGTTTGATCAATGTGCTTATACAGAAGAGCCGGGATCTCAGGCACAACGTTCAAATTCAAATTTTATTTGTCACCTACACAGTCATACATGGTATGATATGCAGTGAAATGCAGTGAAATGCTGCTCAATTTTACAAAAGAGAATAAAAACAAAAAATATATATTTAAACATTATATTATATGTAACAAGTAGATGTGCAAATGTTCCATATGTGAGTCCCGAAGTTGTCACAGACATGGCCCTATTGGTTTCATATTATGTAAAATATTCAGTTTTTCAGTTTTAAGCTCATAATAAATTAAATGCAATGCATCATCAAGGTATGAAATAACACCTTCATGATTTATTTTAATCACAAATTATAGCCATCAACCCATTCAAATTAGCTGCCATTAAAAATGTTGCCATTACGTTAATCACGTCTGGAAAAATATCTAACTTATCTGCAGGTACTGATAAGACACAGAATAAATAAGGGAAATAAGGGTTTGATAAAGATAATTAAGGGTTTGCCTATTTACATCTGTCTTTCTATTCCTATCTGAAAAACACTGTAAACTGATTAAATATTAAATTAATCACAAATTTCTTCACAATTAATAAATTGATTGTCACACAGTGCTCTGTGCATTGACACCAGCAATTCTCGTTCAATTTCTATAGAATATTGAGTTTACAAACTAAGAGCCCTGATAAGGCTCAGACTAGTCAGTGAAGAGCATGCTCAGAGATTGTTAGGTGCTAGACGAAAATTATAATGTATTTCTACATTTTTGTATTGTTTGTGCAATGTGTACGCATGTGCGTGTGTAAGTGTTAGATTTGTCTGTAATATTTTTTGAACAAGAGGGTTTTCACCTGCTTCTTAAAAGTGGTGATAGTCTCGGCTAGTCGTGTGGAGGAGGGCAGGTTGTTCCACCAGCCAGGGACAACAACGGAGAACAGAGATGATTGGAATCGGAGACCCCGTGAAGAAGGAATTTTTAGTCTCCTTTCGTTTGCAGATCTGAGAGAGCGTGCAGGAGTGTAGCTAGGTAGTAGTGTGTTGACGTAGGAGGGCGCAGTTTCATTTACAGCCCTGTAGGCAGCATCAAGGATTTGAACTCAATGCGAGCAGCTACCGGGAGCCAGTGGAGGGAGGTAAGAAGAGGTGTAACATGGGTGTATTTTGGCTGATTGAAAATGAGACGGGCTGCCATATTTTGGATCATCTGGAGTGGTTTTATGGTGACTGCAGAGGCTCCAGCCAGGAGAGAGTTACAATAGTCGAGTTTGGAGATGACCATTGCCTGGACGAGGAGCTGCGTAGCCTGTTGTGAGAGAAAAGGCCGAATCTTGCGAATGTTGTAGAGAGTGAACCTGCAGGATCTGGAGATCGCAGCAACATGATGGTTCAAACTCAGTTTGTCATCTATCCAAACTCCAAGGCTTTTTGCAGATGCCGTGGGTGTTAACAGTAGCGATCCAATTTGAATTGAAAGGTTTTGCTGAGGGGAATTGTTGCCCGGAAAGATCAGAATCTCGTTTTTTGATAGATTGAGCTGGAGGTGTCGCTCAGACATCCATGCCGATATGTCTGAGAGGCAGGCCGAAATTTTTGTTGCTATAGTAGCATCTTCTGGTGGAAATGACAGATAGAGCTGGGTGTCATCAGCATAAGAGTGATAGGAGAAGCCATGTGATTGGATGATGTGACCGAGTGAGCGAGTGTATATTGAGAATAGAAGGGGGCCAAGGACAGAGCCTTGTGGAACCCCTGTGGTTACCCTAGAGAGGACAGATGTCTCACCTCCCCATGATACCTTGAAGGACCTGTCGTGAAGATAAGAGGTGAACCAATCTAGTACGGTTCCTGTAACTCCTAAATCAAATCTAGCCTCAATTTTTGGCAAAAACAGGCCAGCTATAAATTTCACAATCAACACAAGAGTATGAAATCCATACTATAAATACAATGTGTGAGATTTGACTTTAAACTGCCCAGTATCAGAACCACACAATTAAAAAGTAATAAAAAATCTAAAGTTTCACACCAAATCTCAGTGTAAAAGACTGGTTGTATCTCAAGCCGTTTTTTTTTTTTTTTGTCTGTGACAGTTCGGTGCTTTATTCTCTGTGAAGGCCACTGGGCAACGGTGACTCCTCAGTTCAACCAGGCAGCACCTTCCTCTCCTTCTCTTATTCCATCTTCAGCAGACTTGGCTTCACACCTCTCTGGCACTCACAGTACCCACGCTCCCTCAGCAGTCTCCACACAGCTGCGTTTTACATCTCACCTGAGGGAGCATGGGAACAGGAAAGCACAATAAAGCTACAACAACAGAGCTCGTCTCCTGACCTGGGGGACATAAAATACCTCCTACACACTAAGTACTTTGGGGCAGAGGAGCTTTGTGCCGCAAAAGGTTTGCCAGCAGTGCCCTCTGGTGGACAAGAATTTTGATGCCTTGCCGCAGCCAAAAATGCCTGATGTAAAACTTTCAGTTGTGATGTGATATTTTGCTATAACTGATTCAAACTGAAAGACATCTTGTTCTAGTGACAATACATGCATTGCACTGGAAGTCACTTTTTTATAAGAAAATATTGCAGGCACTGGTTATTGATGGTCCCTTACACTCATGAACATCTTCTCTACCAAGCAGCAAAGCTGACATGATATTGGTGGGCAGTGGGCGTTAATGACAGGCCAGTAATGAGGCAACTGTTGAACTGATCACCTTAAGAGCGTGTATATGATGCATGCACATCTAGTAATGTGGCCAGTGCGAGTACATCTGAACCCTTTTTCCCATTTTTCCCAACACAGTGATGAGATCTTCATTCGGTACGACACAGCTCTCCGGAGCTGAGCGTCAAGATTAATTAAATGAATCCGGTCTACCCTCCGCGCATTTGTATACATTCAGAGTGTGCACTGTGTACACGCTCACGTTTGGGTCAATAGACTAAACCTGATTGTGGAATGAGTACATTTACCAGACATCAAGCTTACAGATGGGCGCAGAAAAAAAGGAAGTGCGGATTTTGTCAACTGTTCAACCATCCATCCATGTCTGAACAATAGAAAGGAGCCTTGTGCAGGTCCAGGTGTTTAAACGCGGCACTATTTATATTGCCATCTTCATCACAGTTTTAGAATGACGTTAATTCTGGTAAGGGCCTTATAAAGACTGAATATAATAATAAGGTTTAAATATCATATTAAGCTGTGATAAGTTTTTAAGTGAGATGTGAGGATTGACTTCACGCCCAGACAACCATGAGCACTGCATTAATTTATCCCACTAATGAGGTTTTAGAAGGATCTGGCCCTGGTCAACACATGACAGCCTAAATTATGCAGATGTTCTTCAAGTAGCTCAGATCTCGAGACATCTGTGAGCATTTAAAACGAGAAAAGGCCCGCATTTTATAGAGCAGCGCTGTGCCTCCTTCAGACCTTGTGAACAGAGCAATGGTGCCTCTGAGCATAAAACCCCCTTAACACGCTCCCACACTTATGCATTACTAATGGCTCCGCGCTTCCAGATTCCCGCGCATGGTGAGCCGAGTACAATATTCATGCCTGTCGACCGTCCTGTCGCTTTACCCACTCTGATGTTGAGGGAGGAAGGGACGACGTTGATGGCTGATTGCTCTGTAGGCTGTCATGTTAAACGCATTAACAAAGATGAGCCACGGCAAACCTACAGTGCTTATCACTACAAATCAACTTTGGATGTTGTCCCTGAAAATGTGATTAGATGACATGACAAGATATAGTCCGCAATTGCAACGTAATAAGTGTCAAGTTTCATCAGTTATTATCATATCCTGTTTACACTATTATAACCTCAGTGAGTCTTCTGACTGCTGATATTTTGTCGCTGTACCCAAGATGCCCTGCATTGGGGACATTTGTGAATGTGAGATTCTATTTTCTGATAATCTGTCTGCATGTTTGGCTCGGTAGAGAAAGTGTTCCCGGGATTACTATAACAGGAATCGTGTGAATAATGTGGTATTACAAGCAGGGAAAATTAAAACTTTAACCAGAGCGACATATGATCAGTATTTAGAGGGACAGTCCCTGTGGAGCAACTGGTTGGTTAAGTGTCTTGCTCAGGGACATAATGGTAGTAAGTGGGATTTAAACCTGTGACTAGGTGGTTGACTGGATCCCACTAGGCTTCTACTACCACCCATAAGAGACAAGAGCTTGCAGCCAGTGCTAGCGGACTGGACCAATTTGAATGTGATATTTAATCGCTGCTTGTGTTACTTATTGGCAGGAGGTGCTATTTCTAATTCTGTAAGTATTGCAATGCATCCCAATGTTTCTCCTTGTCTTAGTAATGATGATTTATTACATGTTACTATACATCCATTACTGTTTCACATCTCTGTTGACAGTTTAACTATTACAGAAGGAAGACTGTAGAGTTAATATGGGCACTTTAACGTTTGTCTGTTTATCACAGATCATCGCAATACTGAAAGAATGTATTCAAATAAAAAAAGTCCTGATACCATCCAGACATACTCATAAAACCATTATAATGCAGCTCATAATACACGTTTTTAGGCTCAATGAGCCAATTCAAGGCTGGAGCTAACCTGGAGGATACATTTGTGGTCACTATCCAACTTCCCTTAAACTGATAAAGTTCTGTGGATGCAGAATGAAATGTATCTACCTTAAAGAAAGAAGACTGAAAATGTTTCACATGTAAATTATTGACAGCAGAATTGTCCCATGCCATTTTCAACAATGCCAGATAAGGTTCATTTTTATATAAACACTGTATGTGGCACATGTATTTCTTTTTTTTCGAATGCAGAAATATAAAAACACTAGAAAGTAGCTTTGTGCACATGAAAAGGCTGCATGCAAATATAGTGCATATTTTAACCTCAGAACTAAACGCTGTTACAGCTCACTTGTTATTACACGCAGCTACATCCAAAACCATATTCAGGGTATTCCAGGCCACGTACAGGCTCACTTCAAATAAACACAGGAGCCGCAGAGACTGACAGCAATAACTGCTCCATTTCACAGGAAGAAAATCTAGCAATCACTGGAAAGGGCTGCCAGAGACCATCCATTAACATGTGAGCCGTCTGACAGCAGACACAAGCATGTGCATCTAAAGTGATCCTTTCAGCCCGATCCCAGTCAGAACACCACACGGCCTGTGCAGCAGGAGTGTAAAAGTCGCATCTGCTCAATCGTGATGCTTCTCCAAACACCAGAATAGAGTTATTGGCTCCCCAGGGTGCAGAATTGAAGGCCAATGCCATACTAACGGCGCTTCCAAGCCAATCTCAGACTCCACTTCTGCTAAAGGGCCGAGCGTGTCCAAGCCACCAGCCATGTGCATTTCATACCACATCACCAGCGGGGTGATGAATCTCCTCGCAGATGGCATTCTGAGCAGATACCACAATTACATATACAATAAGAAATAGCAAAACGCAGCAGTTTGTCATCAAACAAAGCTTTAGCCAGTACGGGTCCCTGCAGTTGGAGTGAAATCGATTCCCGTCTTCATATAAAACCCACTTTAGCAATGGAGGAAAAAACCTAAGTCACTGAATAAGCAATAATGGCAAAGGAACTGTCCCTGAACAGTAAGCAAAAACTAATAAGCCAGCAAAAAAAAAAAAAATACACACACAAAATACACACACACACACACACACACACACACACACACACACACACACACACACACACATATATATATATATATATATATATATATATGTATGTATATGTATGTGTGTGTGTATATATATGAGAACATGTGTCATTCATGGTTTTGATGCCTTCAGTGAGAATCTACCAATGTAAATGGTCATGAAAATAAAGAAAACACATTGAATGAGAACGTGTGTCCAAATTGTTGGCCTGTACTGTATATTATATATTCTAATTGTGGAATTACATTAAACAAGATGAACTAACTTGCCTTTAAATAAAACTTCAAACAAATCATACCCTCCACTCATTTTGTGTCTACTAAAATCTAATTACACTCGTAGTGATAATAGCCAACGAGTGTCATCTTAAAGATGTATTTTGTATTTTCCTTTGAATTCAATAAATGCTGTGACTACTGCAAAATAAAATGATTTTCTAAATAGTCAGAGCTAAAAAAAAAAATAGAATGCTATAGTCCAAAATAAATTGCCCCCAAACATTTATTGCAGCAACGCAATTCAATTTATGGACCTGCCAAACTAAGCACAAGTAACTCTTAATTCCCTCCATTAAGGATTAAGCATTCTAATTGTTATTATTTCTTGCACGTGCGAGAGGTGCATGGCTGTGTAAAGACTAAGGATTGTGCATGAGAATAAAACGGTAGAAAAAGACTTTCTGCAGTTCTTTCTGCAGTAAATGTCTACCCTCAGATGGACTAATAAATGTTTGAGAAAATGACTAGTCTTTAGTAAAATTCAGCTACATATCAGGTGGGTACATTGACATTCGCTCTGCATCCCTGGAAAGGTGCTGGGAAGGTTTGGATGCATGTTTTACATTTACATTTACGGCATTTGGCAGACGCCCTTATCCAGAGCGACTTACAACGTGCTTTCAAGTTACCATCGATGAAGAGATCAATTCCGGTTCACTAGGACCCCAACTATGAATACAATCTTTTTATTCACTATGTTGTAGTTTCTATACAGAAGCTAGATAATAAGAAGGTTACAAGTTAATCTAAATATTCTCTAAAGAGGAAGGTCTTGAGATGCCGTTTGAAAGTACACAGTGACTGAGCTGTTCTGACCTCAAGGGGAAGTTCATTCCAACACCAAGGGGCCAAGACAGAGAAGAGTCTAGATGAGTGTCTTCCTTTTATCTTCAGAGCTTGAGGGACCAGGCGAGCAGTACTGGAGGTTCGGAGTATACGAGGTGCAGTGCGAGGTGTAATAAGGGCTGTGAGGTAGGATGGTGCTACTCCATGTTTGGCTTTGTAGGCCAGCATCATTATTTTGAACCTGATGCGTGCAGCTACTGGGAGCCAGTGGAGGGAACGTAGCAGAGGGGTGGTGTGGGAGAATTTGGGAAGCTTGAAGATAAGTCGTGCTGCTGCATTTTGTATTATTTGTAGAGGTCGGATGGTACATAGTGGTAGACCAGCTAGAAGGGAGTTACAGTAGTCCAGTCGTGAGATTACTAAGGACTGAACCAGTATCTGGGTGGCCTGTGTTGACAGATAAGGGCGGATTCGTCTGATATTGTAGAGAAGGAATCTACATGAGCGGGAAAGATTGCTGATGTGAATCAAGAAGGAGAGTTGGTTGTCTACTGTTACTCCAAAGTTGCGGGCTGTGAGTTGTCGAGGTAAATAGCAAGATCCTGATGTGGTGAAGAATCTGCTGGAATGAATATTCGTTCAGTTTTGGTGGGATTGAGTTGGAGGTGATGGGCTGCCATCCAAGACAAGATGTCGATTAGACATGCAGAGATTTTGGAAGCAGCATGTAGATCAGAGGGAGGAAAGGAGAAGATGAGTTGTGTGTCATCAGCATAGCAGTGGTAGGATAATCCATGTGAGGAAATGACCTCACCAAGTTATCTTGTGTAGAGGGAGATCTAAACAGTTTTTTACAAAAACTGTTGAATGGAATGCAGTGAATCTGTGAAAAATATATATAATTTTTGTTTGGGTGGGCTTAAACCTCTGGCCTGTAGTTTACATTCTCTGACAAAGAGCACACTCTCCATCCCCTAATGTGGTCCCACACATTTGCTTGTACTCAGCTGATCATGTCACAACCTTTAATGCCACCAAATTTCTCAAACCATCCATACTGACGATGTTGTCAGTGAACCAATGGCCGGATGCGCAGAGAGATGCAGCATGGGGTGGTTCAATGTACAATATAAACGCCTTTCATGCGAGAAACGAAACGGCTATCTTGATAACACACCCCATTGACGTTTTTATCTCAGTAACACAAAAATCTCTGCTGCATACCATAATAAATATCCACTGTGAAGCTAAACTGAAAGCTTGTCTGTTTTTACATCCAGCGCAGTGAGGCTAAAACAAGAAGGTCACAGCATCCACAAATGGCCAATAAACCCAGCAAAAAAGGCACGAGTTGCAAAATATTCAAGACCTCAACCTCATCCAAAACGAGCTGTTCTGGTCATAATATCCCCCCACCCCAGCTCCTCCATTTGTTGAGCTAAAATGTCGGCTGGACTTCCTGCTATGGTAAAACCATCATTCACCCGCCACAGAGTCTAACTGCGGTGTGTTACAGGTGAAAATATGCCAAACACAGGCAGCCACATCCAACAGCTTGGGCCTCACCGCCAGCGCTTGCATTAGACTTCCAAAGCAAACAGGGTCCCGCCAGGACCGACCCCAACATGTCACTCATAAAGCCTGCTCACTTTCCGGCATATTTATCACTAGAAATGTTAAACAACTCATTATTTCATTCAAACGGATGGATGTACCAAAATATCCTTGCCTGGGTCTATTACTACGCTAATCTTCCCTTAGACGATGAACTGTTACCCCACAAAGTCATGTGTTCAGGTTCATACTGTGTGATATTGTGAGAAATATCTCTGGTTCTGGTTCCTCCAGAACGGAGTTCTGTGTCCCGCAGTGTCAGAGGTGTCATGAATTTTGAAATACGGTTGGTATCGCAGTCGCCTGTGCCACGTTTCTCCTCAGTCTTTATATGTAATAGTGCCTTGATGTTTAATTGGTAATCAGTCAAAGTGAACTTTATTGTCATTCAAATCACACAACCTGCAATTTTCCACGTTCAATATGCAAACAAGTATAAAACACACACAAAACAGACAGACAGGCTGGGAAATGGAACTTGTCTCTCTTCTTTGTGCCGGCCATTATTAATTAAAATGGTGCAAAAGTGACAGCAGTGCTGTAATACATGGCAAATTCTGCATCCAGCAGGTGCTGAAGAACAGTTGTGACGTTTTGAGAAAATTATAGGGTTGAAACTATGCGGTTTTTGTGAAAAAATGCAGTAAATTGCAGATTTTGCAGTGACTCTTATACAACTTTTTCACGTGACTCTTATACAACTTCTATATCCATTCTGTTGTAGCATATCTTGTGAAAGTGAAGTGATTGTAATTGTGAAACACTGCAGCACAGCACACCGTGCACACAATGTGTCCTCTATTTTTATCCCACCCCCCCTGGTGTGCAGCCATGACAGGCGCCCGGGGAGAAGTGTGGGGATTCTACCACTGACCCACCAATGCATCTTAGCCTTAGCATAATGTACAGTGTACAAACATCAATGATTATGTTGTACCCGTTTACATCCATGTCACACGGTGTGGCTTAGAATAAACATACAAGACTGCTGACATGGTGAGCAACATACTTAACCCTGTTCTGCTCCAGGGGAACAGAGCCTACAATGGAATGTAAGTCACTCTCTATAAAAGTGGAAGATAAATAAAAGTAGATACACGTGAGTGGAAATGTAAAGTAGGGCAACTCAGACCTTAAAGGCCTCTTCTAAACTTGCAGAGCTTTACAAGAGTTGCGTGGGAGTTTTTAAACATGGTTTCCATTACCTCCGCTCATTAAGTCAGGGCTATTTTGAAGTGTCTCTGATTGGCCAAAGTTTTAAATAGAAAAGGGTCACATGTCTAAGTCATATTACTGACTGAATGTGAACAGACATCTGCATGTTTTGTGTGTATATATGTGTAAGGATTTAGTTGCGGAGTGGGTGGTGACTTTCTTCCCCTAAGGGAAGAGTTTGAAATCAAACACGTCTTCCAAGTCAAACAGACCTGGGGTCATTATGGGAATTTAATATGCTGTGTAACTTCCTCCAAGCCCACGCTTTCAGGGCTGGGAAACGGCACCTTCACCCACACCCTCAATGCGATACTCTGAGGACAACTAGGAAATAAAGACTTTGAACAAGCTAAAGTCTTGGTCTCAGGTTGTGGAAAACTCATCGACATTCCCTTCGTGTCATTTTTCAGACTACAAACTGCAGAAATAACCATCCCAGAGAAGCACTCAAAGAAGAAAATGACAAAGAACCAGCAGTGCCTGCACCCAATAAGAAGGGTGCCTTCACAGAGCCCACACTTCCACCTCCAGGCAGGGTCTCCAAGCATTCCCCCAGCTGGGTGTCCAGGGCCTGGAGGCATTGATGCAACTGAGGAGAAAGGGCCTGCACCATCGTAGAAGAGGCGATGGAGGAGGTGGTGGAGAGTAGATATAATGAGGGATCTCGTAGATGACAAAATTTTTGGTCAGGATATGGGCTATATAAGTGTTGAAATATATTACCATCTGTTTGAATATTACATCATATACCATATATCATATACCATTACAGGAAACCGTCCATGTTCCATATATGTATATTAAAAAAGCTATAAAATAAAAATGCTTTTTAGGATGAAAGTGTTAATTTTTTTTTTTTCATTCATTAAATGCAGAATAGAAATCTAAATCAAATCAAAATTTCATCCTCTAGGTATGCTTGCACATAGTTTATGAATAAACTCTGCTGGACATCTCAGAGAAATAGCCACAGATCTTCTTGTGCCTCTGGGCTTCCTCAAATCTTTCAGTCTCCTCTTTAATCCCAGACAGACTCGAGGTATTGTGGACCATAACATCAATTCCAGAACTCCTTGTTCTTTTTTACTTTGAAGATAGTTCCTAGTGGCTGTATGTTTGGGGTCGCTGTCCTGCTGCAGTATAAATTTAGGGTCAATCGTACACCTACCTGTTGGTATTGCATGATGGATAAGTATCTTGGTGTACTGATGACACCAAGCCTTCTGTTTCAGCAAGTGACTTGTGGAACTGATGATTATTAGCACATGTTTGGAATAATTCATCGATCAAACGTGAATATAATCCTACAAAATCCCTGCTTTTGTGCAAGTTTCCTATAAGAAATTATGCCGGGTTGAAGGCAAATGGCGGTAAAACTAAATATGTCTTCCTTTTGTTTGCTCACTTTGCATTTTTTAAACCATTATTTTATTGCTTTTTTTTCACACCTGCCTAAATCTTTTCTGGATAGAGGTTAGCCTGCAAGATTTTCAAAAAAATTTAAAAAGGAAAAACAATATGGTCTGGTTTAAAGCCCAGTGCACAGGAATCGGTAGAGACTCTCTCAAAACTAACATCCAGACCTGAAGATGTTTTTCATAATGTCAAACAGTTTCTAGCTGCAGAGAGAGCCAACATACATTTTAAATATTACAGTGCAATAGACCACCTAATAATTCTCATTCACAGCCTGTTTAAAGTCCTCGCGACAATTTTGCGGCTGCTTTCTTATGGCTGGAATGTGCATCCTTAAGACGGATTATAAACATGCTTCACATTTATTCCCCGAGTACTGCAGGCGATGTTCCACACATTGCTCCAAATGGAAATATAATAATAAAAAAACACAATGACTATTAGCTATGCAGTTTTACTGTGTTGTACATGGATACTCATAACCATGACCCTCATTATTCTCAAGTTTTAAAAAGAGGACTACTACTATTTATTTTTTTTGTGATTTGAAAGTTAAAAACTCACAAAAGACCAACAAAATTGGTATGCTTGTTCTTACGCCTGCACAGCCTGAGTATTTGAAAAACTGAAAGTACTACCAGCATACTAATTAAGCCCTTGGTTATGGGAATCTCGCTCTCTCTATTTATCTCCCACACTCACTCCCATCCTGTTTTCCCTCTGGGAGGGGATCCAGCCCCATGAAGACCTGAATTCCTGGGTCAAAAACGGCCAATCAGAGAGTGGGCTGTAGGCCCAGGATAGCCCTGAGGCCCAGGCTGTATCCCCTCTTTAATGTGGGGACGGGGATCTCGCTGTGAAAGCCGCTTAGCTGCAGACGTCACAACCACAATGGAAATGTAAACCTACTGAACGCATGACAGGATACATATAGCTGAGCCATATGGTAGTGTTTAATCTACAGGCGGTAGTTGCAAGCTGTCCTCTGAGCTAATTAGCATGGTTGGGATGTATGAACACGAGATTTTCCGTTTCTGTTCTCATTTGCCAGTTAAGCAGGTTTTTGTTTTAAGTACATAAAGTCTTGCATACTAAGATGCTTTGCTATTGTCCTGTTCTATAAATAACGTTAACAACCCATAAAGTAATGTACAGATTAGCTAAAAGGATGCAGAAGAGATTATGATGTTTTAAGCGAATTACATTAGAGATCTAGGGTAGTAATAACCTCAGTACCTGATCTTTTACCTGCGAGCAGTTGGCTGTGGCCTAGTTTGTGGGTATATTTTTACTGTGCGATTTGTCTCTGCCACACGGAACTCGACAATGCAACAGAAAAGGAATACAATGCATTTTACTATGAAAGCCAAGAATCAAAAGTATGCATAGCCCCAGGGCTGGCCCACGGCATAGGCAGTATAGACAAATGTTAAGGGCGCCATCCATCCAGGGGGCGTCACAAACAAAGGAAGAAAACTAATTACACTATTCACTAGTTGCCATTAATGTGTCTTACAATGAAAAGAACAAATCAACATGATCAGAAGGATGAAGGTCGAATCCCGAGCCGCCAAGGTCCCACTGAGGTGACACTGAGCTGCCTACTGCTCACCAAGGGTGATGGTTAAAAGCAGAGGACACATTTTGTTGTGTCACCGTGTGCTGTGCTGCAGTGTTTCACAATGACAATCACTTCACTTTCACTTGTAGTACAATGTTACAATGTTACAACAAAGAGTGAAATGTCACTCTTACCTGCCTTAAAGTCTTCAGAGCCCAACTTCTAATTAGCCTTCAACTAGCTCAAGGTCTCATGTGTGTGTGTGTGTGTGTTTGTGTGTGTGTATATATATATTTATTTTTTCCTTCTAAGTATGTTAAATTTGCAATTGTTAAATAAAAGTTTCTTGTGAGTATATCTACACTATTAGTGGAATTTATTGTGATGCGAGGGGGCGCCACCTAAAGTCTTGCCTAGGGGTCCAAATTTGTAATCACACAGACTGATGTGAGACACTGTAGCAGCAGAAAGGTGGCCAAGGTTGAATTCTGTACTTAATATTCTGAGCTGGTAGAAAATTCTGTAATGGTAATGTTGCCACATGAGCAAGAAACTTGGTTTGTGGGAAATTAATTGAAAAATCCTAAATGAATACAGCAATGAATACAGCATGCATTCTGTATGTAGAATGATTGGGCAATATTAATATCACAATTCTAGCATGCATTTTGTCACCAACTTTTAGTTTGATTTAAAACAAAGTTTAAACATAAATTTTTAATTGCAATATTTCTGGAACACACATCACATTTCTGCCACGCTGGTGCTGCAGCACCATGGCAACAAGGCCCATGGACTGAACTTTCCAGGTTTCAGACATGTACAGTGAGTATTTGGCAAAAGAATTTGGCAGCCACCAATTGTGCAAGTTGTACAGGAAACATTGTCATTGCCAACCAAGATTACATTACAATGTATTGAGGCGAACTCTTGATATTGACCAAATACATGTTTTCTTTCAAAAAAATACTATGTGTTTTTTTTACAGACCTCTCTCATCTTTTAAAGTGGAACAACTTGCACAATCATTGGCTGCCAAATACTTTTTTTCCCCCATTGTATAATGTATAATGTCCCACACCTAAGAAATGGTTGATTTACCTTGACCAGACTGTTACAGAAGGCAGGAGGCTAAATGTGTTTTGACTAGAATGCTCATGCATTCTCCAATAACTTTACCACAAGGACCCTCCATACACAACTCAAGACAAAACAGTCTGAAGAGCCGGCAGAGGAACATGTGAGAAGACGGAGCAGCAGAGAATTAAGACAAAACAACCGAGCGTCAGGGTTTGTTCAGCTGCTGTCACTGCGGACACAAAGGCATTTGTGTGCAGCTTGTGTGGTCAGCACAGCCAGGAGGAATTCACGATTTAAAATGTCATCCAGGCCCTCATGTCTGGAGCCTCACACACGGTGCCCTGGAGCAAAGCGAAGGCCGGCTTTTAAACCTTATCAGAGGTGAAATCCCATGTGTCATCTCCAACTTGAACGGGATCATTGGGAGTTTCAGGAAGGCTGTGGTGGTATCTGCATAACACCATCATCCACACTACTGATCAAAAGTTTTGCAACACCCCAATTGTTCCATTCTAAGCTGAAATCCAATGAATACCTTGGAATTGCTCAAAGGTAGGTGGTCAAGGTTCATCCGACAGCAAGATAATCCAAAACATAAGTGCAAGCTATGGCAAAACTACTTTATGAAAAAGGAATAAGACTTAAACCGCATCATGCTGGTTTGGGACAAACTGGACATGAAAGAAAAGCAACCTACAAGTGGCACACATGTATACAACAGGCTTTCTGGAGAACATTTCTGTTGTAGAAGGAATTGTGTTCAGCTGTTATATCTACCAAACTGTTTAGAAAAGATTTTGGTTCAAATTTGTTGAATGATTTCTTTTTCAATTTTCAGTAGTTTATTGTTCTGTGCTTTCATTTCAGAGAACAAAGACAAGGAGGTCCATGTCAACTTTAGTAACAAATGACAAAATTCAACCTTGTGCATCATTGCAAAGGCAATTGTTACATTACAATGTCAGTACATGCAGTCCACAAGATGTGAACTTGCACAGTCATGTTCAAAATGAGCTGTAATGTATTTATTATGTATTATGTATTATTATTATATACACCTTATATACTGGCTCCAGTGAATAAGCCATTTAAAAAAACATTTCAACACTTCAGTAAATAATACAATTTATTCAGTAAATAATCCAATTTATTAGTAACCCTCACTAAGGGTGATGAGTTTAAAGCAGAGGACACATTTCATTGTGTGTACCATGTGCTGCAGTGTTTCACAATGACAATCACTTCCCTTTCACTTTCTAGGGGGCAGTGGTTGCCTAACGGTTAAGGAAGTGGCCCCAGAATCAGAAGGTTGCCGGTTCGAATCCCGAGCCACTGAGGTGCCACTTAGTAAAGCACCGTCCCCACACACTGCTCCCCGGGCACCTGTCATGGCTGCCCACTGCTCACCAAGGGTGATGGTTAAATACAGAGGACACATTTGTGCTGGGCTGCAGTGTTTCACAATGACAATCACTTCACTTTCACTACACTACTGTTCTCCTGTGTAATGAAAAGTTTATGGATGCCTACCACAAAAAAATTATTTAAAATTTAGCTATGTGATCACGGCTGAATCTGTACAGAAACAATGGATGAAGACGAATTGATCAGGAGTCCAGAAATCCCACTTTTGACAGGGGCCCAAATCTGGCAATAAAAGCTTCAACAGAACATAAGAAAAGGAGCCTCAGAGACGCACTTGGTCCACATCCCAGACTTCGCCCAACAGTTTTCTGTAGAAAACAAATCTTGCAGACGCGTCTAGGAGCAATAATATCAATCAAACAGCCGTAATGTTTAACAGTCAAGTTACAGAGCACAGACTCTCAGAACGCCCCTAACTTTCCAGCAGATTAAAATGTTTTGGACTCAATCCCAAAAAGGAAACTATATTGTACTTGTATGCAAAATTCTGGCACTGCTGTGTATTCAGGCTTTTCTGCTAAAAATGCCTTCTAACGCAGTCCAGGACAAGGGACGCACAAAAAAAAGGCACCTTAAATTAAGCTTCTGAAAACGAATGTAGCTGAATATTCAATCCACTACATCCACAAAGAATGCACCATTGTTCCGACAACCCCCATTACATTTCTGAGTCATTAATTTGGCTTTTGGAAAGGGACAAAATGCTATGCGAGCCCACTAAATGTGCTCCTTTGTCCAATTCTGCGTTCTTTTCATTCTATGATGCTCATTGGATCCCGTGGCTAGTTAAGTTTATTTCCAACTTAATTTCTATTTCTAACTTACCTTTTTATTACTTCTGTGTTGCCTCTTAATCAGCTTTTTTGAGTTTCTTTGTTTAAAGGTCCCCTATTATGAATATTTATTTGCTTTTATATTGGTCTTAGTGTTCCCCTAATACTATGTCTGAAGTTTCTTTCCGAAATTCAGCCTTAATGCAGAGTTAGAGCCACTTTGACTAAGTCACACAATGAGATTTCCCCTGTGTCTGTGGCTTTAAATGCTAATGAGGGTGAGAGAGGCGGGACGAGAGCCGCGGAAATGACGTCATCAGCACAATTCTCCAACCACAATGTTTAATGCAAACAGGAAGTCATGTCGGCTTTTGACGGAGCTAAAAAAAAATACATCTGTGCTCATTTTCACATCCAATCCCCGAGCAACTGCAACGCTTCACACGTTTTCAAGCCATGATGGGGACGGGTGGGAACTTCTCTGGACAAAGTATGAGTAAGGGTAGGTAGCGTTTCCCCTTATGATGACATAAGGGGACAAATTCCGGATCCGATCGCCAGAGCAACCGCTCTCTGAACAGTGTAGCGTATTGACCAAAGCACTCTTTACACATATGGCCATTTCTAGTCACCGCAGGACCACAGACAGGCGAGGGAAATTTTCATAAAAGGCGCCTTTAATTTCAGTTTAATATATAAATAAAATGATTCCCACAATTAAAAAACTGAGCTCAATATCAAATCATGCTTAGTGGTCATTTTTTAGTATTATTTTATTAAGAGATTAATAATGTTATATGGAAAGTCCAAAAGCCTGGCGAGACGATGGCCAACAGAGCTTCCATTCTCCCACTGGCGGACGGTTTCATAATCGCCATCCGCTCATCGCATGCGGACAAGCTCAGCTGTGAAACAGGAAGAGCTGCGTGTTTACGGGTCGGCGGGTCAGCAGATGTTTGGTAAGCTTTTGCAGATGAGCCGAGTAGTACTCTCCTGTATTTTACTTTTTATCTTTTTTTTAAGTCAGTCGTGTGTCAAGATAGCGTGGCCTCGCGCTTCCCGT
Organism: Denticeps clupeoides; assembly: GCF_900700375.1. Classification (NCBI taxonomy): domain Eukaryota; kingdom Metazoa; phylum Chordata; class Actinopteri; order Clupeiformes; family Denticipitidae; genus Denticeps; species Denticeps clupeoides. The sequence continues at coordinate 9,923,462 of NC_041717.1, read as the reverse complement.
GGGTTGAGATGATAAATCTCTGTAAATTATGAAGAGATTGGGATTGCAGAGGGCTTCGTTGACAAGTGTGTAATGATGGTCAGTGGTCTACAGTCACAAAGGAAGCATGAGGTCATACCGGGTGCAAAAGAAGATTATGTCCATCCTGATATGTCATCAAGATTATGCTCAAGTTTTAAGTCTGCGTGCGACTTGTGTCGGGTGGCATGTAATCCAGACGCGAGCATCAGCAAAATGAATTGCTCTGGACACAGCACTTGTGAGTCCTGGCACACACACACAAAAGGTATACCAGTTGGCTGGGATCGTGTGTGTTTTTACATTGCCAGAGATGCCAGACTGTTCTGGGTCACTGACGAACTGTTCAGTAACGGAGGCGACACTTTCTTCAGCCGGGTGGAACTAAAAGCCCCGAAGCTCAGCGTGCAAGCATCAGAACAAATGCAATCAATTATTCATGCCGCCAAAACCATTTTATTATTTTTTATTTACTTATTGTGAGATGTACGTAAGCCCCCTTACGCACGCTAATGAGTCCCACAGTAGGCTAATTCACAACTTTAATCTGATTCATAATGCACCAGCACGCTCGAATGGGACAGGAAACATGGACCACAATATTTTACCAGAGAACAAAGTTAAAGCAATTTAGGTTAAGGAGCAATAAAGTCATCCAACTCACATGACTGTCACACTGTCATTCTACAGTCCTCAGTGAAAGCAATGGACACTGCAGAGCTGAGAAAGCTACCGAAACACTGAAGCTGGATATTACATGAAGAAAGTGTAGCCTACTTTGTAAGATTACATTCTGGACATCAAACTAGCACAGAACCTAGAAGCTGAACAAGGCAACCAAAAAAACATATTACATATATACTGAGACAAATTGACATAGAAAATTAGTAATATTGAAAAGTGTAGGACAGTTCTGAGCTGCGAAGGGCTATGTGGTTTGTGATAATATTTCAGACTATACCGTAATGGACACTATAATTACAATTTATTTAACTACGTATATAATTTATATCTCATTTTAAAACAAGCTTGTACTGACGAACCTAGGGAAGAACTCGGGGAATCTGGCAGCTCCAGAGTTTACAAACGCCTTCAAGTGCTTCATCTGATGCAAAACAGGACCTTTAACAGGCAGCGGAGATATTAACACGACTGGCACAGCACATTTCAGGCAGCTGGCGAAGAACACGTCGGACATCGAGAACAAGGCTGGTATGTTGTTCCTTTTCACAGCCCGGTTGGCATGGAAACAAAACCGAGCAGAACGAGGAGAAAAGGAAAATCCACTTCCAAACTTTTCCTTACCATAGTGGCTCTCCCTCTCCAGTGCCCTGTCCAGCTCCATAACTTCAGAGAACAGGAACAGACATGCTCCCTTCAGCCAGCAAAGCGAGTGTGTGCGTGTGTGTGTGTGTGCGTGTGTGTGTGTGTGTGTGTGTGTGAGGAAGAGTGACTCTGCCTGCGCTGGGATCAGTCTCCTGTGTAAAGACTACATCTGGCAGCCGCTCCGCTCCGCCTGGCTCTGGGGGCAGGACTGGGTTGAGCCGCTCTTAGGGCCTCGCTCCCAGCACCCCTTCCAACAGACTCTTAAAGACACACGCCCTGCTTTCACTCCGTCTCTCCCTCCCAGCCCTCCGGCTGCAGTCTCTTTCATTTACATGGTGACATTTTTAACTTACAATGTAAGTTTCAGACCGAAACGTAAACTGCCTAAATGTGTGTGTGTGTGTACCGCTTCAGCTTTGAGAGGCTTTACACACTAAAATTTCACGTTTACTGAATATGTGTATTGTTGATGTGACAATAACACTGATATTGATATGATTTCTTCACACTTTTATTTCAAGCATCTCCAATCACCTAATTTTTTAAGTGAACTGCAGCCTTTCATTATCACAGGCTGGCTGTAGCACCATTTCCTGTAGCATCCGTGTTAGGCCAAAACTGCAGCATTTCATGTTTATTAATGTAAATGCATAATGAGCTTGGCTTTGGTGCTTACGGTACTTATATCTGATGCAATTGTTTGCAATTACTCAAAAAGTACACGGCATTCAAAAAGAATATTAAATTACACACTCTCCTGTTTACACTCTGAGGGGAATGTCTTTGCAGTAATGAGGAGGCAGCGTTGGAGCTGGCAGGATGTCTTCCTTACTCAGCAACCGCCTCCCACTGCCCGCCGGGCCGCACTGTTGTCTGAAGACAATTCATCATCACATATAATCCAACGTCTAACTATTTACATGACTTTACATGACTGGTATAAGCCTCACAAGCCTTGTAGCCCAGGAAGGTAAAGAATAAAAACGCTGCAGAAGAAATGCCCTGGTCTAAGATCTCTGTTCAGAGTTCCCGTAAAGCTGAAATAAGGCAGCGGCCTCGCTGTAATTAAGCTGCGGGCATAAACCTCATTAGCGTATTCTAAACAAAAGCAGCCTTACAACGGCGCCGTAATTATGCCAACCGCTGCAAATCACAGCCCCTCAGGCCATCCAGAATAGGAAATGAAAATGGCAAGAAAATGCCACTTAAACGCATTTAACATTTTCCGGACTGACCTGTAAGGGTGAGAGGAGCTTGACAGCCACTTCTATATTTGTATTGCAATGCTACTAATAAACGGCCTTTTAAAAGAGATCATGTGGGGGTTGACATTTAGATTTTTTGTTGAATATATGTAGGCTAGCTAATAACCTCTTTTTTTTTTATCTGGCTTTATTTTATTACTATCAAAAAAAAAAAAAGACATGATGTCAGACACATTTACCAACTTGGGTTTTAGGTCCACGATCCAGGGATAAAGCTCTGAAAACTATTTTAGCAGTAATTTTATGACAAATAAATGTTCAATTTATACATCAAAAAATCAATGAACATCCAAGGAATATTTTCAATTTGCTTAATCTTTGCAATACACCCATAAATCTACCTATAGGCTATAGGATGATTTTATAGATTATGTTAATTCAGGCTTCAATAGAATTAAAGCCGAATGAACACAAAAGGAAGCAGCAGTGTGTTGTAGATTAATATACACTTAACTCACCTGTGTCTCTGGGCTCAGCGCTCTGGCCCGTGGGGAGCTGACCAGCTCTCAGACGTCTGCTGGTACGACGCAGCAGATATATGGTAAATGACTCCGCCCTCCGTTCCTGAAGCAGCACCGGGTGCATCTGAAAACAGGTAAGTGAGTTTTTTTTTGTCAACTTTTACTTTTTTTTAAGGCCCACCTTAATCAGGAGCGTAACATTTTGATATGCAACTCGGTGCTGCCCCCAAGTGTTCAAACTATGAGATTACTCAAGGTGCAAATTTCTTCCAGACTGACAGTGTTTTGTTCAGGGAATATTTTATATCATGATTAATTCATGCATGTTTCAAACTCCAAACAAAGCCATACAAGCACATGATGTACACAGAGATCACAAATGATCACTTTTTTATCTAAAGCATAAACTATTCAGATGTTTTTACCCCTATAATGCAAGACCATTCAATAGAAAAACTGTGTTTTTTATCATATTTTCTCCCCATATAGATATTTAAAATTCTGCAAAGTCTCATGAACTCATAAATACCTTTTCTCTGTCCAGCAGAAGAAGGCGAAATGCAGTCGCTACGCAAAATTTGAGCTTCCAGTCAGTGGGCTCAGAGAATGGCTGACCGCAGGAGATCCATTGGGCCGATGAGCGTTTCATATCTGTGAGGCAGCGATGAAAAAGCACGGCCATTAAAACCGGGCGTCCTGGAACGCTGGCTCTAGGCAGCCCACTTTTAAGCATATAACTATCATGAATAGTATTCAGCAGGAGCAATTTCTGCCCTCTCCAAGTGCCAGTACCAGATATTGTGTTACCTTCTAAAGTGGCATGAACGAATGCCACCTGCTTCCTATTATCCTATTTAAACTGTTATTTTTCCCCACAGAATTTCACTAAAATATCTGAAATCCCCTGTGATGACTGCATAGAACTGCTCTTATTTAATTAGATTTATTAGTAAATCACATTCCAGTTTGCTTCTGTAACAGACCCATTGCTTAGAATTCAATGCCAGTTGGATTATCTCTGTTTTTTGTCGACCAATACATACTTCCTAGGAGTTGTTCATTGTTAAATATTGCGTTTTCCTACATGGCATCATGCATTTTCCACCCCACACAAAATTATGAGCATCGGGTAGAACTGAGCTGGTTAGTGAGCGGCAGCAATAAACAGAATGCCAAGTGCACACTGGGCATCACTGGGGCAGTGGTGGCCTAGTGGTTAAGGAAGTGGCCCCATAATCAGAAGGTTCGAATCCCAAGGTGCCACTGAACAAACCACCGTCCCCACACACTGCTCCCCGGGCGCATGTCATGGCTGCCCACTGCTCAATCAGGGTGATGGGTTAAATGCAGAGGACAAATTTCGCTGTGTGCACCGTGTGCTTCACACTTCACACTGTGCCCACATCCACATTTACGGCATTTATCAGACACCCTCATCCCGAGCGACTTACATTCAGGAGTGACAGGGACACACCTTCTTTATTTTCATGACCATTTACGTTGGTAGATTCTCACTGAAGGCATCAAAATTATGAATGAACACATGTGGAGTTATTTACTTAACAAAAAACGGTGAAATAACTGAAAACATGTTTTATATTCTAGTTTCTTCAAAATAGATACCCTTTGCTCTGATTACTGCTTTGAACACTCTTGGCATTCTCTCGATGAGCTTCAAGAGGTCGTCACCTGAAATGGTTCTCCAACAGTCTTGAAGGAGTTCCCAGAGGTGTTTAGCACTTGTCGGGGTCCAGCTCACCCCAAACCATCTGGATTGGGTTCAGGTCCGGTGACTGTGGAGGTCAGGTCTCCACTTTTTGTTAAGTACATAACTCCACATGTGTTCATTCATAGTTTTGATGCCTTCAGTGAGAATCTACCAACGTAAATGGTCATGAAAATAAAGAAAACACATTGAATGAGAAGGTGGTCCAAACTTTTGGCCTGTACTGTAGTGCACGGTGTGCCTCGGTGTAACATTGTAACAACTGTGGATTTTGCGTGGAATTTTTTTTTAGTAAATACGTTTCTGTCCTCGCAGTTGTCTTTATTTTATAAAACTTTATAAAACAGCCTTACCGACGACCCTCATCCAGCCCTGGTGGTGGCTGCGCCACACGCGGGGCGTCACTTTCTCCATCGGGGCGTGGAGCCCGACGTGAACGTTCACGCTGAGCGGGTACAGGGCTGTTTCCACGCCGCGTTTCCTCACACGGCATGATAGAACCTGGTCGCCGGCGGCCCTCGAGTCTCTCTGCCGCGTTGAAGCCGCGTCAGACGGAAGAAAGAAGGCCAGAGAGAGACAGAGAGAGGGACGGGACAGGCCAGGTAACACCTTAATTCAATTAGCGGATAAACGCGACCGGAAGGACTTTAGCGGAACTTCTTTTTCATTCGAGTCGGTCGAGTCGCGTACAAACGTGAAAGAGAAAAGTTGGCGAGTGCCGCAATTACAATTTCATCATTTTGATTACTATCGGCAATTTGATTGGAGGAGCTTCTACTATCGGCAATTTGATTGGATGAGAGCACTATAAGTTAATATAAAGTGCAGTATACATTTTGCCTTACTAAATTAGTATTGAAATCCATTTGTAAGATTAATATACATTTATATTTATATATATATATATATGTGTGTGTGTGTGTGTGTGATTTAATTTTTTTCATATGCATCTCCACATATGCATGCTACAACTAAAGGAACTGATGGAGGACACTTTACAATTAGTTCACGGTGCTTAATTTAACAATGAATTACTTAAAACCACACAGCCAGCGCTGATGTTAAACAAAAAAGCTTTAATAATTAAATACTCTTAGCATCACAGGCCACATGTTTATGCTGCACACTGTTAATGGCTATTGTAACACTAGTGCAACTGAATACTTCTGAAGCATAGAAGATACACTGTAGGTCTTACAAAATTGTCGTTTTGAAACGGATACATCAACACTGGGAACAGATCTTACATAGTTGAGGGACTGTCAATGGTGATAAGCAGAAAGACCAATATCAAACTATATATGACACTATTTGGTAAATATGGTGAGTAATATTCAATTAAAACATCAGCTTGCATAGTTGAATGCCTATGTAAATAGTGCAACACAATAATGGAGGGGTAATATTATATCCAATTTTATATACAAAGGAAACATATTTAAGTCCTTTTTTTGTACAAAATATCTGATCTGTTTTTCTTTTTTTAAAGTCTACTACCTTATGCTACTTTTTTTTATAGAGGGACTGTAACATTTGGTGCTTGATATAAAAGAAAAACGCACCTATGAAAAGCTATCAAAACTCTTTGGCTATCACAGAGGACGTCACAGAATTTATGTCCTAATTTGAAAGTACATCCTGTATTTTTCTTCTTTCAAACTGTTATACCAACCATTCAAAACACAGTTTCGAGCAAAACATTTCTTATAGAATTGAACTATTCTGCTTAAATTCACCACCTGGCTGGATCTGTATCAGTATCAAACGGGCGTTGTCGTCTCCCAGAGAAAAAGAGCGAAGGGGAAAAAATCCAAAAGAAAACAACAAGTGTGACTGGAGGATATCAGGCTGATCTGAGTGAATGCTGAGAGATTCATTACAGTCGATAATATTCCTTCTGAAGCTTAACTACCACCTACAGCGATGGGTTCTATTGGTGACATACATTACTAGAATGAGACAAGACTAAACCGAGATAGAAAACAAAAATTAAATGTCGGGAATGATGGCACAGTTTATAAAACACAAGGTTGAAAACTGCTGACGAAACGCACATAACCTTGGAACACATGTATGTACACGTACAGGAACACAGTATATTGTACTGTAAAATACTAATAACAAGGCACTCTGTAAACCGCCACATGCTGTCCAATGATTAATCTGCTTCTGTATTTGCTGTCTAATGACTTATCTGATTAAATCAGATTTCATTTTATGACTCCAAAATTCAAATCCTGGTCATTTTGGCAGCAACGTATATGTTGTACAATGTGCAAATCATACAGGGCACTGAATTAAAAGAAAGTAGAAGAAGGCCAGAATGCAGAACTCTGTTAAGGTGCTCGTAACTACATAACTCTAAATGCTGAAATATAATATACCTACCAAAGCAGAACCGAAAAAAGGTCAAGGGGGGTATTACTCCACATGAGAAGACAACACATGATTTCTACTCATGCTGGTCAGACTTAACAGTCCTTTGTCCCCTGATCAGCAGCTACATGTCATATTAATTTTTCAGTCCATCCAACACTATATCTCTCATTTCATCATTCTTGAAAATGAATATTTTCACTACATCCCTTAGAAGCTTCTAGACATGGACAGCATCACAAGTAAATATAGTTTAAGTGCTTTGACTAGGTATTATTGGTTGTACAGGTTTTTATTTGGGATGACTATGTGATGTGTTAATAGAGCTAAATAGGAAAAGTCGTGTCAAAATAAAACATTAAGGGCTGTTTTTTTTTTTGTCTTGGTTTAAGTTGGCCCAAGTTTGCAGCAAATGAAGGTGAGCCAGGCTCTCTGCCCCTCTGCAATTCCTAAGGAGGTCAGTAGGGCGTGGTGCCCTCCCACTCCACCAGGTATTGGACCTTTCCCTCAGGGGTGATTCTCCGGGCCAGCACCTGGTACTTTTCCCCACAGGTCAGCCGTCCCGCTGCCCCGAAGTAGTTGGTGATGGAGGATTTGAGGTGAGACAGGGATGAGTCGTCTTCGCTGATGCTCTCGAAAGTGTGGCTGTCGATGCTGGTTTCCATCAGCCCCGCCCCTTCGTCCCCCGTCAGACCGATGGGGCTCAGCTCACTCTCTGTCGGCTCCTTCTTGGTTGGCATTACTGTGTAGCTGGACGATGGCAGTTTCCGCTTTCGACTACCCACATTCTTCCTGGAATGTTACTTACAATTAAAATGCAACCATTAACAATAATACCATACCACAACAGTTTCCCAAAAGTGCCATAAAACCTCATGCTCATATTGTGTTGAATAAAAAAGAACATCAGTCAGTATCAATTGCAATACATGTCCATATGACCTTAATTTAACTCGAATATCAAGGATTCTGTAAAACTAACTTGTGCTTCCCTGGATGGCCACTAGAGGTAGCTGTGCATCACATGATCGTCAGAACTGGGCCTTTCCTTCCTATTGCAGTTCTTTCCCACCCAAAGTGGGTGTTTTGCCATGTAAAGGTCAAGAAAACATCATAAGTGGACTGCCACGATTAAACCTACATTGCTTCTGACACTGTGTCATTACTTAGTAAAGAGCTTAAAGATCCAAACGTTCACAACATGAAAGTGGAGCATGGAAAGTGGATATGCAATGGAAGTGGCATGTTTGAGCTGTTTCAGCAAGAGCTCAGCGGGGGGTGGGGTCTCTCGGAATCCGTGGGCTTGTGTCGACCTCCTCGGACTATTTTCATCCCTTTCTGTACAAACATGACTCTTGTTTTCGCCGAATATTCTCTAGAGTGTGGGGGGGCATGCTAATAAGGAGACATATCCTAAAATACATAAAAGCAAAGTGGCAGAGATCTGTCTGGGGATTTTGGGGATGGGGTTGAGTAAGCTCGGACTAGTCACTGAAAAAAGCCAATAAACAAGATCCCTTACAGAGCACCAAAACTGAGTACAGGATTTACTTTCAGTGACGTCTGGCAGAAAAGCAAAAGAAGGCGGTTTGGTGGACAGGACACAGGACCCTAACATGGTCAGGACCATTCTGTTCTGTCAGAAGTGATTTATAAAAAAAAAAACGACGGAATATTGTTGATTCAGTAAAAAAAAGCCTAGAAACAACTAATGTTGACCAGAGGAATTTGCCACAGACAGCAGAGAATCACGGCAAGGTATAAAGTAGGGTGAACAATTTCGTAATTTCCCCAAGCAACTAGACATATGATTCCAAGTCACACAACATACCTTCGCTGTGAGCTCCAGCCATATCAGCAGATCCGCTGTGTACTTAACAGCTGTGGTTTAGGCAAGCGGCCTGCCTTTGATGGACGGGTGTTATTTCTCCTTAACCCCTGGCCAGACGTCCTGTCTAAAGCCTGGCCCTGCATCCAACGCGGCACTTACTGCTGCCAGCTCTCTGCTCTGAAGGTTTATTGATTACTTTTCAAATGCTACTCCAAGGGGCATGGCGCAGTTATGAAAAATGGAAATATGAGGGGTGGAGATAGCAGGAGGCCGATAAATCAGCGATTAATGTTCTAATTATAACCCTATTGTGGTGATCTATGTTCATTCAACACCAGTAATGAGGAAATAAGCAGTATTGAAAATGAGGTGGGGAATGTGGGACATCCCAGAAAGGCAAATGTGGGGTCGTGCTCACCGGAAGTCATAGGAGACGCTGGTGGTGGCCGAGCCCGAGGTGCTGGCAGCGTCTGTTGAGTCCTGGTCCAGGCTGACCGTTCGACTTGAGCTGGTGCTGAAGATGAAGATTCAGTTACCAAACATCATAGAGATGTCAAACCTTCACAAAAACTCATCTTGACCTACAAGGGGGGGCGGCTTTAATCCCTCAATTCTATGTCAGTCAGGTCAAAGGTCACTCATAATAGAACATATCAGTACAAGGATGCAAAAAATATATAAAACCACTGCCGGCTTTGAGCAAGTAGCAGACGTGGCTTCTTTCTTCACATTGTGGCCTTAGCCTAATTTTTCCACTTCACAGGCTAAGCCTTCTTATACATGAAAGCTCTACTGATTTCCAATTGTCCCTGCAGTGTCTGGCGTTCTTTCATAATTCAGAACTGTTCAGGAGACGATAACCTTTACAGAGAAGTGTAATTAAATCAATGCACCCGGAATAATGATAACAAATTATTTCCTTGGTGGGAGGAAAAGGGAGACAAAGGACAGAAAGGAAAAAACCTTCTGGATCCATGAAAGGGAAATGCCGATGCAAATGAACGTGGTTGTTGCGCGGATGATAAATAGCCGGGCAATTCAGTTTGTGAGTGCGGCACTGTGTGCCACTTGTTGAGCGGAAGATCACGGCAGTGAAAGTACGCAGCCTGATATGATGCAACGTGCAGAGGGACACCTACCTCTTCAAGCTTTGCAACTCATCCAATGTGAAGTCAAAAATGTTGGCCATGTGGTGGTTGGTACTCCAGGAGGCCAAATCATTCTATAAGTATAAAACATTTCATTTAATAAACAATTAAAACTATTAGTGGTAGCTGTGATTTTGCTTAACCAATCTAAAACATGCCCTGGGACTAAACCTCTCGGGGGGATTTGCCAGAGGCAAAGTGTAATCCCTTTACCAAAAAAAAAAAAAAAAGGAAAGAAAAGGAAAGTGATGAGATGGGCTGAGAGCAATGACACGACAAGGTCTCCATGGTGCTGGGGCTGGCGATAGTCACCAGAGAACGAGAGAGAGACGCAGGGAGCGCAGCCAGTAAAACATGGGCTCAGAGACACAAGCGTAGGAGAGCGGAGGGGGGGGGGGGGGGGGGGGGGGGGGGGGGGGGGGGCATGCGTGTTTAAATAGGGATCTTGTCATTTGACGTTTGATCACACACACACACACGGAAAAAAAATCAAATGAAACGACACAAGTGTGGAGTTCTTCTGGCTGTTAATTCCAGGGATGCAATGCTTAAAATGGCAGTTTTCAAATGTTAAAAAAGGTAAAAATAAAAAAAAAGGTATCAAATCATGAAAAATCATAAAATTTTACCAAACTCGTTCAGAAACAGTAAGCAACAGTACTATGTTACTCAGGTTCTGGGTGAGATTCTGATTATTGTTTCCTTTACTAATGACATTAACTGAGCCCATGACAATGGTCACCTTGATTATTGACCAGAGGTTTCTTTTCTAATGACAGGAAATGTAAGTGGACAAAAGAAGTTCTGTACAACTGAAAATGTTCTGGTCATTTGTGAATGCAGTCTAGCGGAGGCTTCTTCCTGCTTTAAAAGCACTCAGGATTAAACTAAAATAAAACTACTAAAAGGAAACTGCGAAAAGGAAAATGGAAGCGAAAGTTCCGCACTTTGGGAATGGCATCTTCAAGCAGCCACTTGGACCTTCTCTTCCTCAACTTCTCTGCAGGCACTGAGCTGCAAAAAGGAAAGAGACCAATCATTTAATTACCATAATTCACGGGTGTGAGAACACTAACAGTCCTCCATAATTTATTATACTTCCCACTAAGCCATTTCCCTCAAAAGCAGGATTGGTTAAACAGCATATAAATCATTAGAATAAAAAAAACATCCGGCAATTATTCAAACTCTTCTTTTGATAAAACAATGAGGGATGAAAAATATCAATTCTTCAAACTGACATACAAGAAATATTCAACTTCTGCAATGTATTAGAAGATTTCATTCCATTATTTTCAGAGTAAAATAGTATTTAAATACAAAAGGATTTAAATCCAAAGTAGTGAAATGCGTTGTATCGCAGTCCGGATACGGTGCGAATGAGTGCGTGGATGAGGGTTTAGGGGCTTTCTGCTACTGCACCTGTCAGCTCATATAAAAATGGCAAGACAGTTCCACAATATAGTTCCACAATATACATTCAAAAAAATAACATAAGCAAAACATAAAAGTGAAGTGATTGTCATTGTGAAACACTGCAGGACAGCACACGGTAAAACAACAAAATGTGTCCTCTGCATGTGTCCCCTTAGTGAGCAGTGGGCAGCCATGACAGGCACCCGGGGAGCAGTGTGTGGGGACGGTGCTTTGCTCAGTGGCACCTCAGTGGCACCTCAGCAAATCATGATACGAACTTCTGATACGTTCCTTAACCGCTAGGCCACCACTGTCCCATGTAATAATAATAAAGTGAAGTGATTGTCACATGTGATACACAGCAGCACAGCACACGGTGCACACAGTGAAATTTGTCCTCTGCATTTAACCCATCACCCTGAGTGAGCAGTGGGCAGCCATGACCGGCGCCCGGGGAGCAGTGTGTGGGGACGATGCTTTGCTCAGTGGCACCTCAGTGGTACCTTGGCGGATCGGGATTTGAACCGGCAACCTTCTGATTACGGGGCCGCTTCCTTAACCACTAGGCCACCACTGCCCCATGTAGATGTAGATGCCCCATGGGGCAGTGGTACCCTAGCGGTTAAGGAAGCGGCTGAGCAAACCACCCCACACACTGCTCCCTGGGTGCCTTGTCATGGCTGCCCACTGCTCACCAAGATTGATGGTTAAAAGCAGAGGACACCACCGTGTGCTGTGCTGCAGTGTTTCACAATGACAATCACTTCACTTTTTATTTGAATTTCTATTTAGATCTTATCAATATGAAATGTCACATCTTCCAGATGGTGACTCCTCTTGTGATGCCTGGTGCGGCTGGACTCGCCCAGGTGGCACCCATCTCACATCACATCCCGTTAAACCTTCTCCCACGCCATGGCATTACACCACTACAGCTACACTGGGAATCTATGAGCATTTTCATGTATGCTAAATAGCTTACTCGATGGTTCCCATCTAAAAATCTGTCTTAATGTAAATGGTACTTGTTTTGATATAAAAATAAATTCTCCGTGGTACATGGCGGAAATAAACAGAAAATAAAAAATAACATGAATTAGCATTTTTTACCTGGCACTACCTTTCTTCCGCCCCCTGCGCCCTTCGTTCTGAGTCTTTTCGGGGAAGAGTTTGGATGGGGGGTTGGGTGGGACCCGTGATCTCAGACGGAAGATGCACTTTCTCTTTTTGATCTCCTTCCCACACAGAAACCTGAAAGTTGGGGATGTACGTATAATTATTCTTTAAGGGAGTGAGAATGTGTTCTTCTCGATGAGATGCTGAACTCTTGTGCCGCACCTACTTCGTCAAAAGCAAATGCAAAAAGCACAGCGAAAATATTACTTTCTGAGAAACCATTAACCATTAACCCTGATTTCAATTAAACCGACTCCGAGGTCTGAGAAGCAGCCACCTCCGGTTATGGACTGCAGCTTTATACACACTCACAACAGAGCACACACAGTCACAGTACACAGGAACACTCTTAAAAAGGCATTCCATTAGCACAGCATTGTCCTTAAAGACATCATCTCTCTCTCTCTCTCTCTCTCTCCATCTCCTCATCTCGTAAAAAGCCGCGAGGGGGGAATTGGTCTTACTTGGTTTTATAGTTGTTGAGCGCGTCGAGGATGTGCTGACTTCTTTCTGCAGCGGGCGTATTGGAGAGCTGGATAGAACATGAACACTCGTGTAAGGTCACTGTGGTCAGCGCTGTCACGGTCACACTGCAATTCTGCACATACATCTTCTGGGATTGGACATGGCCGCCACACTCACGAGCACCGAGTGGACTGCTTCTGAGCTACAACGTAAACTCCATAACGGGTCCACATAGAAGAGGGTTGTAACTGATCCCATATTCTTATATTCAGCAAGTCATTATTCGTAGCAAAATGTTATTAATAACAGTTACTATACTCTCTTCACATCTTCTGACCTTTCCCAGCTGGAAGTGCTCCCAGTTGGTGCTGATGAAGTTGACGATCTCGTCCAGCTCAAAGTACTTCTTCTTACTTTGAACCCCCAGGTTATAAAGAGCGAGGTGGACCACGTCCACCCTGAAACAAGACGAGGACAAAAAAACAACAACGGCCAAAGACCCTTTAGGCATGCATTATTTGGTGGTAGACGTACACGTCTCAACAACGGGACTATTTTACACTTTAAAATAGTCATGATTTTCCTTTGTTAGAACAGGAAGTAATTAATTACATTACTCACTTAATTACTACTTCATGCCTGTAGGAGGGCTATGTAACTAACGTCTTTTAAAAATGACCCCCCCCCCCCCTTCCTTGGTCCACAATTAGACTTAATAAAGTGTTTTACTGCAAGCAAAAAAAGTTTACAACAGATGACAAAGTTCTTTTTTTTTTTGGATAAAATGACAATTCTACAATTTGTAAGAATGATTCCTTTCAGCCTCAACCTCAGTTCTTACTGAAAATGTGTGTACCTCGCAGTAAAATAACTTTGAAATACATATTGTTAAATGATTACAGTAATTGGTTGTACTAAATATGTTCACTGGCTTTCAGCTTTTGCTTCTTGCACGCATCTCATTTTTCAAGCAAGTCAGCCGCGCCGCTGTCAGACGCGAAGCCGCCCTGTGAGGCGAGAGCGAAGCCGGGGCCATTTACCATCTCAGTGGCAGACGCTTAATGTACTCCCCTCCCTTATTGCACACAGCACAGATGAACAGGTAATACCTGGGGGGATAAAAAAGGGTGAGAAAGACAACAGGTGAGGAAGGAGCAGGATTCATAAAAATGGGTACAGTAGACAGCACATGCAAGAAAAAAGCCATATTTGTGCTCCGGCCCTACACTGAACGGCTCTCAGGCACACATGAGATAATTCATTAATTATCACATATGGGCTGCTACAAACTGAATTTTAGATTTTGTCTTTGTAATCGTCATCGTGTTACACACACACACACACACACACACACACGCGAGACACACACACGAGACACACACGCGTTGACGTTTTTTTTCCCCTTTCTTTCTGCAGAGCACACAATCTGCCCGTGAAGAGATGCACTTTGAAAGCTGCCAAGAACATTCCGGGCAAACAGGCAAACGGTGGTTCGATCATTTTGGCCTGTGACGTAGCGCGTCAGCCGGTGTGCTGCAACCGTACGCTCCACGCGCACGGCTCCGGTGTGCGCATGTCACTTCCCTCTTTTTCCCCTGCGGGGCCCCGCCAGACCCGTATTTGCATACCTATCTCCAAACAACATGGACTCCTGCAGACACTGGATGCATGCTTCGTGGAACCACTGTTCGCACCGAAAGCACTGCAGCATTTTCAGGTACCACCTGAGGAAGGCGAGACAAAAGACAGGCAATAAATGCGCAGCAGTTACAGTGACGTGTCCTCGCCATCACCCTGCCATGAGCAAAAAATAAAACCGGATGGACTGGCACCGTTTGTGGAGCGCATGGCACATGACCTAACAGGAGCTGTTTTATAAAACTGAATACATATATTTCAATAGATATATTTTTCATTATCAGTCGAAATTGCATCAATATTTGTGTCTGGCTTAAAGACTTCCAGGCTTTTTATTTAACCATGATTTCAGTTTTTTTGTAGTATCACAGCACACGGTGCACACAGTGAAATATGTCCTCTGGCGGTACCTTACTCAAGGGTTCCTCAGGGGCAATTTGGGATTTGAACCCACAACCTTCCCTATGCCACCACTGCCCACCACATTGGGTTGAGGGCAAGAGGCAAAAGCACATAACTTTCACAACAGGACACATTGAGGACACATTGACACATTGCTCTAACGTGAGTTTTATAACGTTTAGAAACTGAAGGAGGGTTGAATGTGGATTTTTCGATCACTTATCTGATCATCTGATTACCATAACCGATTAGGTGGCAGTCTGGGTTAAATAGATTTTGAGAATCACAGCCGAAATGAAAACCTTGACATTCGGCAGCACAGGATTTTTTGAAAGCCAATTGTATAAAAGTGATGTGATTATAACTCTCGTTCAGTCATGTGACTGATCTGATTATCCATCCATGTTGAGTAGAAATGTCCACATCAACCCCGATACGCAACACAACAGATGTGACATTTTAAGGGGACGATGGGGACGGAAGCCACTCACTCTCCGGGTCCCCCGCAGTAACAGTAGCACTGCTGGCAGTTGGTGCGGTGCTGCGAGTCCCAGCTCAGCTCCTCCGGATTGTAGGTCAGCACCTGCTTCATGGCCTGCAGGGCCCTGGCAACTGGTCCCTTTTTCAGAGCGCCCCCTTTCTGTGGGGGACACACACGCATGCAGGACTTCATGCAGCGCACTTCAGGGTCCCTAGCCGACGGTTACAGCACGAAGCGCTCGCACGAGCAATCGACATTCGCGACGTGCAGGTATTAGACGGGCCAACTCACCCGCACAGCCAGAGCGAAAATGCACCTCCGGCAGAACCAGGGCGCGAGATCTGGAGAGTTCTCCACCCGAGGCAGGTGGCACTGCTGGTGGTAACCTGGGAGACACAGATGGGGGCAGCACACGGCGCTGAGAAAGCCTGAGCATCGTGGCGTCATCTCAGAGCGCGTTCCAGCTGTCACCGCACGAGTCGGTGCGGGTTTAACAAATTTCTCTTTATGTCATCAGAAAGTCCCAGAAAGGAAACGACATTTCAGTGTCGATGACATCAGTTTCTTTGTTATGTTATGCATGTTTATGTACATTTTATGTGTATATCATCATACCATTAGGTTATGGACCATTTGGACTGAAAAAACACATTAGCTGTTAAAAATGCACTTTTTCCACGCCAGGAACGGCTTAATTATGCACAGCTTTTAAGAATAGCCAGTAGTGAGCTGCAGACACGTCTTAGAAGTTCTGAAATATTCCTGTCACACAGCCGAGGAGGAAACGTAGACGAGCCGAACACCGTCTTGAGCCCCACGGCCCCCCGGCAGGATCCCGTCGCCGGCGTCTTCTCCCCGCGGTGGTCCTGCCCGAGTTCACTTGCGGGACTCTGGCCCAGCAGGCCACGAAGACACACTAGTCGGCTCTTTGAAGTAACGCGCCATGCTCTGCATCTCCGATTTCGTCTCCGTTCCAAAGATACAGCGCGACGTGAGTGACAGAAACGGGCGATTCATCCCCGTATTCCGAAGCAGGCTTCCGACCGGGAGCAATGGAACCCTAGTTCGTGCGGTCAATAAGCCGGACCACGAAACGGGATGCTAATTAGGCTTAACTACGGTGACGGTGGCCTAATGGTCAATGGCTGGTAATGCCCACTAACCAGTAAAATACAACAGATGATGAACAATAATACGCGCATCATCCGACAATCGTCTTGCACGTGACTCGCCGACCGTATTTCTTTTACGAGACACATCATCCACTCACCTATTCCACATTTGCCACAGATGAGTATTTCATTGTCTGGCATCTGAGTGGTCTCCAAACACACGGAGCATTTCGGCACCTCGCCTGGCACGCCGGCTGCAGGATGGTGGACAATTATTCCCATTAATTATTATTATTATGACAAGAGGTGTGACAGATACAGAAAATTAAATGGTTTTATTTTTATAACTTTCTTCTTTAACTATGTACGTTCAGGATGAATTTCACTGCTTGTTTGTACTACTATGACTACATTTACATTTACAGCATTTACCTTATCCAGAGCGACTTAATGGTAGTAAGTGGGATTTGAACCCGGGTCTTCTGGTTCACAGGCGAGTGTGTTACCCACTAGGCTACTACCACCCTCTAACTATGCACGTGACAAATAAAAATAAAGTGATAAAATGAGTTTGAAAGGGCATAACAAGGCATTACACTAGAAACTACATAAGATGGCAAAAAAAACAACCCATAGCTCAACCCTAATTAACTCCAGACTTCATTAAAAACTCGCCGCTTCTCCCAGTTCTCACGTTTCCCTGTGAACTCACCGTGCTGTATGTCTTTCCACAAGACCCAGAATTTAGAGTTGTCCTCAAACGTGACAAAGCAGCTCTGCCTGGAAGCGCTCATCTGAAAAAAGGCCAAATCCAGAATGAGAGACAGGAGGACATCAAAGTGCTGGGACACAGGACACGCTCCCGCGGTGTGTTAAGTAATGTTCAACCGCGCAGCTCCTGCTCAAAGGGAAAAGTCTCTCCGAAAGCCGTCACACCGTCACACACGCGGGCTCTTGGGCGTCCCCACCGATTTCATCTCGATGTGAATCTGATGGAGCAACGTTGGTGGCCTCTGAACAGCGTCTGTAGCTCAGCTGAGTGAAAAGCACATTTACTTGTGCGACCGCAGAATACACATTTCGGAGGATAATGGTTTCTAAAGCACAAGGTTTTGGCAAGAATATAAATGCGGAAGACATGCTGTCGCACTGAGGCTTTGGTTTTACGGAGGCTTCTGCATACAATTTTACATTTACAGCATTTACCAGACGCCCTTGTCCAGAGCGACTTACAATCAGTAGTTACGGGGACAGTCCCCCCCTGGAGCAACTTAGGGTTACGCGTCTTGCTCAGGGACACAATGGTAGTGAGTGGGATTTGAACCTGGGTCTTCTGTGTGTTACCCACTAGGCTACTACCACCAATCCGATTAATGTAGTTACCGTCGACCTGGCACTGCGATCAGGATCCTCGTCAATCCGATTCATTTGGCTTTCTGACCAGGGCAGACGAAATGAACAAGAATCTCATGCCTACACCGTAAAACAAACGTCAACTTGTGACATTTAGGGCATTATTTTGACACTGGTGCAGTGCTAAGCAATAAGCGTGGGGGCTGTTTGCTAGAGTAAAGTCAGAGGATTTACACAAAAAAATACATTAAATAAGATGTGATGTGTTCAAATCGATACTACAAAATATCAATTTATGTGTACTATGAAATAAATACTCACATGATTAACAATTGTTATCTGATGGATGCAACACTGGATAAAGAACAGGAAGTGACCTCTGTCTATTAGAAATGTGTCTAGAATGTGTCACATGATCAGGAGCAGGCAAGGGTTAATTAGCTGCCAGACCTCCAGTGCACATCGCACAACTGTCGACTGAGATTTCAGTGGTTCGAAACTCCGCTCAATTGGTGTTTCTGGGCCTTTATTTGGTGGCTGACTGACCTCCGGACCTGACCAGACTTTTTACAAGTCTGTGCCTAGAGTCTACCAGATGCAAGATCTTGATCATAACCATGATCATGCTTCTACAATAACAATTTGTATTGTTTTATTGTTAATCAATTATCATGATACGACTAATAATGACATAACTAGAAAAACTACAATGGTTATAACAAATTCATTCAAATTATTATTAGTTTCTCACAGAATAACTTGTTTTTTTTATATTATCACTGTTCCAAGAAGACAATTGTCGAGATGTGGCATTATTATTAGTATTACTATTACTGTTTATTACTGTTCTTCGAATGAATGTCCTAATAGTGTAGTATTGGCATATTGGTATTGTATTGATATCGGTGTTGTTTATGGCATTGAGATATTTGCATATCTGAATAATCTCTGAAAATGTAAGCCACCACAGATCGAGTAGTCCCAGCTGTCTGGCTGCTCCACTCATCCACAAGAGACTATTCCTCCATATTTATTTTGTTCCTTGCTGAAACACTCTATCCATCTAGATTTTCACACAGCTTTGCATATTTGTACCAGAAGTGTAAAGGAAGGCATGCTTACATTTTGAAAGATATGACTGGTTGGCAACAACGCAGCCAACATCTGCCAATCTTGTGTTTTGTGTTGCCAAGTTTTGATTTTTTTTTTCATTTTTAACTACAATGGAAGGCAAGGTTTTACACACGTTTAGGGGACGCTGGCGATTGGTCATACGTGTTACAGTAATATGGGACTTACTCTCTGGATCTTCCCCAGGTAGTAGAGGCCATCAGACCAACAACACAGGACATACTGTCCCAAAGTCAGGCTCGATTCCAGATCCACGGCGCTCCTCTCCCTCTTAGGTAGTAACCACTTGGTCTCCAGGGTCTCATGTCCACCGGTGAGATAGGTATCCCGGTAGGCTGACTCCAACATGCTTCAGTCCGCTCGCTCCGAGACCTTCTGAAAAAGCGGGACAACAACGCAGGTCCTTTGTGGAATGCTGGGAGAAGATGGCAAGAGAACCGGTTCGCTATTAAATTCAAGGCAGAACTTTGTCAACAACATCCATGTATGGCGCTGATATCTACTGGACTTACCTGCCCTGCCTGGTGACCCCACTTTGCGCCACGAGAGGGGACACTAGAAGTTCCTGTAGCAGCTAATGAACATCCCTGGTCCTTCACAGTTAAGTCAGTGAATGAAATCAGTAAATGGTGGATGTGCACACATGGATACAGATGTGAAACCACATTAACAGAAGGAAGGGAGTTTTTTTGGGAACATTTTTGCCTACGTTCTTTCAAAATGTACTCTTAATTCTTGCGGTAAAGAAGTGTAATTTTGATTTGCCTGCTTGGATATAATGAACACTAAAATACAATTACATTTATGGCATTCATCAGACGCCTTTATCCGGAGCGACTTACAGTCAGTAGTTACAGGGACAGTCCCCCTGAAGACACCCAGGTTTATGTGTCCTGCTCAGGGACACAGTGGTCGTAAGTGGGGTTTGAACCTGGGTCTTCTGGTTCATAAAAGCTACTAATGCCAATAAGTTGAATAGAACTTGAGCATTAACAGTAGGGCACCTCCCCTAATCATCTGAGACCGGCTTTCAGCAACAACCAGTGACAATTTATTTTTCTTGTACAGAATCATTTCAGTACAGCGGTAATAAAAGTCTTATTGCACAAATCTAAGATGGTGTCTGTTTTTTGTTTCATTCATTCATTCCAATGTTAAGTGACATAAAGAATTTGATGCAACGTACTAAAGACATAAAACGCAACGTTTTGTGTAGTGACGTGGGGACATTCATTTTGACTGAGGTGGACAGTCAAGCTTTCCGGCGAAATACTGCCCCCTGTCGGCAGGACTGTAGCACGTCCAGGCGGCAAAACGTTCCACGCGGCGCCTTTAACCTCGTCCTGGCCGAAAGAAGTGGGATCCACTCTCACGCTCGACTTTCGACTCGAGTCACACGGTCGCGACAGCGCTCGATATCACTCACGCGCCGTCGTGTGACAAAGGACGCGACGCCACATGCGCCCAGGACCGCGGGAGGTGACTCAAATCGGCCAGACGGGACGGGGCCGCGCTCGCTTAATTACGCAGAAGTAAAACCCGAAGTGTGCGGGGGACGGAAGGAAGGGGGGGGGGGACAGAGGACAGGGGACAGAGGACCGCGCAGGAGGCGCCGAGGCGACTTCCAGTCGCGGGCGGCGGGGGTCGCTGGCCGTGACGCCTTTTTCCGCGCCGGGGCTCCGCTCCTCCTACCCGTGTTTTGCCCGCCAGGCGAGCAACGTTGTCCGCGCAAAGCGAGCGTCCAGTCCCCGCAAACGTGTCCACGTCTCTGCCGATTTGCGCGTGTGTAAATGTGTCCTGTAAAAAAAGTTGCAAAAGCGCGCGCAAAAAAATAAAAGATAAAAAAATCCCGTCCAGAGTCGCATGCGAACGTTTTAAAAACGTTTCGGGACGCGGAGATACTTTCGGACCCGACGCTGGACTACACAGAAATAAACTTTTTTCTTTTTAATACGCATACATGTGTTTTGTTTTGTTTTGTTTTGGGGTTTTTTTGCTCGGAACTCGCGGGTTCGAAGCTCGGATGGAAGCTGAATTGGATGGAAGTTACTGTCACCCGGGCGCGGATTAAAGTACCGTAAAAAAAAAAAGTACCGAGCCGGCGGCCCGCTTACCGCCTGCACTGCTCTCCGGTCCGCCGGGAATCGCTCGCAACGTGGAAGTGTCGTGCTGGATGCGCCCTGGTCCATTCGCGGGGTCGGCGGGGCGCAGCGCTGCAGCTCAGGCTGTGCAAGGCGCCATTTTTTCACTTTTTCCCGCGAACCATTTACGTTTTGCTTATGTAATTAACATAACCTCATCATCAGCGTACATGCAGGAAGTTGGGCAAAAAAAACCCCAAAAAAACTTTCCAGCAACAAAATTAATAACCATAATAAGAATAGTCGAAACATTCCGTGATACGGTTTTTATTGTTGTTTGATATATTGATTATTATGACAAAATAACTTCAGCATCTCTTAGTTGCATAACTTGAACAGCTATACATCATATTTACACATGTGAATCTAATTCTGTATCGATTACTTCATCAAACATTATAAAAAACTAAATTTCAACATTTCATCTCCAACTACAAATAAAACATTAAATTACAAAGAGAGAGCAACGTATAATAAACCATGACATACGTTGCATGAATGTCGTAAAATAAATGAAATATTAAATCATGACAGAAATTGCATGCTTCAGTCGTGCATGTTGACACGACAAGTTCACATTTCAGGAATGGTCCACCACGCATTTTATGAAAAGGGTGTTGTCCTTGCAGTACGCATGCTTGGGAGATCCCAGTTTTGCCAAAGGGAAGAATTTGGGGCAGCCACTGGCCACGTTCGTATCTAACATGGGCCGCTGGAAGGACGTGGAGGTGAGGTCTGGGCGAAATGCATGGCAGACATGGTCCCTTTGGTTCTGGTCAATCAGCATGAATGTCACCTGGAGGGAAGGTGAAGCGAAGAGCTTACGTAAGACCAGGGTCCAAACGATGAAGGTCAATACTGTGACCCACCTTGTGCTTGAACGGCCATGACAGAAGGGCATCGTGCTCTCCTTTCATGATGACGAAAAAGAGCGAGAGATGAGTGCCTTTCCCCGCACCATCCCCATTCAGATACAGACGCATGCCAACTTTGAATCCATACCTCGAGGTGTAGAAAGCTGCAGGGCAAAATACATGCGATGTGCTCATGAGATGCTCTACGGGTACGGTTCACGTCACTAGAGACCTGCAACATGGAAGCATCAAAAAGAAAACTACGAATCTACGCATGAGCATCAGAACTGGACGATCGAGAAACAGAAGACGGTGGTCTGGTCAGATGGCTCGACAGTCCACTTCTGATGTTTGTGTGCCCACCTTATGGCCATGGACGCAGCTACACAGCCCCATACACAAACCGTGATGCGCTTTTCTGTCACAACCGGCAATTTGAGCATCAGTTGCTCTTCTATTGGGGAGAATATGAAAGCCTGCACTCCCCACGTAAGACTTGGACGTCCACGACCCTGTCCCTGGACCACGACGGGCCGAAAAACGTTTCACGGCAGAATGCCGTTGTAAAGACGCTACGGTCCAGTCTTCTAGCAATCACAAGTTGTTTGTCGTCACCCAGACAAATTTTCCTTTTCCAACAGACCCACTTTCTGCCCTAAAATCTCCCACCCACCACATTACATTACATTACATTTACAGTATTTATCAGACGCCCTTATCCAGAGCGACTTACAATCAGTATTTTACAGGGACAGTCTCCCTGGAGCAACTTAAGGTTAAGTGTCTTGCTCAGGGACACAATGGTAGTAAGTGGGATTTGAACCCGGGTCTTCTGGTTCACAGGCGAGTGTCTTACCCACTAGGCTACTACCACCAGGTGCCACTGTAGCAAGAGGTCATAATGTTAGGGGTGAACGCTGTACACACGATTACACATCGTTCTCTTGTCTCATTGCAATGATTATAGGGGGTCTCTTTACGTAAAAGACAGCCTGACTGTCTTTATTCTTCAAAAGATCAGCCGAGTGACCATCCTCAGACCAGTAGGACCGCGTTTATTGTACCTGGAGAGTACTGGCTGTGCCTTTGTCCAGTGGTGGACTCTTTCAGTTTCTGGCCGATGTCGCCGATCCTCCAGAGGAACGTGCCGTCGTAGGTGACGTCCTGCTGGGCGCTGACGCACTGCTGCAGGGAGCTGATGACCATGTCTTTCCTCGCCAGCCGCTGTTCTTGATCCATGATCTGCAACGCAACAGGGACAAAGCATCACACAGAGTCCACGTTGCCGAGAAAAACGCATCACCCTCTCGCACGTCGTTTTATTCACCGCCGCAGCGCCAATTAACCCATTCTGGTCCTGATCTCCTCTTCTTTCCTTTCTTAAAAGTAACATCATCAGTGAATCTCGTGAGTTTGCCGGCCGGCTGTTCTGGGCACAGTTAGGGCGAAGGGATTACGTTGTCAGGGCCCCGGCTGAGACCCGACTTACAGTCAGTAGTTACAGGGGACAGTCCCCCCTGGAGACACTCAGGGTTAAGTGTCTTGCTCAGGGACACAATGGTAGTAAGTGGGGTTTGAACCTGGGACTTCTGGTTCACAGGCGAGTGTGTTACCCACTAGGCTACCACCACCCTTTTCTACTACCACAAACATGGCAGGCTTTGTGAGCACATATAAGCCATTACGCATATACGTTTTTTTTTCACCGTAGAACCAGACAACGAGCACAAATATGGACTCTGTCCTGTGGTTAAAGCTGAACACATACTGACAAAGTAACGAGGGAGTAAACGCTAAGCAGAGTTCGTGCTGGAAAAGTTTTCAGCACTAAAGTATGTGTGTCATAACGACAAAATGTATTTCTGTCCATGGTCCAGTTTTCCACCCCAGCACGACATTTGATGGCCGGCACGCTCCTTCTCCCACTTTAACTTCAGCCAAATCAGCAGTTACTCTGGCAGAAATGGTGAGGGCATGTTCGACCACTTGACATTCCCGCTAATGGCAGCGAAGCAAAGTCTGGAGCAGAGGAATGAAGGGCTTTCTGCAATTTGGTGGCAATTCTCGGGCTGCCCCTGGGGAGAGCTTGAAAAAGACGGCCTCTAAACCGTTTATGTAATCCTGGTATGAATTAGGACATCATCGCCATCACTCAGTGCGGATAAGATTTTTGGTTATGTGCCGCAGGGACAGACAGGATTGATTAATCCTTGATCAATCTAGTCTGATGTAATGACAGCTTCCTTGTCCAAAATATTTTATGTTTAAACATACAATATCAGAAGACAAAAGCCATGTCCCTGGGTTTCAGAGAAGTCATTGTCAAGCATCAAGCAAATTAGACTAAACTTGGGTCAAGAATTAGTTAAATTAAAACCTGCAAAGACAACCGAGGACCGTTACGTGAAGAAAAGTGACGGCGATTGCAGATTAATATACGTTTTGATGTCGTACAAGCCTGTGGAGGAAGTGTTATGATCTGCGGTCCCTCCAGTCTGGGTCCAGCAGAATAATGTGGCAATAAAGTCAGCTGACGCCTCGAAAAAAGGCTGCACGGACCAACCGTTCATCGATGGATTTTTTTCTTTTCCGCTATGATGTTTATTGCAACGTAATAAATGGCAGGATTCATGAGGCCCTAACTGTGAATGAACGGCTCCGGAAGCGTGAAACATCATTTTCAGCAACCGCGCAATCCAGACCTTAACCCCAAATGAAAGAATACGGC
This sequence comes from Denticeps clupeoides, assembly GCF_900700375.1. Lineage (NCBI taxonomy): Eukaryota > Metazoa > Chordata > Actinopteri > Clupeiformes > Denticipitidae > Denticeps > Denticeps clupeoides. The sequence continues at coordinate 9,898,414 of NC_041717.1, read as the reverse complement.
AGCAGGACACATTCGACTCTCCATCCACAACAACAGTAGTTTCATACTGTATTCAAAAAACAAAAAAAAAAAAAAGTGAAGTGATTGTCACATGTGATACACAGCAGCACAGCACACGGTGCACACAGTGAAATTTTTCCTCTGCATTTAACCCATCACCCTGAGTGAGCAGTGGGCAGCCATGACCAGCGCCCGGGGAGCAGTGTGTGGGGACGGTGCTTTGCTCAGTGGCACCTCAGTGGCACCTTGGCGGCTCGGGATTCGAACCGGCAACCTTCTGATTACGGGGCTGCTTCCTTAACCGCCACCACTGCCCCTATTCAAAGTATTCAAAGATGAGGGAGATCCAAAAAAAAATCTGATCCATTAATCATCCAACTCAAATATGCAATGCTGTGATCACTTCATAACCGTGTAAAATGTGCATGGCAAGTTATGAATATTGACAGTGTTTGAATGCTGGGCCTCATGAAGGTGCACCTTGGTTTCGAGAGCCTGGATGGTCTCCAGGTTGATCTGGTTGCCGCTTTCCAACACGGCGATGCAGAGCTGCGTCTTCTCCAACTCGCGGTTCAGCACGCAGATGACGTTCTCCGAGACCTGCAGCCGTTGCTGCAGCGCCTCAAGCTGGTGGCCCACGAGGATGGTGGCCTGGTCGTCACGCAGGCTGCAGGCCAGTGACATCTCTTCGCGGCCTGCTCCGTCACCGCCATCTGTCTCCACTTCCACCTCTCGCTGGATGGGAGGGCCCGAGTCATCCGCACTGTGCCGGGAGAGAAGTGTGAAGGGCGGCGTGTTCTTTGCGCCTCTCTCGGAGGCGTGAAAGGTCCTGGTGGCTTCCAGCAGGAGCTGGAGGTGGGTCACGTGATCGCTACATTCGTGCTCTTTTACTTTCTCCACACTTGCCTGCAATTAAAAGGGACGCTTTTATAAGTGATGGACGTTTTGCAAGAGACGATCGCTCCATCGCTTACTTTAGCATTATTACCTTGAACAGGCATCCAACTTCGGAGAAAGTGCAGGCCACGTTCTGTTTGGAGCCGCCGTTCTGAGAGGTCTGTGGAGACAGGTATAGCTGGTATTTTTAAACGAGTTCTGTACGTTCCTTTTGGCCCATTTGCTGACCACAGCGTGCCAGTGCAGCCTTTCATAAGGAATTCGAACCTGGGGAAATGAGCATAATGCTGAAAGGAAAATGATTTACCTTCTGCTTCTTCTCCTCTTTTGACATCTTCTTCTCTCCTTGGCCGTGGCATGTATGGTTCTGGGAACAGCAATGCAAAATGACAACTTTTCCAGGAAGAAAGTAAAATACAATCGTATTTGTTCAAAGACTAGGGGCAAAACCGTAGTTTTTTGTAACATAATTTGATCTTTTACAGAAATAAATGCTGTTGTGACGGGGAACAAAGGGTGATAAAGAGTGTACTTGTGTATGAGACGTGGTCTACTTTACCTGCAGCTCCTCAACAGGCAGCGAGCGGGAGCATGTAGGGCAGACAGATGTGTTTTTGGGACACCCTTTCTTGAGATGAGATGCCAGGGCTTTTCTTATAACCATGTGTCCACAGCCCACGTTGCAGGGAATCAGTGCGTAGTCGCACTGGCTCTGGTGCTCCTAAAAGTGAGATACACAACTGGTGGTGGTGGAGGTGGACAGGAAACAGTTTGTGATTCAGCCCTCTGTAAGAACCGCGGTGACAGAAAGACCAAGCGCGTTTCGGTGTGTTGTCAGGAAAGTACCTCAAAGTCCCTGAGAACCCCCCTCCAGGGGCAGCCCTGGTTAGCGCAGTGAACTTTGAGCTCCATAATTTCCTTATTGATGGCAGCATCGCAGAAGAACTGCTGACACAGAGAGGAGGAGAAGTTATGAGGACTTTCCTAGTGTGATGAATTTGTTTTTTTTTATACATTGGCTATTATAAAGATATTAGGAATCATTCAGTGGATACGATTTGTCGGAACAAAGATGCATTTCAAATGTTAATGTTCTAATAAAGGTTTCTGTGAAAGAGAAATGGATATATATATTGAAGAAAACAACACCTTTATATCACTACTCCTGTATCACTTGATGTGGAATAAATTGTAGTGTGTGGCAAATGTCATTATAAGCACACAACGTATGCATAATCATATTAATGAAGAAATCTTTAGATCCAGATTCGATTTCCATTCTGTGATATATTCTTGATAACAGGAGCAGTTTAATTAAAGTAATTTTGGTTGTAGTTTAAGACCACGCCCACACCCCCTGGCCTGCGGCCCGTCCTGTACCATCCGACGCCGGGACACATGACACAGGGACACGTCCACACGGGGAGGGACACGGAACGAGCGCGTCGTACGTACGCTGTCCAGGGTCAGAACGCCGCCCTCGTCCTCCGTGCTCGGACCCTCTTCCTTGCACTTTTTGCACACGGGCTTTTTGTTGTTCCTGTTTGGTTTTAAAATAATAAAAAAAAAAAAAGAGCGCGGTGAGAGACTGAAGGCCGGAACCGGGCCGGAACCGGGCCGGAACCGGGCCGCACTCACCGCAGCAGCCAGTGGGCGCAGGCCAGGCAGTAGCGGTGCCCGCAGGCGCTCCGCCGCGGCCGGTTCAGCACGCTGCCGCAGCTGCCGCACAGGTGCTTCTCCCGGGGCGCCTGGTCGCAGATGCTGGGCGGGAAGCCGGACGGGAACTCGTTCTCGTCCGGCGTGGACACGACGTCCTCGGCCGGGTGCGCCATCGCTCGGGTTCGGAGTGGCCTTCTCACGCGTCGGGTGTAAAGTGTTTGTAAGTCATTTCTCTTTGGTTCGAGGGGGAAGAACAGCGCGTGTTTTCCCCCGGAAAGACTCGCCTCCGACGGAGACTCTTCTCTGCGGCTGGATGGGTGTTGGGCAGAAGACGGAAAAAAGGACCCTGAGCAGGACTCAACTGGACCAAAAAATAAAAAATACACCCCAGTTCATGAGCACATCGGTTTTAATCGTTTTTAAGCTGCTCTCGAGACAAAGAAAAGACCCCCAGCAGATTAGACTGAGAGAACGAAAAGAGCGCGACATCCTGTGGAAAGTCCCCTGCGGTAGAACTGCTACCTTGCATTCCGATAAGCGTGAAACGTGTTTTCTTCATTCTCACGACCATTTACGTTGGTAGATTCTCACTGAAGGCATCAAAACTATGAATGAACACATGTGGAGTTACGTACTTAACAAAAAGTGGAGACCTGGTCTCCACAGTCACCGGACCTGAACCCAATCCAGATGGTTTGGGGTGAGCTGGACCGCAGAGTGAAGGCAAAGGGACCAACAAGTGCTAAACACCTCTGGGAACTCCTTCAAGACTGTTGGAAAACTATTTCAGGTGACGACCTCTTGAAGCTCATCGAGAGAATAACAAGAGTGTGCAAAGCAGTAATCAGAGCAGTGGTGGCCTAGCGGTTAAGGAAGCGGCCCCGTAATCAGAAGGTTGCCGGTTCGAATCCCGATCCGCCAAGGTGCCACTGAGGTGCCACTGAGCAAAGCACCGTCCCCACACACTGCTCCCCGGGCGCCGGTCATGGCTGCCCACTGCTCACTCAGGGTGATGGGTTAAATGCAGAGGACAAATTTCACTGTGTGCACCGTGTGCTGTGCTGTGCTGTATCACATGTGACAATCACTTCACTCTAACTCTAAGCTGACTCTCTAACTATTTTGAAGAAACTAGAATATAAAACATGTTTTCAGTTATTTCACCTTTTTTGTTAAGTACATAACTCCACATGTGTTCATTCATAGTTTTGACGCCTTCAGTGAGAATCTACCAACGTAAATGGTCATAAAAATAAAGAAAACACATTACATGAGAATGTGTGTCCAAACCTTGGGCCTGTACTCTACGTGTTGTTTATTACAAAAGATGTGACTAGCAACCAATGAGAAAATGGAAGGTCGAAGTGGCTTAGCATGTCTGATAAATGCTGTAAATGTAAATGTCTAATTATGTTTACATTATTCTTTGACCATTTACATAGCAGCCAGTCTCGTTTCTCTAGGTCTGTAACACATTTAGTAATTATTTAGTAATTATTAGTTAAATGTGCTACTGACTAGTATAACCAGATCAACCTGGAGACGATCCAGGCTCTCGAAACCAAGGTGCACCTTCATAAGGCCCAGCATTCAAACATGGTCAATATTCATAACTTGGCATACACATTTTATACAGTTATGAAGTGATTACAGCATTGCATATTTGAGTTGGATGATTAATGGATCAGATGTCTAGGGTTTTTTTTTTTTGGATCACCCTTATCTTTGAATACAGTATGAAATTACTGTTGTAGTGGATGGAGAGTCGAATGTTACCTGCTTAACAGTACAAAACCTTGAACTGTGAGTGGTGAGTGGCAGGTCAAGAAGTGGATCCATAATCAAAGGTAGTCAAGGTGCCACTGAGGTCCCTTTAAGTCCCCGGGTGCCTGTCATGGCTGCACCACTGCCCATTGGGAAACCAGAGAAGCAATGAACACAATGAAATGTGTCCTCTGCATTTAACCATCACCCTTGGTTAAATACAGAGGACACATTTCATTGTGTCAACACGAGCTGTGCTTGGTTTCCCGATTCGCTACTAGGAATACAGAGAACTAAGAGTTGATGCTAACTGCTGCACTGAGAGTGTTCTGAGAATGAAGTGATTGTCATTGTCATACACTGCAGCACAGCACACGGTGACACAGTACTTTTAACTCTGCTTTTAACCCATCACCCTTGGTGAGCAGTGGGCAGCCATGACAGACCGAGTGTGTGGGGACGACGCTTTGCTCAGTGGCACCTCAGTGGGACTTTGGTGGGTCAGGATTCGAACTGGCAACCTTCTGATTACGGGGCCACTTCCTTAACCGCTAGGCCACCACTGGCCCACATTTGCTGTGTGACCCCAGCTACCAAATGTCTAATGTAATAAGTGATGTGGGAGAATCACTGATTCTGAATCTTTTCAAGCGATAAAGTATTAGGTCATCAAACCATGATTTATGACCTGCCCTAAAAGTCCAAAAAGGCAATAACTAGATTCATTTTTATAATTTTTTTCATAAACATACACAAACCAGCCTATGAGAGCAAATGACCTAGCATTAACAGTAGACTGTGGTCGGCATGGACCATCATATATTATATATTTCTATCCAGGACATCAGCAAAACAACAAAACTTGCTGATCTATGCAGTCTGTCTCTCTTTGCGTTTCATGGGAGCAGCCTTACTCTGGTCTATTTTTACTCCACCTTATAAGCATAGAAAGTAAAAAAAAACTAAAATATATATATATATATATATATATATTTGCTTCAGCATGACAGTTCCCTGTGTATTGGAGACACGTGAACGCCAGTGAACTTCGCATGGAGAGACTTTATGCCTTGACAGCTCGTCCTTGAGGGAGAATCGCAACGTCACGTTTTCCTCACACAGACCAAGACCTCACACAGATGGAGGCGCACGATCTACAAAGTTACTTTAAATAGCGCTTGAATGAGTGCTGCTGCGGAGCCCAGCAGGCTGGGATCGATTCGGAGTGAAACTGTATGCAGGCCTGGTGGTGATGAATGGGACTGCACCCCGCACTGGACTTTAAAAGCTTCTGTTTTTATTCACTCTTGGAAGTAATAATCAGCCATGACCTGATATAACCCCCCTCGTCTCCCCGAGCCATCATAAGCCCCTCACACCTATTTTTGTTATTTAGAATACACAGAATCTGCAGTGTAATTTGAAGTCGAGGAATTAAAAAAAGACCTGACCTTTCGATGAATCTTATTCCACCGCTGAAATGCCTCATCAATTCTGAAGTGTTGCTGAGAGAAACGATGGACGACTTCAGGCACTCTTCAAGTTAGATTTATGGAAACAAGAGGAATTCCTGAATAACTCTGCATATTTGGCCCTCCTGTTCTTCTCAGCATTTAGGCAGCAAGGTGTAGACTTTCATTCTCCATCAAATGCTTTTGCATATGTTAATTATGCTTTTTCAGTTTTCTTCAAACCAAACTAGTAGTACGAAACCAGCAAGAACGTGAATGAATTCCAGTAAAAGTCCATTTGATTTGTCTTTATTTGCTCGCAGTGAAATCATATGTATTGCATGCAAATTAAAGTGGGAACAAAGTGCACTAAACGTAGAGTTAGAACAAGAATAAAAGACAGGAAGGAAAGGAGGGAAAGGAGTGGCTCAAAGCTTTGAAATTTAGGGGACAGGAGAAATGGTCCACATTAGAGCGATATTGCAGTCATTTCTTTTAAAGGGGAATAAAGGCCGGCTGCATTTTGTAGGGTGAAAGGATTCACAACGCTGGTGAGACCGTTTGCCAGTGCCAGGACATTCCTCACGTTAAATCAAATGGCGCGTAATTGGAGACCTGGGACACTCTGCCCTGTTTTTCATTATATAGCAATCAACACGAGGGCAAGGGCTTCGCCAGTTACGGTCCGAGAGATGTCAGGTCCCGGGATGTTATGGTCCCCTTAAATCACGATGCAAGGTTACCCTCCAACAATGGGTTGGGACGGCAGAACCTCATGATGCAGAAGTGCGCGGGGACGCCATCGTGCCATTATTGGTCTTGCTGGCGGCCCGCCCGAAGGCAGGCTCTCGGCTTGCCAATGAAGACGCATGGAAAGGACATCGGCGAGCGCCTCCTATGCATCCTGCCTGACAGGCATTAAGGGGAACGCCGACCGAGGGGAAGTCGGCCTGAAGCGCGGTGTCCCGCCGAGCCAGGGAACGCGTTAAGTGTTTTTTTTTTTGTTGAGGACGCATGCTTGACCGCTCTTTGAACTTTCGAGCTGAGATGGAGCGAAGCCCTCACTGCACGGCCCTGCACCTGCTTCCCGACATTAAGTCTTCGTTGTCACCTGCTTTTTTACCGAAACAGAAAAACTCTGGACGGTGTGTCCATCCTACACGGTGGTGCGACTCTACGCTCCAGACATTCCAGTCCAGAGGTTCCGCTTTAGCACATCTGCCATTCTGATTTACATACATTACGCTCATGCACGCTTACGCTTAGTCCCCCAGCTCTATCCACAATAGGAACGTTTTTAAAGAAAAAACTGGACACATCGGCCAGTTATTTACCAAACCCTCTGGTCCAAGGACTCTCCTTGCTCCTTGATGGAATACTTCTCTGTCTTCCTATAACTCATCACTTCGTCCAAATCTGGACAACTTCTTCTACTACTCGTCTCACATTTACAATCTCTCGATTCTTCCTCTACATCATTAGAAGGACACTTAAGATATACAAAAAACAAACTAAAAACATTCCTCATTTTTTTTAATAAATGTTGAGTTCAGAGTTATTAAATTAAAAGTATTTGCTAGAAAGTAATAATCAAGAAAGAATATCCTTTTCTCTTGTTGAATATTGGTCACATGAGATTAAATTTACCCAATGATCAGCGCATAGTGAATGTTATTCCCCAAATCCTCAACTGTGCTTCATGTGCTGTTGTAGTCCTTTCGGGGACGGAATAAATAAAAACAATTCGACAAAATAAAACCAATTAAACTCCAGCACCACCAGATCATTCTTGCAGCCGAATTAAATACAATCATCTGTAATGAATATTTGACATTTATACCAGATGGTTGGTGGGAACACATGATAACGGTTCTCAGAACTCTCTTCAGGGTATAAATGAATGCCTTACTCACATTGCCTCCTTTAAAAAAAAAAAATCATTTAGACTTGCATTTAGGCAGGTCATTACATTGACAAGAAATGTTGAGCGAGGGAAATAATAATAATAAAAAAAGATGGTTAATGGTCCTTTTTTGTTCCTGTCCTAGACTTATAAAAGTCTTACAAGCCCTAGAGCGAAAGTATATTAATGCCTGCGTTTATTATATTTTCATGACAGAGTGCAGTGTCACTGTATTTGCCTACAATTTAAATCTTTCTTTTTTTACTAAGAAAATGTGAAAAGATGCCCAAGGAAAAGGCAGGGGGTGAGTGCAATGCTGAAAAAGCTCACGATCTGTTTACTGTATATTTCCTGCTAATGAGTAGATGCCAGGCGACTCAGCTCCCCAGCCTGTGGAAATGAATCACCACGAAGTGAAACATTTCTTCTGTACAACGTGTTTGTGGGTTTCCTGATAAGAATGAAACATGCACAAAAGCGCGTGTTTAAAAAATGCAGATATTTATTAAATGTCTGGAACATTAAAACACACAAGAAGGGTCAAAACAAAAGATTTAACGGAGCAAAAACTTGAAAAGAAAAATCTGCAGTATTATTATACGATACAAACAGGTGACTCTGATGTTGTGGCACTGAACGTTGCTTCTCTGAAAGTCCTGAATTATTATTTTCCCATCTACATGTAATTTTTTTGTGTGTTTGGTTATAAATAATGGGACAATGTCATAGACCAAAACATAAAAAAATTGCAATTGGTGAAAATTTTAAATATAGGAGAAGCAAACTCACCCACAGACAGATAATTGATGGACATGCACAATTTTACAATTGATCTGGGCAACAGAACAAGTGCAATTTAGGAAGCCACCAGAAGGGGCTCCTGAGTTCCTTTAATCGTTCATTCATTCATTCATTACTTTATATCTTTCTTTCTTTTTCAAATTCACAATATATCTGAATCTATTTTGTTTAAAATCTAACATAACAGCTCAGGAATTTGTAAGTAATAATATTAATGGATGTGCGTGACGGCTCATCTCTGTTGCATAATTGTTTAGGGGGACGTGTTCTGATATTCATTAATGGGGTGCCTCTGCAGAGGCACCACTTCACCAGGGCCCAGGTCCCTGTCGATTTTTCAATCATAACATTAGTTTCTGTATGACAGCGGAAATTGTGTCACAGGAAGTTTAGTCATTAATGAAGTTATGATATAAATGCAGAACCACACAATGCACTGGGAAACGGACCATTGTTAAAAATGGTTGTGAAGAAAAAATTAAAATGACTGAGTTCAGTATAGGTTATATTCTTCATATTACAAATCCATACCTTAAAGTGCACACATCTTTTCAAAACCTATAAAGAGTTGATACGTCTTTGCATTCATAAGATAATAATAAAAACACTACTTCATTGTGCTTTGACCCAAAAACCAGTCCTTCATTTCTACTGTACAGTCATGATAAAATCGACAACTCTCAATGAAATTAGCAAACTCACATGCTGACCTTTTTTTGCTCCACATACTGCACACATGTGGAACTGTGTCTCGTAGTGAGAAAGCACAATAAAAAAAAAAACAATAAAAAAAGACCACAGCTGCAACATTTCTATGCAATGGAAATAATTTCTGCCTCCTTTCACGAATGACTGTGTGATGTTCTATCACTGGAACTTAAGACTCTTGAAGGAGAAATCAAATAACATTGGGGATCATTTAGGGGACTATATATATGTATATATATGTATATCTAATGCCTTCCACCTGCCTTCCATGTGTTTGAGAGCTTGGCAATGCATTTCCCCAGCACCATATAAGTCCACTTGACTGAAAATGGTGACAATCAATCTGCATGTTGGGTTTGGTAGTAATCAATGTTTTTTTTTTTTTTATGACGACAAACCCTGTGCACAAGGCCTGTTTAAAACTGTGACAGGAGACGACACCTTGTGCAACCCTAGTGAGTGTGATGTATTGATTGAATATGGTTAAAATTTCCAGAATGAGACTGGGTGCATGACAGCTCCTCCCATTGTAAACATAGTTTCTAAAAAGAGTGTTAAAGTTCGTCTTACGGGTTTCAAAAATGACACCAGTGTCTGTTTATTCCTTCCATGATGTGACATTAACACTCCTCCATGCAGTATGTCTTAAATAGTGCTGGGAAAACAGGGTCCTTAGTCTCACTCGGTGCTTTTCAACAAGCTATTAAATAACAGGTAGAGCATTATGAGCCCAATGCACCACGCTGCAGGGTTTGGATGGCCAACCTGCTGATGCTCCGGACACAATAAACCCAGACCCCCCCCCCACTCCTACTTTCCTCAGTCGACCCAGACAGCGGATATTAAATGGACCCACAGCGACTACCAAGCTCTCACTTTTACGAGGGCAAAAAGCCTCACCTTTCGTCTGTGCAACACCCTGCAATAGGGTCCATCAGAAGGAGCGAAACTTGCTGATATTGATCACAGCTGCATTGCTGTTCAACAGATCTCCTTCACGCCACAGATTCCTAATTGACAAGCCACTGGAAAAAAGCGCCGGTGAACGCGGTTTCCAGGTTCCCAGCGCCGGTCACCTGGCTGGGCGAACAAAGCCTTGGCATTGAGATGTCGAGCTGAAACACGGGCGAAATCCTCAGAGACCGGCTTTGTTCAAGGAAAACTCTGTTAACCTCGGGCTTTAAAGTGGCAGGATCCAGAGGCTGCAGAGCAAATCTGACATCTATAACCACTGGAACCACAAGAAAAAAACGTCTAGATAAAAAGAAATAAGTTCCCATGGAGACTTATTGTGCAGTTCGAAATGATAATCAAAACTGAATTCTGTTGAATACAGCCACTGTTTTTTTTTTTTCCTTTCTTTTTTAAAGAAATAATAATAATGATGATATAAAACACCACATTGTTTAAAGACAAAACCTGCAATATTTCATCATAGTAGTTAGAGATGGATCAGGACAGCATGAGCAAAAAAGTTGCCCCGTAGGCTTCAGCACAAACACTACAAGATGATCAAAGTACGGCAGAGGGACTCTGGGAAAATGGGAGGGGGTTAAAATTGGAGTTAGGGTCACATGAAACAGAGAGAATACTAAATTATGAGAAAAGTTTTTTTTCCCCTTTCTTTGTTTTACTTGTTTCTTTCTTTATTTTTTTGAACTTCCGTTAGTGTCTTTTCCACTATTATTCAGCAGCCTTTCCCTTCACTGACTCTCCTCTCTGGTGGGCCTGATCTTCATTTCGGTGAACTTGAGCGAGTACTGCCAGCCCGTCCAGGATGACCACTCGATGCCGTCGGCGTAAGACGTGTGCTGGCCGCGCAGGTACTGTCCGTTCAGGTTGGACGTGTGGCAGTTGCGGTACCACCAGGCGCCGTGGTAGAAGGAGGCACAGTTGTTCTCCGAGTGGTCGTTGTCCACGTCCTTGGTGGTGAACTTCATCCCGTTGTGCTTCAGCAGAGAGTCCCCTATGAAGTACACAGAGACAAAAACAAAACAAAAAAACTTATTTTATTAATAGAAGACTTACCCCACTGAGACTGGGCAACATCATTTCTATCTGACCAATTCTGATCATCATGAGAAAATTTTGGAGATCACCAGATAGCTAGCAGCAAATCACATGACCACCTGTGAGCCGTGAACCCTGGACAAAGAGACTTTTCATAGCAGTGTTGTTGTGTGTTCTGTGTTTCCTGATTCAAAATACTGATGCTGGCCTACAAAGCCAAACATGGAGTAGCACCATCCTACCTCACTGCCCTCATTACACCTCGCACTGCACCTCGTATACTCCGAGCCTCCAGTACTGCTCGCCTGGTCCCTCCATCTCTGAAGGTAAAAGGAAGACACTCATCTAGACTCTTCTCTCTCTTGGCCCCTCTATGGTGGAATGAACTTCCCCTCGAGGTCAGAACATCTCAGTCTTTCAGAGTATTTTCAAATGGCAGCTCAAGACCTTTCTCTTTAGAGAATATTTAGATTCACTTGTAACCTTCTTATTGTCTAACTTATGTACAGAATCTACAACAAGAGTGAATAAAAAGATTGTATTCATAGTTGGGGGTCCTAATGAACCAGAACTGATCACTTCATCAATGGTAACATGAAAGCACGTTGTAAGTCGCTCTGGATAAGGGCGTCTGCCAAATGCCTTAAATGTAAATGTAAAAGCCAAATAAAAAAATTCTGTGCAAATTCTTCAAAAAAGCCATGCAGTTGTTAGGAGGTGTCCTTGCAAATGTCCCTGGCAATAGATTTGCGCTTATCTCATTGATTAGCTGCCCTGTGTCTGATCTGGTTGGCCATTGTTGCTGGTTTGTCACCATGAATCATTACTTTAAAGGATGCTTTACATGCAAAATTAGTCACAAGATGAAAATTAAAGTCCAAAAAGCGATTCAGTAAATGTATAGTTTGAGAAAATATTTGAACTTGTCCCAGTTGCTCCAGAGTTGGATATCGTTGGAGAGGGAGAGGCATGTGTTAAGCAGGCATGTGGAGCAGATGGTCGTGGTAGGAGAGGACCTGCTCATGCACAGAGACAAGTATGATGTTCTATCCCTACTGCCTATCGATTTGAATGGATTTTTTTTTTCCTTTTGACAATCCTTTTGACTGCTTTGAGCAAAAGCATCATGGCTTGACTTATGGGTTACTAGCTCTGCATTCATTATGCTTGTACAAAGGCCATTCATAAGAAACCTCTTACTATCTAGAAGCCTGCATACTAGGAGCAGCCGACACAGCTAAACAGTTTCTTTCCCATCGCTGTCACTGTCCTAAACAGATGAACTGTCACGTACATTGCAACTGCACATTATGCACACGTCTGGTTTTATTTCTGTAATCTTTGTATTTTCTGTATATAATATTTAGCCTACATTGTACATTGTCATTGTTTTTTATGCTGTTGTACTTGAGAAACACCATCAAATTCCTTGTATGTGTTCGCGATTCGGATTTGAACAGCAGTGTTTTGTAGATGAACTTGTGGAGTGCTTTCCACCCAGGTCCATTTGATTTAAATCCAAGTAAACAAAAGAAATCCAGTCTAGAAAACACAATGTAGAGTGGTACATGCTTAAACACCGGCCCGAGTTTACCTTTCAGAAAAGAAGGCTCTGATCTTTTTTTACCGTATTAACAGGCGATTTAAGATCCAGGAACACAGTGTACTTTGGCTCAGATGGAGGCCTCCAACCGCCTGTTTTTTCGGAGAACAGTGAGCAGTTGGGCATGCTGCTAATGCGGCCTCATTAAGCTCTATGATGTATGTGTCCCGGATGTAATGTTGCGGGGAAGCGGCTCGCTAATCTAATCCCGTCTCTCTTGCTCTCGCACAGGCCTGCTCAACTCAAGTTGGCCTTGATCACACTAAAAAACAGCCTCATATTGCAGTAAAACTGTCTGCTCGCTCTTAAGACACCCTCCTCATGGTGATGGATGTCCTGGGGTCCTGGGCTTATTGGGACAGAGAAAATCCAATCGCTTTCCTATGTCAAATGACAAAGCAGGGCAAAATTCGTATCGACTGTTGAATGGATTTGTTTTACAAGGTCTGCAAGACACCACAGACAGCAACCAAAGAATATTGACTATTGAAAAACGACGACTAAAAAAATGGCTTAATTTAATTAATGTATTAGGCGAAGGTCATGAATCAATAAGGCTCGAATGTCTGGTCTTTAACACAGTTTAACGCCATTCCTGCAAGTCCACACCTCCAGCTCTCAAGCCAGCCTTATCTTAAAAATCCAGAGGTGTTGGGAGGACTGAGTGAATTCCAGAGCTGTGGAAGAGGTACCAAAGCAGCAAATAGGGCAATTTGACAGGTCTGCGATAGCACTTGGGGGTGATGAAAGTCTAAAGCTGGGTGCCTTTTCCTATTTCCTCCTTGCTAATTCTCACCCAGTTTAGTTATTTGTTATATTTAACAATCACATTAATCATCATTCATGATGCTTTTCTGGTCCAAAATTCAATTTCATTGTATTGAATTCATTGTATTCATTCGAGATTATTTGAGTGTATTTGTTAAGTATAAATATTAATGTAGTCAATTAATATGTTCTAGGGGTGCACTTTAAATACCACATCAATCTAAATATTGGCTGTTCTAGACAGGCATATATGACGGGGCTGACAGAAATGTGAAGGCGGGAAACGGGTGGGGTTGGGGTGCTCTGGATAGCTGTTTTTGTCATGTAATTGGATTGCACTTTGTCAGGCCTCTTACCTAAGACCTATCCACCTGTCAAGTGTCCAGCCTGAAGGCTGAGCTTCTGCTGATTTTGCTCTTAGGGTCACACAAACCCCCTGACCACAATAAGGTGGCAATTCCTCAGGGGGAAAAGTGAAAAATAAAACAGCAAAAATTCCTCAACATATTATAACAACTAAAAATATTTTACATTTTACTTGACATTTAACTTAATTGGATGACTAATATCAAATATATTTAAATCCAACAATAACACTTCTTTCTGTTGCCAATATTAAAAAACTACAAAGGGTTGGTAGTAGCCTAGCGGGTAACACACTCGCCTATGAACCAGAAGACCCAGGTTCAAATCCCACTTACTACCATTGTGTCCCTGAGCAAGACACTTAACCCTAAAAATTGCTCCAGGGGGACTGTCCCTGTAACTACTGATTGTAAGTCGCTCTGGATAAGAGTGTCTGATAAATGCTGTAAATGTAAAAATGTAAATGTTAGCCAAGTAATAGAAAGGGGACGGGGCTTTGTGTCTGGGTCCTCCAGTTGGTTCTATGCAGCAGACATGCTCACAGTGTTGCTTGTGAGATTGCGAAAGAAACAAAACACATTTATATTAAACAGCATGGGACAGGCCTCCTAGTGAAAGCACAGCAAGTTTTTATGCACGCGCATTAATTCATAACCTGGTTCATAATGAATACATTAAAACATCAGAGGAAAACTATGCTCGTGCCCACTTGGACAGGCATTGTAACAAAATGATCAAACCTTTACATAGTAATGTTATTCCTATTTGACCTTCATAATGATGCTGGGGACCATTCTAAAAGGCAATAAAACTATCATTAGCCCCCCCAACCCCCTTGCTTTGAAGCTGTGAGAGTTGCCACAGTAAGTGTTTATCGCCAGGACGTCGAGGCTGCAAACCTGATCACAGGTAATTACACTGCTACGCATATCTCTCTCGAGCAGAAATCTGAATCCTGCACATGATTCCAGTTCTTGCCACTCAGGTCCATTCATTAGAAAGTGTGTAATTAAAGGCCACTCTTGTACATGCCACTTTCAGAAAGGAATTACACCACCACCAATATCTCGCAGTCATTGAAACATGGGCCTTGCCACCAACAGCATGAAAATGCAGTTATTATAATTAAATAATCAGTGCTCTAATTTAAATATAATAACATGAGCGAAACACTTATATTTAGAGACCAGTGAAGGGAGAATTTATGCATGTATCCTATAATTAAAGTGACACCAGAAGATTATGGCCCTACCCACCCACTTCGGGAAAACCACATATGCTACAGAAACATGTATCACCTTGACTACATGTACACCCATTAGCCACAACACTGACAGATGAATGTAATTTTTTTTTTGTACTAACAAAATCTTTGTTACAGAAGATATCCTACACAGAAGGTGTTTGCAGATGTTTATTCAGGGCAACCTGTGCACAGGGTCATGGCTCCACAGGGCTCATTGATGTACACGACCATTCAAAAGTTCAGGGTCATTTAGAAATGTTCTTTTGTGATGGGAAACAATTGCTTGGTACATTAAAATTATTTTAAATGGGTCAGATGTTTTTATGTTGACTCTGGTAGCTGGAAATGTCTGTTAATGATGGAATACCTGCACACGTGCAGAGAGGAATATTTAGTCTTCAGTTCCAGTTCATTACAAGTCTGTCGCTTTAAAAAAATTATTCATTACTAGATATTCCTTTAAAAAAATTTAGTAGAGCTGAAAAACATATGCACTGATAAAAGAAGCAATAAAAGTGGTCAAATTCACACTAGCACAGTATCTGTTGCTTCGGCAGATTGTGATTTTTGCTATTTGTTTCTGTTCAAACCCATGTAATGTTTTATGTGTGAAATTTAGAAAACAAGGACATTTTTTATTGGCAGTGTAGGTGAGGAGCAAAGGCTATGCCGTCTGTTTCTACTGCACCAAATATCTGAAACTCTGACGCTGTCATCGTGGCACCGGATATCACAGGGCACCTTCAGAGGTCTTGTGGAGTCCACGCCTCCATGTGTCAGATTTGTTGCGGTGGCTGATGAATGTAAACATCAGGCCCACTTTCATGTACAAAGGCAGACCACAAAAACGACTTCGAGTGCAAGCACAAGAGCCTGCCGGGTACAGACTCTCCTGAATGAAGATTTGTCAACATGTTTAATCCAGGGCACCGATTCCGAAGCCCAAGGGACCGAAATCACCTGCCTGTTGAACGATGACATGTCAACCTTAATGCCAAGTTTAGTAACACATCCTGCATGGAAAGTTTGTTACAAACACCTGATGGCGCCCCACGTTTGAGTCAAGCATGAATTAATACCCTGCATAAAAAAAAACAACAACAACAACAGGGCTCAGATGAACTGATGAAATAAGCAATCAAGTGTTGCATGAGGAGTCTCTGGCATTAAAACTGGCCAATTAAATCCACGCTGATCTACATATCCACATCTGGACTTGATGATAATAAGAGTTTGCGTCGTCCTTAGCAACCCAACCGTCCACGTCTCTGTAATGTGTTGTACTGTTTCATTATCCCTGCCCTTTCCAGCAAAGCTCGAAGGTCAGAAGTGAGTCCGTCCCCACCGTGCAAGGAGTGCTGAGAGAGTGGAACCTGGGAGTAATGGAGTGCGGGGACCCAATTAACGTTAAAAAGATTCCCCGGTGACAGGAGAGGTGAAGCATGGAGGATGGCTATGTGCCCCGCCCGTGCATGGCTGCTGATATCCCACAGCGACGTGCCTTTGCTAACGATGCCAACAAGTCTTCTGAAAAGCACTGACAGGTCAATGGGCCAGACAAAATATAAACTGCCATCTATGTCTTGATTAGTTTCAAACAAATAATCTAACGTCTTTCTTCAGCTTTGGCAAAGAGATGCTGGCTTGTCCCTGAATGCCCCGAATGCCTGAACTACCCCGAATCATAAACATTTCAGCATTGACCACCCTGACCCTGTCAGTGCCTTAGGGTCCTGACCTTTGGGCTTTGGGCTTGATTGGTCCTGACCAATCACAGGCTTATCACAGCATTTCTTTGGTTTTAAAATGATGTTTCTGTCTGACACACCTTTTTACAGGCTGAGCCGAAGCAGGTGGGCTTTTATGGTCCTGCTCAGCTTCTTTATTTTTGGATGGAACCGCGCTAAAGTCATAACTGGGGACCTGATCTTTTTATGACTTCCATCCATCCATATTAAAACCCACTTATCCAGGACATCTCCTGGATAGGATAGCATTCCAGCACGCACACACACACACACACACACACACACAGCAGAGCCAATATAACTTCATCAGATTTTCTGAACTGCTGGGAACAGGAGCACTTCACTGACCTCCAGTACCTGTTCGGCTTTACATTTTACATTTACAGCATTTATCAGACGCCCTAACCCAGAGTAAGTGGGCTTTGAACCTGGGTCTTCTGGTGTTACCCAGCAAGTGTGTTACCCACTAGGTGACAACTGCTTTACTTAACTCACGAAGACGAAGAACTTTGCAGTACTATTCTGCAGGAACAGTTCTGTTTTAATTGATGGTTTTTTTTAACTCATGCATGTTACATCTCAGATGCATCACCTTGGATTCACATCAAATAAACTAATATTTTGATGATATAATATTATTATATATAAAAGAATAACAATGTCAATAAAGGACAAGTAGAAATTGTAATTAGGTAAAGCATAACAAACTGGCTCATTATTGGCAACATCAGTTTTTGAGAACATTTTGCCTCCATGTGCTCAGCATTTCTTCGAAGATCATTCCAAATGCCATTGCCAAAAAGTAATACGAATAGTAATGTGGCTGCCAGCAAGATCCAAGAGTGTTCAATCTCAAAACCAATAGCAACATGAGATCAGGCTCCAGGTCCCATAGTGCCATGCGGTACATCCAGTAGAGCTCTGTTTAGAGTCTCCCTCCCCTCTGAAACCTGACACAGTGCGCCTGGCCTACAGAGGGGCCATCACAGCGGGTAGACGCCAACTCCAAGACTACCTCGGCCAGAGAGGGAGCTTAAAAAGTACCTCACCTGCGGTGCCTGAGTAGTCACCAATGCTCAGTGGGTAGCCATCTTCATCAGGGTCGACAGAGAACAGACCCACTCCAAAGGTCCCATACTGTGCGAAGGAAGTGCTGTTTTCAAAGTCCTCCAAGTCAATTCTCAGCTCGTAATTGGCCTGTATTGTAAGTGCATGGATCCGCTTCATACCTGGAAAATGACAGAGAACAAGGGAAGAAGTGTTAACAGCCCAAGCCTGTGATATTGTGGTCACACGGCTGAATACAAAAACACACAGACCTGGTCTTAAATACGCTGCAAAGCATGTCTTTATAATATAAATATCACTTTGTGATCTGACTAATTAGAGGAAAAAGCATACAAAGGGCTCTTTTTCAAACACACTAAGACCAATAAGCCTTAGTGCAGGAGCAGGGCAGCTCTCCTGGTTCGACTTGTGTGGGCGATAGTGAAATAAAAAATTAATTTCTGGTGCTGTGGAAGCTTGATGAGACAATGCCCCATGGACTGCTAAATTACAGCCCAAAGTGTTTTAGTGAGAACACGAGCCACCCAAACAGCTTCGATCCCCAGAATCTCTACTCCATTCCATTCTTCCCTCGCTCCCTATTGAGTTTTCCCCTTATTGCTCACTAATTTTCATGATGGCCGAGGGGTAAGGGGTAATGGTAAATTTGGTGTAGTACCTGTCCCAAGACTACTGCAACTGATATTGTTTTCAACTGTAGTTTAACTGTTTCTCCATGAGTGTATTGCCATGTGTCCATATGTCTCTCACAGATCTAGGGGTGCACAATTGGTGAATTTCAATTTGAACCTGGTCAGAAAAAAGGGTGCCATACTGACTGTAGTGAACAATTAACCAGAATAAATATTGCATTACAAACGCAATTTTTAGAAACTGCTCATTTGAGGTGGACCTACAGATTTCAATGTTACTATAGAGATACTATAATTTTCTTATTAGGCAGTCACAGCTTTCATGATAATTTATCAATGTCTAATTGATCTATTTCCTCTGCTTATATGTATCCTTATTCTTCATTTCAATATAAAGCAGCTACATTACAATACATTACGTTTATTTGGCAGATACCTTTAAAGAAAAGAACTGCATTAAAGCTTCAGCACAATGGAAATTCTAAAAGTGCAAGCCTATTCAAAGTTGGCACCTTTCAGAAGTGTATTTAGTTTCCAATAAGTGAGTATCACACTGAAAATGCAGATGCAAGTGAAAATGGCTGCTAAAGGAGACGTGACAAGGCGTAATGCCAAAGAGCAAGGCAAATACTCTCTTCATGTGCAGGTCAAACATAAAACACAATCAAGACCAAGCAAGGATGTGGTAGTGCTCAACCGTGTAGTTTCTATTGCTTAGTAAGGTTTTAACTGAAGCTTTAAACTGAAGCCTCATGACTTAAATGCCACATCAGAGTCATAATATGACATCTGGCTGATATTTAGTATTTTCTCGTTCGCGGCCGTATACACTACATTCACATTTATATGGCATTTATCACATGCCTTTTTATGCAGAGTGACTTACAGTCAGTAGTTACAGGGACAGTCCCCCCCTGGAGACACTCAGGGTTTAAGTGTCTTGCTCAGGGACACAATGGTGACTCTTCTGCTTCATGGTCGAGTGTGTTTCCCACTAGGCTACAACCACCCACATAGTACCATAATTCACCCAGAACATCGCTGCCAAATCTCCCACTCAGTGTTGAGTTGGGTTTGGATCTGGCGACTGCAGCGCCTTTATACACACATCAACAGCTGCGTCATCCTGGAATAAATCACGCATCACAGACGTGATCACTTGCAATAACTGAGTGTCAGTGATCCTCTCCAAAAAAAACAAACAAACCGGAAGCCCATCTGGATTCAGAAGAAGCATCGCTGGTAAGAGCACACACATCCAAGAACTGAACGCGTTCTGCCCGCGCAGGTTAACGCGAAGGCGTAACGCTTGACCGGGCGTGAAAGAGGCGGGCTTGTGGGAGGCATGTAGACAGGAGAGGAGCAGAGCGCTGGGCACACGATGATCAATAACTCTGAAGCCGGGTTGCGGAGAGTTTCCAACACTTAATATTCCCCCCTGTTTTTGCCGAGAGCAGGAAGGGTACCTGACAGGCAGCTAATGCACCTCGCCCCTCATATCAATTCTCTTTGTAGTCCGCACGCCGGCGTGCGCGTGTGTCTGTGTTGCAACAGCGGGACACAAAATCGATATCAAAGAGTTTTGCCCGTCGTAATCGCAGCTTGCGGCCGCTGTGCAGCTGCTGTTGCCGTTCGCGTGTGCCCTGTTACGAGGCGACCGAGCCAACTGTACCTGACTGAGCGCCGTTTGCTTGCGGGGCACCATATTGTGCTCGCCAGATGTTGGACCTCCATCAGCAATCAGCGGGGAATTAGAAATGAAAGGCATCATGATGCTCACCATTAATTACAGCATTACCCTTAATATAAACATGCTGTCTTGATGTCATATTTGCTGAAAAGTTTGAACGGTAATGCTTTTGTGGGAAGCATCTGGAGAGCATTTGCACCTTCACGGCCTGTAAATCGATGCAAGATTAAGTTAAATTCAACCAAATCATGAGGCAAGAGGTGACACCCGCTGGGGAGAAACAGTTGCCGAAACACCGCTGGGGTGATGAGAAGGACGCTCGCGATGCGTCCAATCGGGGCCGGCGATCAGGACGACGCGGCTGACGCAGCACCCAGGCACCGAATCGCCGGAGCCCATCACGCATTCACACTGAATTAATTGCCTCATCTGAGCCTAAATGGATGAGCCATTTGCCAATGAAGGTCACTGTGGTTTCAACCGAGGGACCGACCAAATGGAGCTCATGAAGCCAGGCGATCTTTAACACAATCCGGGTACGTGAGCGATACGCTGAATTGTGAGGAGAGCCAGGCGCATGCTCAAGGTTCTCTGCAAGAGTCCTAATCCACCCTCAGGCAGTTATAAGATAGACCTGCCTTTCTACCTGCATGACAACGTCACCGGGTTTCCTAATATGTAATGAGTCAGTAATGTAATGAGCCACTAGGCTGGTAGTAGCCTAGTGGGTAACACACTCGCCTATGAACCAGAAGACCCAGGTTCAAATCCCATTTACTACCATCGTGTCCCTGAGCAAGACACTTAACCCTGAGTGTGTCCAGGGAGGGACTGTCCCTGTAACTACTGATTGTAAGTCACTCTGGATAAGGGCGTCTGATAAATGCTGTAAATGAGTCACAGTGACGCTTCTTATTTTTTTACAAACCTTAAGTAGGGGTTACAAAACACTTCTGTGTACAGTCATCCAGCCTACGGGAAAAGCGGCGTAAGTGCGGATACACTGCAGCAGTGCTGCTTTGTAGTGCCCTTTTGTGTGAACTCAGAGGACCCTCGGTGATGATGACACAAACTGTCGTGATATTTTGCCTTTTTGGGTTGTGATCGCGGATCTTTATATAGGGCCGATCTCTAGAGATCACCTGACATTCTCGAGACCTCACCATAGCAAAAAGGAGGCCAGAAGACTGCTAAATAGGTGCAACTAAATGTTGTTGTGGTCACCATTGTTGTGAGTGTTTATATTCAGTGGGGTCAGATATCTGAAATCAGATGTTTGAAAAACTGAAAAAAGATATTTAGAATGGAATTGCTTAGCTGCCAGACGACCACTGCTATTTTGGCCAATATCTAGGTTACTTATGTAAAGTAAAGTATGACCCTAGTAGAAAGCATATATTACAATATATTACATATATTACAATATTCTTCTCTGGGGACAATTAGTAAATCTGGAATAACATTGAACATCAGGAAATGCACAAACACACATTTGTTGATGCAGCAGATGATTATTGCGAAATATGCTTCATTACTTTAAGCAGTCCAACTGTTATCAGCAGCAAATCATATTGTCATTACTATCAGTTGATTATTGCAAAAGGGAGCTTTTAATAATCTATGAAGCTTTTTAAGTGACAGTCTTGCCTTAGTGGGCACAGCACTCAAAAATAATTGATTAACATGGATTTCCAAATAACAGTCATTTACAATATTAACAATGCCTGGCAAGTATTTTCAATAATTTTGACATTTTCTAAATTACCCTAAACTAAATGATAGAGTATTGTAAATGAAGCAATTTACAGGCCGTCTTTCAACTCAACACTTCAGTCAACTTGTTACGCTGATAATAGAATTTGTAATGTAACCATTGAAGGATTATTAGAAGCTGTCTGTTATTTTCAGAATTCCTCACCAGCACAAAATGATTTGTTCATGTGCACAGTAATTTCCAGACTCAGACTTAAAAATAAATAAAATCCTTCAATGAAAACGTTATTTCTGATTACTAATGGAAAACGTAATACTGCGTGTGTGTCATATACAGAGAATCGAGATGGCTTGGGGAAAAATTTAAGAGTGTGCACAAACCAGATGGTCTTGTGAGGCAAAGGAGATTAAAACTTTAAAATGTGGTGAGGGCTTCCCATGCTCGGCTACCCTAGGCTGGCAATTGAGACTTCAGGCATGGGATTTCACAGAGAAAATGGCCCTCTGTAAAAGCACAAAAATGTACAAGGAAATGTAATTGGAATTCAATGGGGAGCATGGGCTCAATAACGAAGGCAAGTGTCAAAAGTTCAGTTCCTTAAAAAGTTCAATGTCAGGGTGGTCAGCTGCAGACGTCTGCAGTAATGTCTCAGATCTATTCACAGCTAAAGGCTGTTTCTTCTGAAAAATGTGAAATCATAATTTTTTTATTTGCTTAATTTGCATTCGCTCTATGTCTTCTGTCTATGTGACATTTTTATCAAAATTGACAATATAAAATGCTTTTTAATATAATTAATTAAAAGTACATGTTTTGTGTGTGTGTTCTAGTCTTTTTACCATACAAGCCAAAACAGTATTTCTCTTCCCATGATTACCTCACACCATTATGGTAATATGTTTGTTAATGGCACAGTCTATCGAATGTACCAATTACTTGACTAAGTGCAATTATCAACCAAGAATGAAGTGATAGGTGCATCAGCTGCATTAATCTTGCAATGCTTAAGCATAATGCTTCATTTGAAATATATTTAAAGATTGTTTCTGTTCTCCTTGGAGATCATCAGAAAATAAAAGTGGTCCAAAATCCTAGTGAAGACATACTGACTTTATCAATAGATAAATATTACTTTAGCCAGAATAAACTGATGGGACCACAATAGTGAAGTGAAGTGATTGTCACTAGTGATACGCAGCAGCACAGAACACGGTGCACAATAGTGACATACATGGCTTCATACATGTGCATAACGTACATTTGCTAAGATAAGTGAATAAAAGAGTAGGAATTTACTGAAACTGTCCTTTATTTGGCATAACTACTGCTGCCTAGAATATAACCCTATAAAATATGATGATAGATGGTGTTGTCAATATTCTTTCTCACTTTTCCCTATAAATCTATCCAAGTTCATTTTTAGCAGATATTATGTATGAATGTCTAACAGGTTTAGATGTGTGATCTAGGGTACTGTTAATTACAGAGAAAGTATAAAATCACTTGTTGGATCACATCCGTCTTCTCTGCTTACATGATCAGGAACTACTGTAGAAGAATATTTACTCATTCCCTCACTCACTCACTCACTTTTACACATTTAATTACTCCATTTCAGGGTCATGGCTTCCAGAGCTTAAAGAATATTATGTTTAGAAAATATCAAAATACCATTGTTTACTGTTCACTCCATGGCTTGACATGGTTTACTGTGTCACAGAGCGTGGTTTTTGAAAATATATGCATACTATATAATAAAATATTCATTTAACAAATCCTTCCTGAGAAAGTCTTCCATGATGAAATAATTCCTTGTCTAATCCACTTGTTCCTAAGCAACATCATGTGACATTGTAATTATAAACATAATAAGGCAGAATGATGTTTAAAAAGATGAGTCAGAGTGACATTATCATGAGATGTTGTCACTCTCAGGATTCCTCTCAGCCAATCAAAATGCCAGCTATACAATAATGATGTGCCATAATGAAAGAGTAATGTATAGTAGGGACTTAAATTGGAGGTGGAATTGAGACATTTTTAGACATTTTAGACTAGTCAGTCCATCCCATTCCACCCCATCAGTCTGAGATACTGTCAGTCTGACTTCTCTGCCATCATATGTGAATGTCATACATTCCCTGTATTATCTGCACAGAGATCTACGTAAAGCTAAAATAAACACAACATCAGCATTTAGTCACACTGCTTGTGGCATCACTGGTGAATGTGAAAAGAGATCATATTAAGGGAGATACTTCAACCTCTTCTTACTCATTCCAAAACGACAGGAGCCAGATTGTGAAATATCCTTGAAAGTCTTTTGCTTCAGTAGTAGCACTAGGAACTGAGCAAAAATTCCCTCCAGCTTTTTCCCCGGATATTTCTTCCCGTCTACTGTTTGAGATATCTGCCAAGAAGCATGGAAACGTGGGTAAGGAGGTGAAATGGGCCATTATCCTTAGTTGAGCTTCTCCTGCAAGTATACGTTCCTCTGGACCCGAACTCGCTTTTGTGTGAGAGGATCACCAAAATGATCTCAGCAGGTCTTTTTGTGGCAGGACTAAAGTGCAGTGGAAATGTTTTTTTTTTTGTATTAAGTACATTTTCATGTCAAAGAGGGACTTTGCAGTTCATCTGATCACTCTTCATAACATTATGGAGTATGTGCAAATTGCCAAAATAAAAATGGAAGCAGCAAACTTGGCGAAAAACAGTATTTTTGCCATTCTCAGAACATTTGGCCACGACTGTACATCAGTCAACAAATTGATTTCCCTCCCATGCTTGTATACTGGGAGAAGGACACTAGCTCAGCTCCAGTACAGAAAGTACACAATTATACATGAGAGCTGGCCAAACTAGCACAGAATTAGAAGGTTAGCTGTATTATGTGGTATTATGATATCTCTACGAGTGAAACCCCTTATTTTCAAGGTAGCGCCATCTCAACAGACAACAAAATGTCCGTCCCTGTTGCAATAGTTAAAAGATGTGGCGGAAAAAGCATGTATTTAAGAAGAGACGGTGTAAAAACGTGAATGCTTGTAGCTACTGAAATTCAGTTTAAACATCCCCGAGTAAACCAGAAACCAACACTCTCTCTCCCATCAACAGCGGATCCTCTCACATTCAAATACTCTGCTTATTTTAAACGGTAGGTTTTCACCAACATTTGCATAATTGCGCTCAGGCTTTAATGAAACCTCAAGAGAATCTTTCAGCTCGTGAAACAAAATATTTTTTGTGGAGCTGCGTGCCGCGCGTATGCACAGAACACAGCCACAAATGTCAAGGAGCAGTCAACAGTTAATTAATACTAATATAAATGGCCAGTTAATTACGCTTCTTTGTCCCGCCAAAAAAATTCAATATAAAGCAAGCGAAGCGCGGAAAATAATAAACAGTCGAACAGTTTTAGGGTGCATGAAAATTGTTGACTCCACATCAACAGCTGATGCCGCCCCCTCTTGACTCTCATTTGGCACAAAGATTTGTATTCTACTAATGTCCCCTAATAACTAACAAGGGCTTCATTAAGTCCTCCATGATTAAAAGAGCTGTCTCCGGAGAGCCTCCGCCGTGCATGTCCAATTTAATAATTCACGATTTACCTGCCGTGGCTGTGAGTTAGCGGGCAACGTTTATTTTATGGTAACGCCGGAGCCCCCTCTCGTCTAGCAGAGCGCCACCAGGGGACATCTGCGAAACCTGCCCGTGTCATGACTAGACTTATTCGCTCCACATGCAACATTAATTTTTAATCCTTTTCTTTCTTTTTTTTTTTTCATCTGCGATGGAGCGGCGGGGTGCCGCTCACTCTGTGTTTGTAACACGTCCCCCCCGCCTCCCGCTCCTCTCCCTGTCAGATAATAGCGGAAAGAGGTGGCAGAGGATGGGGGCGTGGAGGAGGAGGAGGAGGCGGCGGAGGGAGGTGTGCACCGACTGCACAAGCCACAGGAGAGTCTGCACCTCCAAGGGAAGCTCTGGTACCCGGTAGAGAAGGGGGGGGGGTTAGGTTTGAACACCTGTCAGAGGACTGACATGGCATCTTCAGTTCTGCCTGAGATGAATCGCCCCCGTGTGACACCCTGGTCCCTCCCTACGCCTCACCACATCAAAGGCGGGGGGTTCATGGGTGGGTAACACTGTCGCCACCTCGTGCACCAGGACCAGTTTTCGCTAATTTATCGAGCCCCGCGCTCCTTCTGCTCAGCGCTGTCTCGCCAAATCCATTTTCTGCCTTAAGTTCAATTATATGCAAATAAGGGCGAGGATCTAATTTGGTTTGATGCCACTGTTTTTCCGATTTTACATTTTTCTCGGATAGACTGAGTCTGCTGGGAATTGTGGTTTTCCTCTGCCATTATTTAATTGTCATTCTTTCTCAAGCAAAGACAGGGTGAAAAAATAACACCGTAGGTCACTATTTTCAAACCGGTGCTAAATGCACCACGAGACCTAGGTTCTCATAAAATGCATTGCATTACGACATGCAACCCTGTTAAAAATGTTTTTTTTATCTCTTGCAGCCATGGTCTTGGGAGAATTAAGGCAGAATCTGCTATCTAGTGAAATCTTATCATGATCATCAACTATTTAGCTTACTGGAGGCTGACCTGATTTTGCCTCTCCTGAGCTGGCAGGATTTGTATATGAAAAAACATAGAGCTCTGCTCTCAGGTTAAACATATCAGATGGGTGCTGGGTGCGGGATGCCTCTAAGAAGAGCTGACAAGTAAGAAATTCGCAACATATATATAAAGTTTGTTATCTCACCATTGCTCCCAGTTGGATATTAAATGGATTCTTGAAATAGGGTAATTTTTAAGAGAAATGCAGTCCAACACACCCTGAATGTGCAGCTCAGTGACGTCAGTGAAGTCAGCCCTAAAAATGAACTAAATCACATTTTGGGTGCAATGGACGCCTTGGAATACCATATTGACCTGAACAGAAGATGGCACTGTCTTTTCAAGGCTGCTGTTTTATACAGGTCTTACATTTTTGAAGACAATTATGTGGTAGGGTTGTTGTTTTTAACATAATTAATTAAAGCAATGTCATTTCTCCTTTAGATTGTCTTATATGAATCAGTTTTTTTAATGAAATGTTCATTTGATTTGCAGTTCTCAGCCACCATCCTCAGGTGATGCGTTTTTAATTATCACGAGAGAGATGCTGAGGAGGTGAAACGGAGGCGATCATCTGGCGATTATATTTTAAACCTGCACGTTTCCTTTCCCGCTTAGTCTAGCACTTGTGGCCATTCTTTTAACAACATTGCAAGACCTCGCGGGGTCATGGCTGTATTGAAATGATGCGGTAAA
Source organism: Denticeps clupeoides (assembly GCF_900700375.1). Classification (NCBI taxonomy): domain Eukaryota; kingdom Metazoa; phylum Chordata; class Actinopteri; order Clupeiformes; family Denticipitidae; genus Denticeps; species Denticeps clupeoides. The sequence goes on along the minus strand of NC_041717.1, from coordinate 9,871,056 downwards.
AACAGTGACTGTGTGACTGTTATATAAATGCACCACACAGACACATATAGACTCTATATACCCTGCAGTGTAAAACAGTGTAAAACAAATTTTTGCAAATTAAAGTTTGTAATTAATTAACATTAACATTATTCTTTTAATGTGTGAATGCAGGACGGAGTTAGGGTTGGTGGGGCAGGTGTCCTGTCTTTTCTTGGACACGGGTGGGGGGGTGGGGGGCTTCAGGGAAACCACTGCTCTAGATCATCATTTACGATCTGAGACACATTTGTCCATATTCGGCTCATTCGTGTACATAATGGATGAAGCATCTTCAGTATACACAGCAAAATCTAGTGAGAAACAGGCCAACATTTTCTTGTCCGACCAACAGTCTTCTCGGTCTTCCTAAACTGGTACATATTTTATCTTTAATGTCGACTGGCTTTGAGGAATATCGTTTCAAACTGTTATATGCATGGAGAGCAGCTGATAGTGTCAAGGCACAATCTGCTATCGACTGAAATCTCATCAATGGATTTTGCTTCTCCTGAACTAGCAGCATTTGTACCTCACGGATTCTACAAAAAGAAACCCGTGTGCTGTAGCTTTCAGGATGAACGTGCGTAAGAGATTGCTTATTGAACTTTTATTAAATGTAATTAAATGTTTGAGTTGAGTTGAGTCGAGTCGAATGTATGTTCTATAAAGAATGACCTCAAACGATCCATAAAGCAGACCCTGCCAGATTAAAGATGCCTTGTGTGTAGATGGTTTCTCTGATGGTTCTTTCCTAATCTTCGCTCGGGGAGTTTTTCTTTGCCTCTGTCGATTTTGGATTCCTCACTATTGTCTCTGGGCACTAAACTGGTATCGTATTCCTCTTAGGCGCTTCATAAATAACGTTGGTATGAACAGGCAAGCATGCAGTCTGCAGAGCCTTTAAAGTAATATCCATTACATTTTGCAAATTATAAGCACAAAACATCATTAGATGTGCTTTTTTTCCTGATTGGCTTAAATGTGTGTGCAGGATTTTAATGCAATTTCAATGAAAGACAACGATAACAACTGAAACCGTCGGTTTATTAATTGGGGATATTAATTTTTTAAAGAATAGTGGCCATCAGAGACCCATTGTCCTTTTCTGGTGATCAATTCAGCTGTACTTATGAGGGCGAACACAAGGCCCACAGAGGAATAATTAAAGAAATGCCAAATGGTAGCCGCATTTGAGACAGAAATGAGCCTCGGCAGTGGGGTCTTCCTCCCTGATGATGAACTCAGATGAACTTTTATGTGAGCCGGAGGCATGCAGTAATTTCCCCCTATAAGATAAATTGCTGGCCTAAGACAATCGCAGAGGCAATTAATGTAACATTCTAGATGCTGAATGAGAGCGGGTTTTATTCGACGCCACAGGAGCACGGCGCTCCGAGATAAATCAAAGATAAAGAGCCACGGAAAATTGGCACTACACTCGCCGTGGGAATCCAGACGGGGCCGGGGAAAAAGGTCTGCCCGGAACAGAATTAGTTGGAATACTTCTGAATTTCATTCAGTCATTCGGAGCATGAGGCGGCGCAGAACAATACTTTGAGCAGAAAAAGGGTTTCTGTGGGGAAAATCGAGCCGGCGGCATGGGTGCAGTTCAACAATGTGCCTTTTAGCACTAAAAAGCAAAAGGACACGTCTGCGAGTAAATCTGAGCATTGCGGTGCCATATAAAACAGAAGTCGAAATGTTCAGTAGCCCCTGAGCATGGTCTAAACATGTTTGGTGTATTTTGTGTTTTTCATTTGTCGACATGAAGGAACATAAAACGCCTCAGACGTTCTGCGTTCTGCATCACAACAAAGCAACGTAATCGTTACTTTTATTTACGAGTTTAGAGAGAAAGGGCTCCCAGTTTATCACGAAGCAGCCATTATAGCTACATTACCGGAATTTTCTAGCACAAAATTACATTACAAGTTTTTTCCACAAAACAGTTGAATAGTTGTCTGATTTTTAGGATATGGACACGATGCACCCAAAAGTGTTACCAGGTCTGTAGAGGCACTGAGTCAACGATTATTTAAACACTGCGACGGGCTGTTGGCATAATGAACAGTGTGTTGCACAAAAATGGGACTTCAAATTGCAGCCTTGGCTGAGCAATATTACATGATGTTCAACTATAATCATTACCTAACCAAAGATACATTAGACAACCAGCAAATTACAGTATAAATTGTGTGCTATTTACTTTAATGAATACCAGCGTATAATCTATACAGGAAGAGTCAATATGTGACCCAATGATTTGTAATCCAGGACCAAATGACACAAAGAAAATGGGTCAAATGATGTAAGAGAAGAGAGAACAGTGGGCTTATTGTCAATTCGTCCATAGTCAGTGTCCAAGTCTCCTGAGGGTGGTGCATCATGGGTCTTCTACAACCCTTATTTAAAGGCCCATTAGTGCCTCAAAGCTTTATATTCAAATGTACTTGGACATATGTGTATGAATGTGAGAATCTGTGTGTTTGTGTGTTAGAGACATTTACATTTACATTTACAGCATTTATCAGACGCCCTTAACCAGAGCGACTTACAATCAGTATTTACAGGGACAGTCTTCCTGGAGCAACTAAGGTTAAGTGTCTTGCTCAGGGACACAATGGCAGTAAGTGGGATTTGATCCCAGGTCTTCTGGTTCACAGGCAAGTGTCTTACCCACTAGGCTACTACCACCCGTCAGAGACATACATGCACAAAGACAAAATAACGCAACAATAATCCAGTACACACTCACAGGCCTACAGAATATCCAACCTAATAATATACTGTGAGGGCAGAAATGCGTCTTTCAGCAGTATTTTTCAACATCTCAACATTGAGAAAGATCAATTCGACATTGGCCATGTTTAAAAGGGCGAGGGCAGGGGAAATAGAGAGAAAAACAAAGGAAAAAGAAACCATAAAGAGAAACGACAAAGACCAGGCAAAATTCCATGCATGGATGTCACTTCCTTTGTTGGGGAGCGATGACATCTTGAATCGATTTGGGAACTTGGAGTATTCTGGCTAAATAGTTTCCTCTATCATCTGGTGTTTGTCAGACTTTTATGCATGTTGAAGATGTCCGTCAGGTGCTAATTTTTCCAAGCTCTGTACTGTGCGGCTCAGAGGAATACATCAATGCTGCAAAAGCTTATCTCAGCTTAGTAAAACCAATAGAATTTCTGCATTTGAATATGAAACTAAAAGGAGGGTGGTTCCGATTGAGGGGGAGCGTGCCGGCCTGGAAGGGGAATAAAGTGTGTCAGAGTCAGCATTACTCGACTGGAGAGCGGTGCAGGTGGCTGATAAGAGGAAGGCAGAAAGGACAAGGCCAGAGGCACACAGCCTGCTTTTTTCCAAAGCTCTGACCCATATGACTGCGGTAGACTAACGCTTTTGGGGCTATGTGCAACGCAGCACGTACCACCAGATTCAAAGTCAAGGTAACATCTCGGGCCCACTTGTTATTCAGTGTGTCTTCTTGCCAGGCAAATCAGAGCAGGGACTGGACTCACCTAACCCCCCCCATTCAAATGTTCACTATAGAAACCAGCGTTGAACTTCGCTTTGCACAGACACATGACATACATGTTGAAGAGTATGCTGAATAAATCAACACTTCTGCTTTAAAATTTAAAAAGTATATATGTCCGTGCCTGCCCAAACAAAATATGATCAAATAATACTGATAATAGAGCATACTGACATGAAGGACATTACTTGTTATGATAATATATAATATACCTGGGTATACATTTAAAAATAAATTATCAAATGCAGTTATCAAATGAATCTGTAATTTATTTAGACATATTTAACTGTCACGATGGCTGGACATGGCGAGGAAGAAGTACACGAGACAGGGGAAACATCACAAAACAGTGACCCGATAGCAAACAGACACGAACAGGATAGCTTTATACACTCATACACAGGTTATAACAATCAGGAAACATTACATAGGACGTAAATAAAACTCCGGGCCGAAGTAACCCCTACAAGACCGGATCATGACATTAACTTTAAAGTGAAGTGATTTTCATTGTGATGCACAGCACACGGTGACACAACGAAATGTGTCCTCTGCTTTTAACCATCACCCTTGGTGAGCAGTGAGCAGCCATGACAGGCGACCGGGGAGCAGTGTGTGGGGACGGTACTTTGCTCAGTGGCACCTCAGTGGCACCTTGGCGGCAACCTTTTGATTACGGTGCCACTTCCTTACACTAGACCACCACTGCCACTTAACACTCCCCCAGCATTTTACTATATTATAGGTTGCACACTAACCGGCCAGCCCAGTTGTATATGTCACTGGAAATGCAAATATAAAATCAGATTAAATAGAAGATTAGGGTTAGGGATGAGATTTCACACTGTCAGTCATTTCAACAAAATGGAAATTTACATTGGAGTGCTGTAACTCACTGATGGCCACTGAAATGAAATAGCTGGAATTATTGATGGGGCAGTTTCTTGGCATTGAGGGCCTGTTTAGCCCATTCACTTCACACGCTGACACAGCGGAGGCTGCTCTGCGGCTTAAATGGGAGGGGATGATGGGACTGTATTGGAAAATTCCTCGGCTCTTGCTTCCAGGCATTCAGCTCTTAATGAGCAATGAGGCAGCCCAGATCTGATGTGGATCAATATTCTGCAAGGCGCTGGCAAGCCCTGGTTCACGTCATGAATTAATTACAGCGCGAGGATTTTCACAGCCTCTGACAGGCCTCCCGGAGCCATTACCGTCACACGGCGAATATCATCGACCAAATTTTCCCTTCTCAGTGAATGCAAAGATCCACCTGCAAAATGTGTAAACATTGTCCGTCAGATCTTCTGTTCAGCCCCCAATCTTGACCCTGCACCTCCACCAAAAGGAAGGTTTGAGTGACCAGGCATTGGGTCACAGATTAAAGACTTCTTATCTTCGCTGATGCGTTCCAGAAAGAACAATTTTTAAGAGATATGGTAATGATCAGGATAGCCCATTGAGACATTTACATTTACAGCATTTATCAGACGCCCTTATCCAGAGCAACTTACAATCAGTAGTTACAGGGACAGTCCCCCCCTGGAGACACTCAGGGTTAAGTGTCTTGCTCAGGGACACAATGGTAGTAAGTGGGATTTGAACCTGGGTCTTCATGTGTTAAACACTAGGTTACTACCACCACTTTTTTCATTGAGATATACTGTATGTGATTTTGGCCTATATAAAATACCAGGTTTGAAAGGACTGCTTTCTTGTTTTTTTTTTTTTTTTTTAAGATATACTGTATATAATTTTTTTTAACCTTATATTTTGTTCAGGTCATCATAAAAAAGCAGACTTCTCAAGACGGATGCTGAGCTTCATGAATGGAATCCCAGTAGAGCTAACAGCAGGCCTTTTAAAAATCCTTCTCACACTGTCACAGGTTTAACTAAAGCAGTGTGTGTGTGTGTGTGTGTGTGTGTGTGGTTTGCATCAACTGTGCTCTGAGCAAGAGCAATTAACAATGAAAGGGAACTGTTTGAAAATTTGCGATAAAAGAAAAAGCTTATTTACAGTGTTCAGCTTTTTTCTGTGAATGGGAATGCTATTAACTACACACAAAATAGTGGAATAGTAATTCATAGACTCTTTGATGGCATTAACATACACTCAACACCATTAATATTCATATCCATCCCCACCCCTGTAGTTGTCTTAGATTTATGCATAGCTACATATTTCATATTATTTTTGTGCTGCATTAATATATTGTAATTTGAATATCCACCCTAAAATATCATTAGCTGACTTTTTCATGTAAAAAAAAAATTATTAAAATTTTTCACAGCGTTTGCTGATGCGTAAAACGCATCTCTGTTTTTGAGGGTGATGTTTCTCCGCAGCTCTGCAGCAGCCTGTCCTCTGTCCTGATGAGTCTATGTTATGTGTGTGTGTGTGTGTGTGTGTGTGTGTGTGTGAGTGAGTTTTCCTAACTCATCTCTCAGGTCCTGAAAGGTTAATTGTCCCTGGATCCCTGGAGCCTCTTATTGATTACGGGCGTCGGCGTGACGTTTTTTTTCGGCCAAGCCCCAGTGAAGCAGACGATGGAGAGCAATCTTCACCAATCCGCTCCTCACCCCCCGCGGAGCATGAGGGAATTGGCATGACCTCGGCAAGAACAACAGGTCTCCGTCTCTCTCTCTCTCTCTCTTTCCGTCACACACAAACAGTTTGTCCTGTTTAAGCTGCTATTGGTCAGCATTGCCGGGCTCTGCCCCCACCGCACTGAAGGACGCTCTTAACCTCGTCAGATCTTTTTTTTTTTTTTTTATGTGTCAGTCTGGACACACTGATGGCCTCTGACAGGTCTGTCACTGCGAATCACCCGTCTCTCAGTCCGAGCACGGCTGTCAGCATCCGCCGCACCGTCCATATCTCATTATACTCGGCCGTGTGTGCGGACGCAATCATGCCCCCGAAATGTCGCACTGTGGCAATGGCAAAGAAGACACAGGAGCAGATAAGCACTGCCATTTGCTATTTCCTCACCGCCCATCTCTTCAATTGAGTGCCAGCAACTACAAGCAATAAAAAAGGAATGATACACACAAAATACACGCAAAATACCCACAAATAAATCCTGCATTCACAAAGCAGCCTTGTTTGGAAGATTCAGATTCACAATTGCATAAAATGCACTACTAGATGGTACCAAATATGATAAATGAAAAAGGGGGTTTATGTGGTATTCTGGGTTGTGTTATATTCAGGCCAAGCCAGTGACTGACTCCTCCAACTCTTTGCTATGGGATCCTAAAGTTGATGCATACATACTATAAAGCAAGATACATATTGATGTTAAATCATAAAGTAATCCAAGTAGACATGCTTATTTTACAATGACACTGACTATTCGTGCAGCAAATACTGCAGGGGGACACTTGAGCTGGCATTGAAACCACATAAACCAGTTGGCTTCTCTTCTGGGCCTGCTATGCTTTCCACACTATTCACCAGTACGACTTTACAGGAAAATCAGAAAAGCAGATGATTGCAGCACAATTTATACAAAACTGGGCTTATAATTCCCACTGATCATTGCTTAACCAAAATGGTTATGAAAGCATGTTAGCACATAACTATCCAGCCATTGTCCACTTACGAGACCAGTGAAGTCCAACATGAATCAACCACCAACATCATTCATTCTGAAACCACATCACATTACAATGCTTTGCGCTGTGGCATCTTCCACCACCACTGCAGAGAAAAGCATCTAAATAGGTTTGAGCTCACCTAGCCAGTGCTCCCCAGTGATCTTCCCGAAGCCTTCGCGGTATGCCTGCCAGTCACGAAAGAAGTTGACTGATCCGTCTTCTCTGCGCTGAATAACCTGCCGGGAAGAAAGACAGTTTCAAGCAAACAACACAACATCCATAGCCATTCGTGGTGCGGTGCAGAGGCATTTAGCCAGCAGCACGTCCCTCTAATGATACCGCTCCTTCAGCAGGGTGTAAGCATGAATAAACATTTAGTGCTCCTAAATGAGTCTGTGCATGGCCAAAGAGAAGCAAAATCCATCTGTCACCCCACGATTTTCATAAAACAAAAAATCTCCCCCCACAATATCCTTTTGAACATCATTCGAAAAGAGCAGGAAAACAAGGACCGTCAATTCAGGACGCCAGGCACCCTGGAAGGCTGGCCTGAAGTCCCGGTGCCGTGTGAAGGTGATGCATGGGCAGAATTAAGAGTGAAAAACGGACACTAATTGACTGCTGATCCCCACCCCCACAGAAGATTAATCAGGCAGCCAGTGGATCAATGGCCACTGGAAATGCCAGCAGAGGCAAAAGGGCCCGTTATCATTGCAAATGAGAACCGCCACGGCTCCCTCCTCACGCGTTCCGGGCGCCGCTCGCCAAGAAGGCGATCCAGACACCCCCAGGGAGAAATCTCACACAACCTGCATTCTCCCGCCTCAGGCCCAGGAAGGGGAGGGGGGGTCTTTTAGCAAATGATAAGTGCCTCTTTCTTTCAGGGACGCTTTTCAAATGAGGGAAGACATTCAAACTCGTCAGTGTTCGTGAAGCTGTGCATGTTTGGAAAGCTAATTATTTTTTTTGCATCTCCTGGACGAAGCGAGGGCCTACTACATTCCCCAAGGCGTGCTACATATAGATATTCGTCACAGTAGCCAGACCTTTGCGGTGCACGATCTTGGAAAACACAGTGATTCACTCAATAAAACATGCCAACAGTCTGGGCAGGTGCTCTGGGCCACATTGAAAATGAATGAATGTAGCCCCGACTGAATAAATCCTCTTTCAAATCCCCCCTCCAACCCACAAAGCAACTAAAGAAAGTCTTAATTATTCACAACATCCCCTGTAAATACTCACCCAGTCACCTCTGGATGGCAAAAAGCACCCTAAATCTTTATTGTGCTAAGTGTACAAAAAGGTAATTAAAACAGGGGGAATTTGTGTTTTCTGATAAATATTTTATGAACTCCGCTATGAATATTCCCACCAGAGAGCTGCACAGCAGCTTCAATTTAAAACAAAAAATCATTTAGAGGGAAAGAAAGCAGTGAATTGTTGAGCGGAGAGACTGGTCAAGATTGATGGTCGCTGCTGTCCCACTTTAACATTGGGCCAGTTGTAATAACTTGTAATGACACTGACTCCTTATCCACCCATTGCTGGGCACACAGAGACACGCACGCACACAAAAAAAAAAAACATATATTTGATTATCACACTTCATCCAGGGAAATGTTTGGCTGCCTGCGATGAATCTGAATTTGGAGGCTCTCACCCCTGCAAATCCGCTGTATGAATTTGCTGAAGTCATTTCACCTCCTCGACAGCTGCACAACAGCCCAGCACAAGCCAATGGTCCTGAACAAAGCGTGTGGTGAGATTAAAATTGCACTCCTTAGGAAGAAGTATATGATGGAACTCTGCCGTTAGTTCTGGAGCCTATTGGTCGAATGGACATTTGCCTCATGTGCGCACTGAGCGCCTCTCTGCCTCTTTCTCTCATCCTGGACTCAGAATGGGAAGTAAATTACACTCTAGATAGACAGACAGATTCATCCCCAAGGGACATTCAGCAATTTGGCTTTGATTACAGCAGGTCGTCACCGCGGAACGGTTTCCCGAAAACGTATGCAATGTCGCAACATCTATTTCAGTCCTGCGCTTCATTAATTCCGCGCCAAGATTTTGTGTTAAGGATGGATGGGGGTGCTGAAATCAGGGTGTAAAGCCTTCTTCACTACATCCCAGACATTCTCAACTGGCTTTCTCGTGCCCACACTGCTGTTTAGTCACAATCATCTAGGTTCCTGTTGCGTAGTGTTCACATTGAAGCTACAGAATTCAGCCTTTCGCATGTTTCCAATAGATTGGCTCTTGCTACCTGTGACCCTCGCCTAGGCAAGTAGGTACAGAAAATTTTGTGGAATGTTTCTCACTGTTTAGGTTTTCCTTCCTGGCCTGGGCCTGTTATTGCATCAGCTTATATGGCACGACTGGCTGTTTACTCTCCAAGCGACCAATAACAAGTTGGCCTTATCTCCCGTCCACACAAAGACTTCAGAGGGCCTGGGATGCGCTGTCAACCGACTGCATTAGCCAGCGCTATTCAGTAGCTTAACTTTTTTTGGAGAAATGCACTGGAGTGAGAAACAACGCGAGCTTTTCGGACAGCTGTCGGCTTTCCATCGAGTTGAACTGGAATCCTGGCTCAGCTGCTCCCAACCTGGTCTTCAGATTGCTACAGAGACCATTCTGCGGTCGGCACAAACAAAAGAATTCGAAAGAAAAGGGAGTGGAATCTTGTTACACAAATTCCCCAGAAGATTCTGGAGCCAAGAGTGCCACAACAGACTGAGGATAACAATCTGCTGGGTTGGAAGACACGATTCCTCGCTGTGCCAACAAACGTGGCCTCCACCTGTCAATCTGACAGGGAACAGAGCTGGACCACAGCGAGGGCAGCAGGAGGAACTCGACAACAGTCCACTCTCCCTGAGGGCTGTCAATCAACCGAGAGGATGATCTTAGAAGACCATCCACCCTTGAGGCTCCCTCTGGAACTGGCAGGTCAGTCTAACGTCCACTGATCCAGCACTGTGAGGATGATGGAGAAGGGCATGCTCAGAGCCATGCAGCTGATGCTTCTCGGGTCGGACCTATGTTGGTCACAACCCTGGCATCGTCTCGCCACAAACGCACGTGACCTGAAGCCTGCAGTGAGATCAGAGCTCGCTGTTCTGCTCATGGCATCCATCACCGAAGCACTTTTGAGGGAGTGTTGGATTGCGATGGATTAATGAAGAACGACAAAATTACATACCGGGCCGATTTTGACTTGGCTTGCATTACAATTGTGTTCGGCCTGGTCAGATGTGCTGAGCTCTTGTTTCGCTTCCAATTTGCTGTTCAAATTGCTCTTCCCCTGACTTCCTCAGTGCTCAGGTGGAATTGCTCACCTCCATCATTGCCTGGTTTTAGTCATAACAACAAGGCTTTTTACTTGGTCAAAAAAAGACAGATGGGATTCACTGTCTCCTGAAAACAACAAAAAAACATTGATGGCACGGTGCAACTCTGACCCAAAGCAATTTGTCCTCACAAATGTCCTGTGAGGAGGACGATGGTGGGGCCTCCGTCATGCTGTCTTCTTTCTTTTTCAGAAATTACAAAGGCAAAAGAGCAGCAGTGTGGAGCAGACCACTGAATTTCCATATATCCCCTCAGCATGTTTCTCTTTCATACAGTCACCACCACTCAATCCCTTTTTATATTGTAGCCATTGAATCAACCTTGGAAGGCTGCTTGTAAAGTCATGTGACTAAAACTATGACAGCTACTATGAAGCTATGACAGCTCATGAAAGTACCTTGTTGGTGCTGAAATTATTTAATTTTATAGCAAGCTTTTTTTCACAGTATTCCATTTTTTTTTACTTAACACTATGCAATCACCTACAACATTCGCAATCTTCCATTTGCACTGATGTGAAGAAAATGTAATGGAGGAATTCTGTGTAACAAGCATTAATTCATAAAGTTTAAAACAATTTGACAGGACAAACTACAGCCTGTGAAGTGATTGTCTTTGTAAAACACTGCAGCACAGCACATGGTGACTCAGCGAAATGTGTCCCCTGCATTTAACCATCACCCTTGGTGAGCAGTGGGCAGCCATGACAGGCGCCTGGGGAGCAGTGTGTGGGGATGGTGCTTTTCTCAGTGGCACCTCAGTGGCACCTTGGGAGACCAGGATTCGAACTGGCAACCTTCTGATTACGGGGCCGCTTCCTTAAGCGCTAAGCCACCACTTCCCCAATATAAATCAAACCTGTGCCCTGTGGTAGGATCGAACTCACGACCTTCAGATATGAGACTGATGCGCTACCTACTGCACTAACAAGGCCTACTAAGAGGTTTAGTGACAGAAGATGCATTGTTCACTTCTTATTATATTAATAATAATATTAATTATTATTATAACGTTATATTAATATACAGAGCAACCCGAATATCAGTTAAAGGAATACAAAACACAAAACCATTTTCTAGACGAAAAGTAACATAATCCTAATGTATTAAATGAGCCCCATGCTCATTACTTGAACCATTGCAGAGTTACTCTAATGGAAGCCGCCTTAGAATACGACTTCCCCTGTAGAGGACCCTAATTCCTGTCCTGCTCCTAAGCATTCAGATGCTAAGTGAATTGGCTTAGGATTAAGTGTCCGTGCTGTTTAGGCGGTGTGAAGCACCTGCAAAGGGCTGCTCCTCTTACCTTTGCAAATTAAGTCCCTGTAATCCTTTCACAGCCGATAAAAAAAGTTAATGAGGCCTCGTAAACTGCTCATAGGCTTTTGCAGCTCCTAGACGCGGAATGGGAAGCAGGCCCCGGTAAAGGAATGGCTTTGATCCTCGGCTGTGATTGGCTGGGCAGGTGATAATCAAAGGGCGCAAATCTCGCTGGCTACAGCTTGTGTTGACTGCATCACGGTGGTTTAACAGCTCTGAGTCTCGACCCAATTAGTGAGCTTTGCCAAGAGCCATTATAGGCATCGTGTTCTGGCAGAGAAAACGTGATCAAACTGAACACAGTGGCTGCAGCCACTTCCAAGGGATGATTAAGAGCAAGGAAGAAGGGGAGAGAAAGACAAATACGTTTTAAAAAAAATGCCAAAGGACAGTCGGTCGATTTTCTTCTCAGTTGAAAACATTTTGGAAAAATTCAAAGCGTGGCATAGTACGTAGTATTTTAGCCCAAGGAGATATGAGACCAAGTACTATCAGATGCATACTAAGCAGTTCTCGTGTAATGGTGTTGAGTTTTCGCAGAAATGTTTAATCATACCCCTTGAAACAAGACTATAATAATACAAGCAATCATGAGAAAATAAAAGTGATCACTGTGAATTTTTCATTCAACCTTTCACCCTTGTCCAATTTGTCTTACATTTTGCATGACTCTTAAATAGTATAAACACACATTACTAGCCGGAGAACCTGCTGCCACTTCAAAGACTTTGCTTCCCATTGCCTCCAAAGCCATTTCACATCTAATCAACTTCCTCCTTAATCCGGCCCAGCTCCTACCGTTGCAACACTTTGAAGTGAAGGAGGGCATTGACGTGACGTCCAGCAAGTCACTTTTATCTGGCTTGATGCACAAACGAATTCCCTGCGACTTTTGGATAGTGTTTGCCCACAGCCTCTTTTGTGTGAGAACCCGCTTCTCGCAATCGCCACTGCACTTTACGCCAGTTCCTCTACAAATCCTGCCTCAAAAGAGGCTTCACTTCAGCCTGCACCAGGAGACATGAAGAGTACAAAATCCATTTACAGCAATATAATGTCTAAAGCCTCAGAAGGGCTAATTAATGAAGACTCTTCAGGCTTTTACTGATTATACAGATGATATTTGTGTCCAGTGAATTACTGGGTTCTGGCTGTTTCTAGGCACACAATAGAATTATGATGAATAATGGACCGTACACGAACAAAGAAAGAGAAACATGTTCTTCTCGGATTAATAATACATTAAAGCTCACCACCAGGTGTCCTCAGGCTTTTAAAATGATCAATCTGTTCAAATCCATTGCAACTCTTTGTAGATAATGATGTTAAAAGAGGGGGAAATATGTGTTTATAATGATGTTTGCTACTGAGAATTTTCTTTGGAAAACCATCAACCGTTAATTATATAAAAACATCCATTACATTCATCACACTGTAGATTTGAAAACTTTCTGCATATTTTATATTTCTACATTAAAAGTAAGACTATATATACTCGTGTTGTAAGTCGGTCTGGATAAGGGAGTCTGCCAAATGCCTTAAATGTAAAAGTACTCCTTGTGTTTTCTTCGATTGGTAGGTGTGTTTTGTGTAATACAGTATTTATGTATATATAAGCCTGCCACTCAGCCAAAGCATTAAAACCACCAATTACCTGATGCCAGTGGTCCTTTTCCGCAGGTCCCATTGTTCAAAATAATTCAGGAATGGTTTGAGGAACATTATATAGTGTTTAAGGTGCTGAATTTCTCTGTGGGATGTGCTGGAAAACCAGTCAGATTCAAGTCACCTTCAGAAATGTTGTGAGTTTACGTCTCAATGGCTCACATTAAGCCAGTCATTTTAATGTGGCTGATCAAATGCGACAGGTTTAATATGTTCTGGAACTAATATATGCCACACAAATAAAATCAGTCAGGCCCAAAGTCTCTGTGCTCCAGACATGTAAATGGATGACTGCACTTTTAGCATAGCATTAACAGGTAATTTGATAAATGTTTCTAGCAAATGAAAAACCGGGGACTCTGTGCCCATGAAAGCTTTACTTGCAGCAAGCACTAACCCAGAAATCACCGAAATCCACTCAGCACTTTAAAAGCATCCAGGGCATGTCTAAAATGCCTGACCATCGCAATGGCCAACAAAAACACACACTTGTACATAAGGGCTAGAAAAAGTCTGTGATTCACATCAGAACAGGAGTAAATATTTCAGCAATGGCACTTAATACGTCAACCAGCCAGTATCAATAATAAATAATCCATAAATTCTGAGCCTTTCAGCAAATACAATAGTGATAAAAAGGTCATGTGCATTTGCTCTCTTTGCATGCAAGAACCAAATTGGACAGGAAAAAAAATGTGCCATTATTATATATATTTGTTCTCTTACTTTTCAGCAAGAACTAGCTCCTTCAGTATACAGGCCAGGGTCATTTTAAAGCAGCCTTATGCTAAGAGAAGCAGCGGCTCCACGAATAGAAACAGAGATATTCAAAGAATTGTTCGAGCTCTAGACCTTTAGTGGTCATGTAAAATTAAAATCGAAAAGATGGAATAGAGACCAGAGGGACACCCATCTTCTCCTTGGAAAGTAAGGTTTATATTTTATGTTTTGCACATCTCTAACCAAACTTTCAAGTTATGAGCATAGAAAAGTACAGCAATTACTGAATATCTCAATTACTGAATAGCAGACAAGTCTCTAGAACTGCAGGAACTGAGGGGAAACAGATGTGTCTCTTGCTGTAAAGGCGCGATTTAAAGCTAGATTGATATGTTTTATTCCCTTGTCATGCTATTTTCAGAAATTGAGGAGGCATGTGCCACCATTTCATTTCACATGTATTGATTACAAGCTCCTCCTCAGGCAGTTCATTGCTCTCACACTGAGATAGAGCCTATTTTTTTTAAGTAAACCTGCTATTATACTGTCTGTTGGCCGCTCTTGCAAACAATCAAAAAATTGCTTCAAATATCTTTCCATAAGCTGACACAATTTCTGGAGCTCAATGATTCGCTTCTGCATCCGTCTGATGGGTTTTAGTTAAACCTCCAGAGAGAGAATTTTATGAGGACCTTTTTTTTCTGTGGCACAGCATGAGGTGTCCAAATAAAAAAAAAAAAACACACACACACAACACATGAATGCATCCAACTGTCAAAAGCCAAACGCCTCTGAAAAGCTCCGGGCAGACGGAGGGGGGATAAACCCAAGTGACCCGGGTCTTAAATGAGCTTTGAGGATCCAAATGGCAGGACTGCACAGCGGAAGACGCCCGTGGAAGCGCATGCGGATGCGATCTCCAAGCGTCACTGTGGCAAATTGCTCTCTTGGCGGTCGCCTGCTTTTCACCGCGGCTGCGAAGGCGCGACTGCCCCGCGCACGTGGCCCGTGGAACCGCGGTTAGGTACAGAGCTGCACAGGCCCCTCGATCCGTGAAAGTGAAAAAGTACCCGCACTTGAAAACAAGGGCCATTCCAAGGATGCTGCCAACACAAGCGGATACATTTCTGTCACTTTCGCCTCCCTCAGGCTCGCTGTTTAAAGGCGAGGCATTGAAATCGGCGAGCGGCCGCAAACAGGCCTCCGTCCCGGTCCGCCACTTTGCCAGGCAACAGTGCTTGCGAGGAGGCAGCCTTGAAGATGGTTCACACACAAAGAGCACGCTGCGCCAATACAAATGTCCCTCTCCATCCTCCGCTCAGATCTCTCATCACAATCTCTCACGGACATCGAGCAGGTGCCTTAGGATGTAGGACACTGGGACAGACAGGGGTGAGGACCTCAGCTTCCTTCCAGATGTTTAAATATCAGATTATGCAAAACAAGGAACACCAATTAAGAACCATACGTCTTACTGTTTTCTCAGGAGCATTCGGAGAGGAAGGGGGGATTGTGTGTGTGTTAAAAAACGATCATTTAGAGGAAGTGTGTGTGTGTGTGTGAGTCTGCAATGTCCTGGTAGGGAACAATAATGGGATATGAATGTCCCCTTTGTTCATTGGTGTTCAGACGAGCGCTGAGTCTGCATGTATAAGAAGGAGCTGCACCGCCTCTCCCACCCCTGAAATCGGAGCTGAAGCTGAGCTTCCAGCCCCAGCAATGCCAGCTGCCCTGACTGGACAGAAAACTCTCCTCAAAAAAAAACAAAAAAAAAACACTGCTGGAACCCAGGGATGATGAATAGCGGAGCTGGAGCTATTAATTCCACATAACAGCTCCATTCTTCCTCCTCAGACGTGCGCCGCTGTGGAGGTGCTTAGCGGAGACAGTAACTGTGGAGAGCTAATGCTCTCATCACAGCGAAGGAGCTTTGCCCGCAATCAGCAGGTACAATATGTTCCCTTTTGGACTGGATGTCAGCGTGACAGGACGGGAAACACCAAAAGAATGTGTGCTTCACTTAGCTTGGAGATTTCGGCCGACGCCGGCCATCTTGCGAATAGCCGCGCTTTTTCAGATTTCACTAACCTGAAAGAAATGAGTGCCTTGAAATCGCCAAACCTAGTACCTGTTTGTAATTTGTTGCTTTTATAAAAGTGCTACTAGCAAATGGAAACCATTTGTGGTCTTTGATTTAGTCTCCTAAAACACAACATGGAAATTTCAGCATTTATCAGACATCCTTATCCAGAGCGACTTGCAGTCACGGGGACAGTCCCCCCGGAGACACTCAGGGTTGAGTGTCTTGCTCAGGGACACAATGGTAGTAAGTGGGGTTCGAACCTGGGACCTTGTGGTCTTCTGGTTCAGAGGCGAGTGTTTTACCTGCTAGGCAAATACCACCCCAAGACAAAACTCTTTGCTATTTAAAGTTGTGCATCCAGGAGAGCTTATTGTTTGTCTTTAATTTTCGTCACCCAAAAAATTCACTGACATTGTTTTTACTTTAAACGCACCAATTCTCAATGATGTAAACCCCATCTTGTCAAATCATCACTTTGGCACATGTAACATGTAACGCTACACATGTAACGGCACATGTAACGCTAAACACGTAACGGCACACACATAACGCTACACGTAACGCTACACATGTAACATTGCACATGTAACGATACACACATAACATGTAACGCCACACACGTAACGCTACATGTAACACACACGCGTAACGCTACACGTAATGTCACACACGTAACGCTACATGTAACGCTAAGCATGTAAAACTACACATGTAACGCTACATATATAACACTACACCTGGACTAGCGGCGTGAAGCCTGTTCAGAGGTGTGTTGGGTCCTGATCACCCAGGTGATCTTTATGTTTCAGTCGTTGTCTCATGTCAGTTCTTGAAAGGCTGTTCTGTTGTGTTTTGACCTGCCTTTATGTCCTGTTTCTGTGTATGTCTGTTGTCGTGCCTGCTACTTCCGTTGTACCGTGACAGATAGTTTCTCAGAGCCTTGATTCAAAAAGTTTATTTTTTGAAGTAGCTGCTAACATGACTAGCTGCATATGCCTGTTGCCTCTACATAATTAAATTATTCATTCATAAGTGTTTGGTGAATGAAACACATATTAACAACACTGGCCTCATGTTTTAGGCTAATTAATTGTTTAATTGTCTAATTTTGTTCTGATCGTTTTGTTCAGAATCACATCAGATCACGTGGCAGCTCCTTTCAGCAGCCTTCCTCGTCCTAAACAGCTTTTCAAGGCAAACAGTGTAGATTGATAGCTGTGCAGCTGCCCTGCCTGTAATGCGGGAAAACTTGTATTCTCTAGTGTTCATCCTAAAATTACGCTGGAATTGAGGTGGAAATGAATAGTTATTTTGTTATCACTGGCAACAGAGAGCATGTGTTGCATCTTCAAAACATCTGCAAGCCATTTAATGTCTCAATCTAACAGATAGTCATCAGGGAAATATTACAAAACATAAGAGCTGTATACAGTGTACATCACTGTAGGACAACACTGTACCTGGCCGACAGCCCATTTCTCTCCCTATCAGCAGATAAAAAACCGAGCTGGGGCCATCTGGAGCAAACAGAACCAACTTTTTGTTGTCTGAAGGGGGATTCATTAAATTTGTGTGAGTATTTCCCCTTCTCTCTCTCTCTCTTTCACACACACACACACACACACACACACACACACACACACACACACACACACACACACACACACACACAGCTCCAAAAATAGATCAAAAGAAAGAATATTCTTCAACATCATCCTACATCAACTTGTGTGGCCTATAGCAACTCACCGTCCATCCTCCACCGTCGGTGGTCATATCACAGAAGACCTGGAACCCAGCTGGGTAATGGGTGGGGAACACTGAGTAGATCCCATCTTCCCTCTGGCCACTAGCGTAGATATCACTGCAGTCCCTGGGCCTAGAACCTAAGGGAAGAATGTTCACTGCAATTAAAGCTCTTTTTGGCATCCAAAGATGATGAATGCTGTTTGATGTAAGGTTTCAAACGTGCAGTGAGCCACTGTTCATTTCTTCATCCTTTGTTTCCCATAAGCAATTCTTAAGGAATGGTAAAAGGGAAAAAGGCTGACGTGCTCAAATCTTCATCAGTATGTATGGAGGAGGTCAGGAGAGAGCTACAGTGAGTGTCCCGGCCCATCTATAAAACATGCTGGATGGTTTTGATGGTCAAAATTACAGTCAGATCCTGATCCACCATGCAATAGTAAAAGCTGACCATCTCTCTCTGTCTGTGTATCTATGTTTGCCCATGTTGCGATAAACATTATTGTGCCTATTCAAAAATTCTAAGCAAAATCTAAAAAAAACACAGTACCATGTTTATGGTATTAATTGTTTTATTGAATTTAATTTGGATTAGAAAATCTGTCCAGACATTGTTAATGTCATGACAATGGTATCTGGAAACGCTGTATACACTGATGCAAGTCCATCACTTTTTTAAAGATTGTTTTTGCAATAATATTAATAAGGTTGAACTGATTTGAAGAAGCAATGTAAATCCTTTCATTTGTAATGTTGAAGATGGAATGTGTAAAAGATGGAACAGTAAACTCTGGCATCAACACAATGCTTTTCCTCAGAGCTCAGCTTTATAAGTCCAGTCACAGGTCTAATCCCGTGCGTGTTTAGGAGGCCGTGAGAAGACTAGGGAATGAGATGCTTTACCCTCACCGTTGGCACAGCCCTTGGGCCGGGCAGTGCGGATGGGGGCTCTCTGCAGGTCCGCCTTCAGTCGAGTCTTCACACTCCCGGTTTCCTTCTGCATGGAGTTCAGGGCGTCGCTCACCGAGTTCACTACCTTCACCATGTTCACCTGGCTCTCCGACAGCAACTGCGCGACAGAAACACTCCCTTCAGGTGCAAAGCTTACATCTGGTACACTGCTCTCCTGCCTTTTTTTACCTTAGTGGGGCAAACGAAGAAGGTGGCAGGATGCAAGAACACAAGGTGAGGCTTAAAAATGATATTTCACCAGGTCCCCGGCAAGAGCTTTTAAAAAAAGTCTGAACTGATTCAAACAAACAGCTCCAGTCCTCACAGTCTGCCTGACAAAAGGTCCACACAAAGTCAATCTGAGAAGGAATCTCAAGATATTTTAGCACCGAAATGTACTGACCCAGCGCTGGGCTAAAGCCACGTACCTCAGCGTAATGCGGCTAGCTGGTCTCAGCTGGTGCCTTGCCCGCTTCGAACCTGCGTAGATGTTTAACAAGCCGGCTTAGCAGCATTAGCTGGTCAGGTTTTTTTCAGCGCTGTTGGCAGCCAAGTAAATGGATTTACATTTTTTGATTAGGGACAGTCGCTGATTGATTGATAGTTTTAAATCTATTTAGAAGAGACATCCGAAATGTACTTGCTAATAATGCTATTACCAATAATGCTCATAGTTTCTAAAATCCCTGACAAAAATGATCTATGCAGTACACACAAGCTAAAGGTTATTGGATAGAAATTTGAGACATTTTTGCTAACATGCTAATGTATCATAAGCTAAAGTTGGAGTAATGTATCATATGAAGTGAAGTAGGAGTAAAAGTAAAGTATGTAAAGGGTTCTTTACCCTTTACATACCACAGGGGCAGTGGTGGCCTAGCAGTTAAGGAAGCGGCCTCGTAATCAGAAGGTTGCCGGTTCGAATCCCGATCCGCCAAGGTGACACTGAGATGCCACTGAGCAAAGTACCGTCCCCACACACTGCTCCCTGGGCGCCTGTCATGGCTGCCCACTGCTCACTCAGGGTGATGGGTTAAATGCAGAGGACAAATTTCACTGCGTGCACCGTGTGCTGTGCTGCTGAGTATCACATGTGACAATCACTTTCTTCTTCTTCTTTCTTTCTTTGTTGAAGAATGTAGTGTAAAATACGTCTATGCATGCATCATGTAACGTAGCCATTTAATTCAAACAAATGAATAAAGGCACTACATACTAAGAGATGCCCTGCAGACAAAGTGCAATGGCACGTATTGAGAAATGGCGCCAGGGACAGCGGTGCCCCTGTGGACAGAGGACAAACAGGAATGCAGCGGTGGGAGTAAATGCACCTCTGGCTTCGTGCGTTGTCGGTTTGCGCAGCGTGTCAGCGTAAGTGTGACAACTGCGCTTTAAACGCAGAGCAAGGGGAGGTGACTCAGCCGAGTGCAGCGCCGCGTCCTGCCGTTTGACGTGATGGCTGCTGACGTTTGGCCACTTCCTGTTTGGACGGAGGGGACACGATCACTTGCGACTCCCTCAGCGCACATTTCTCTCGCACACGTCCTCTCCCCGCAACACACATCCAGTCACCATGCCCTCAAAGCTGCCCTCCGGCCATGAAGAATACATAGAGGGCCGAAGTCCCAGCTGAAGAACCTGTTGATAGTGCGTTTTTTTTTTTTCAAATGGACTTGTTGCCTTCATGGCACAACGTTCCACTATATTCAATTCTATATTGAACAGCATTGAGTTTTTGAATAAATGTGGAACAAGTGACAGCTATAGGTAATGTAAAAAAAATAATTAAGATGAACGTATAAACAACACCATATTGTAACTATGTAATAATATTTATATTCCCCATCCAGTTGCAAATAAACCTGAGGTGGATTTCTGTACATTTTACTCCTGCCTTAATGCCCATGACCTTAGGTCATGGTATTCCCTTCTGTATTTACAACAGCCAGCATGTACATTATGGTATATAATACCACAATGCATACAGGGTGGTAGTAGCCTAGTGGGTAACACACTCACCTATAAACCAGAATACCCAGGTTCAAATCCCACTTACTACCATTGTGTCCTTGAGCAAGACTCTTAACCCTAAGTTGCTCCAGGGGGGACTGTCCCTGTAACTATTGATTGTAAGTTGCTCTGGATAAGGGCGTCTGAAAAATGCTGTAAATGTAAATATGGAGTTCTTCATATAGACCTTGTTTGATAAATATAGATCTTTTGGAGGAAATGTTACACCATGAAAACCCATATCATGCCACATCAGGGCTCTTACAGGGCCTGGTGGACGACAGTTTAAGTGCCGATGTTTACAAATGATTACATGCAAGAATGTAATTTCATCTGTGTGATGAAATTGTAATGTTGAAATTCAAATGTGTTTTTAATAAAGACATTTTTTTCCACAATGACATTGCAGAGGACATTCATCTGTAGTTTACTGATGCTTACAGAACTGTCCAAAACTCACGAAGGCACATAATTTGCAGCAATCATTATTACGTTAAAGTGTGCGGCATAATATGTCCCTGGATGCGGGGAGAGCCAAGGTTTCATGCGAGCAGGTGAATCGATGCAGAAGTAATGCATAAATTCCTGCTAGCATGCGGATAATTCCAGAACAATCAGAAGACAGGATCTGAACAGCCGTCTCTTGATAATCTTTATCTTCAGAGGACAAGTCTGTGGCTACTGCACAGAGGAAATTTGTCACATCAGTGAGCAATTTCACACTTTTTCTACCATTAGAGCGCCGCTCTTGGTTGAAAAGGGGTAAAGGGCTAACAAATGGGAATGCGTGGGACCTCCCGGGAACAGGAGCAAATACACCAGGGTCACACCTCGGACTGGAGATAATTAGCTGCTTAAATGCCCATTAGCTGTGTCATAACATTTTGGGCTGATGGAGCTTTGAATGGTTTTATAATATGTACATAATTTGGAAACAACTTCTTTGACTCCTTTGACATTAAACTTAAAGCACTTTGGTCAAAACCATTATGGAAATGCGTTTGGATTAGGTGCCGTAAAACAATTAACACGTGCAAGGAGCGAGCCAAAGCCTTTAAAACTGTGTTTGTGTGTTCATTAATTTAAAAGACGACAAGAAAATCATACTGTGATCATTAATAACCCCTCAGACAGTTTGGCGCGCTTGGCGTAAAATATTGTTGCAGGAATAAAAGACAAATGTGCAGAAGACTGCTGGGGAAGCTTTGCAGAATTGCTCAGTGATTTGTTGCCGGCCATTTTCCCATCCAAGGACATCATTTTTTTTTTTGTTTTTGTTTTTTTGGTGGGTGGGCGAATTAGGAAAGATTTCTTCGACCTTCCACACAGTGTCATTACTCACATTTTGGGGGGTCTTCAGTTGCAGTGCATGTATGACGTAGCCCAGATAAACAAACAAGCGCTACTGTGGTCTGACATCCACCTCACGAGTGGCATTAATGAAGGCTTCGGCTGCGCGGCCTCGCCGCTTGGCACCGCTGACAAGACCCTTATCGTGGGGTCTGTTAGCTTTAATGCGAGAGACCGCGCTGGTGCTTTCTGCCAGACAGCAGATGCCTCCTTCGCCATAGAAGATGGGGGATGTGCCAGTCCGTATTAATTTCAGCGCCGCGCTGACAGATGAGTCAACCCTCACCCTGTGCTCTGGCGAGGTAAAGGGCAGAGAGGGAGACGCCCGGGGGGGGAGGACGAGGTGTTTTTATTGCATGGGAGATGCAGGAACAATTTACTCAGCGATCACCGGAGGCGCTCCTCCTAATGATGCTACTTTGATAATTAACCGGGAGACGCCTGCGGTAAGGGGAGCGCCGGTGGTGACACCAAAGCCAACTTTCCTGACACATCCGTATGCTGTGCACTGATGCCCTCAGTGGTACGTTCCTGAAAGCCCAGCTTTCTGTGTTTATGGCTTAATTCCCATTTCTATGTTTGAAGCTCAAGCTAACTGGCTATATCCAGCAGCGGCGACTTGAAAGCAAACTGTGCGCGAATAGCCTGATATTCTACAGTATAAAATTCTCTTCTGATGCTGTGACAGGGCAGTATTTTTAAGTATTAACTATGTTTAAAAAGAGAAACTAACTTCCCTTTTTGTTGGTATGTTATTATTTCTGTCACCCAGAACATGATCTTTATTGACAGAGTTTAAAATGGGAGGAGCCTGATGATTGACAGATCTCATGCACGCTTTTTCCTCATTTGTTTATTTCTTGTTTTTATGTAAATTCTAAGGACGTCTTTGACCTTACAATAGCACACTAGCCTTAAGTTAGGCACGTATGCCAACTTGATAATAGGGCCTTTCTGTTTAGCCAATTTTAAGCACACAGCTTATTTAGATCTATTTAGAAGATATGTGGTAGCAGAGCATTACAGAGCCCTTCCATAATATTCCTGAGTGTTTCCTGACGTTTTGAGGCTGAAAAGCATAATGATGGGGGTGGCTGGATATTTTTCAGCCTCATTAATGGCCGTGCAGCTTTTGCCGAGTCAGGTTCTCACAGGCACCCACAACCGGAACCCATCCGGTGTCTCAATGGCACCCAGAGGACAAATATACTCAGGGCCTCAGCGTTTTCTCCTCCATTGCTAGTGAAAGCAGCCCAACTGATTAATATTAAACATAGACACAATTCCCTGTTGTGTGGGTTGCCCAGAGAGAAATCAGCGTTTTAATGGGCTCCACAGATGTCTTTCTTCTGAGGTTGATTCTAATTCCTTTATAATGCCTATACACTCAAGTGACAATGCATTGGAAGCAATCAATATAAATGCACAAGGCTCTGCAGTTATTGCGAAATGTATCCTAATGACACTAGTAGCGATATTCAAGGAGTTCTGGACAATTCCAATTCACTTTCACCACTGTATATTGGATGAAATCGTTTAGTCTGTGGTGCAGCAGACACCGGTGGCCTAAGGTAAAAGATATTACTAGACAAGGCCCAGTAAGTCTGTAGATCTGCTGTTCTACACTGTTACTCCTGACGTTGACTTTGACTTAAAATGTGTTTTTTAGTTTGTTCTTTAATAAGATACATCCATATGCCCTTCAGGGCGTAATATCTCATTGCTATAGAGTTGCCTTTGAGTTTATGAAAAATAATGACAGAATACAGTGGATCTACTACGTTAGTGGCCTCTGAGGGTTGAAATCATGGTTGGAGTGGTGGAATACGACCCCTGCCTGCTCTGCCAGTCGTCGCTTTGATAAGGCTTTGTTGTTATTGCCTAGCAAGTAAATTTAATGAAACTGTCACTCTTGCTCAGCCAATGCATTCATATAAAAACATGAGGCTGAACATTAACGCTGGAGGTCCCGCTCTGTCACGGAGGCCGTCCCTTACACTTTGTTTGGGAGTCTCGTAGTCTTGTAGTCTTTTTTGTTCGTGGAATCATTAGGCAAGCTTTCATTCTGTAAATGCATTCATGCAAATTATGATGGAGAATACAAGTTTGTCAGTAGGCAGGACCGATTAATTTGATTAGGTTGGTATTTTCTGCCTTTACATAAAACTTACTGTGATTAATTATGTATGACTTCAACACAACAGTAGCAAGAGGTACGTAGAAATGATCTAGCTGTCATATCCCAGGTAAAATGCAATGTAATTCTCCATCTATTTGTGAACATTTTATGCCATGTGCAAATATGACACGATTAAACCTTGTGTCTATTATTGGTAGCGCTTAAGCCTCCAGATACGAAGCTTTAAACCAGCAAAAAATGTTTATGTCAGTCAGGATTACTATAACAGTACTCAGAATGCATAAAATTATAATTATATGGGTGGGCTATGTGGTATACTTGGAACTTTAATCAAAATAACTTTAACAAAACATCTATGGAGTGACAGACCTTAGAATGACTTTGCTTGGATTTTGTTGCCAGAAAATCATATTACATCATCTGTATGCATTACCAAAAAAAACTTTTACGAGTCAGGGAAACGTGATATAGTAGATCGAATGTCTGGATTAGTATGATACAAATTATGCAAGCATAGTCATATTGTGTCTTTGTGGTGAAAATGCACAGATTACCCTGACAAGACAATGCGTAAAGGAGGCGAAATATAAACCACGCTAATCCCCATTGAATGAGCTACTATAACTGGTCCAAATATGACAAATTGAAACAGATTAATGAAAAGTTTGATTAAAAGTGACAAAGGAGGGAAGTGTGGTTTTTGACCCCTTTTAGCCACATGAGATGAACAGAATAGATTGTAAAGAAAGAAACCGTCCTGGCAGGAAACACACTTTGTATCTGAGTGTTTATTTTTGCCCTCGTTTCACACTAGGTTAATTCCATAATCCGGCATTAGGGAGGTGTCTTAATCCCCAAGGTGGCATTGTGATTCTCTGAGCCACAACCAGGCTTTGGAGGTGAGAGCATCTGACCTGGATAAGGCGTCCCTGCTCGGTCTGCAGGGTGTTCAGCTCCTGCCCAATGTTGCTCTGGCCTCGCCGCAGGGACTCGTACTCCATCTTTAGTTGGCTGGCGTGGGCCGACAGCTTGGCAACCTCTTCTGCCAGCTTGACCAGCAGGGCCCGGTCCTGGCCCTTGACCGACTTGAGGTCGGAGTCGTGGTCCGTCAGCGAGTGCAGCAGAGAGGTCTGGACACCCTCAAGCCGCAGGAAGTTGTTATTGTAGTCGGGGCAGTTAGGGTCGATGAAGATGTTGATGCGCGAGCCGTCACCCCTGTCGACCGTCACCAGGGCATTGCCCTCATTCTGGTTGGTACTAATGATGGGTGGGCCGTCCGGGCCGGGGGGTGCCTGGTAGTGGTTCATGAGGAGGATGGTGCCAGTCACCGTGACGGCCAGCAACACCGCCACAAATAACAGGATGGTGCACAGGAGGTAACTGCAGCTCATCCTCTGCAGGGGGGAGAATAAGAAGCAAAGACCACCATTAGGGAGCATGCAAAGAATCTGAAAGGCAGCCAGCACCTACAAATGCTGATTGGCAGGAGGGTAGACTTTCCCCAAGTTATACTTACAAAGATGTCTTTTATTATTAATGCACATGAAACACAAAATGGCCCAGAACCCACATGCCCCAGAATTCAGCGTTCTAACTACAGCGAGCAGAAGTGCACTACATCATAGTAAGCATACAGCAGGGGGGAACGAGAAACTACAACTCATTTTTTATGATTGCTCTGAACTCGTGAGTGCACTGAAATATAAATTGCTCCAGTCTTAGAAGCTGCCCGCTGTTTCTCCGCTCTTGTCAGTGGTGCAAGTGGGAGGGAAGCTAGAAATACGGTGTGCTGAATGATTTGTTTGTAGGATGACACCTCAGCTAAGAACGTTCTGATTAAGGAGCCATTTGACTTCATATGATTGGATCACAGTTGGGATTCATTAGGCCTGTTGGCCACAAAAAGTATTGAAATGCACAGTCTCGACTTGTATTAACAACACAGTTAATATCAAATAATTAATAATACTGATTTAGGATATTAGAGTGGCTTAGCAAGTGAGAATCAATAGAATTCTAATTATATTATTATCAATACTCCCTGTTTCAAAAAGGAGTTTTATAAAGGTGCATCCTTTACATTTTTTCAATGAAAGGTGTTAGCAGAAAAAGTGTAACCAGAACATTTGGTGGAACATCTGCCTTTGGTTTTTGAATTTCAAGTTTCTTTTCAAAGATCGATGCCGTAAATGCAAAGAAAAGTGTTAATTGGTCGGCTGTGGTGAAACATTCTGTGGCTGATAGCAAAGCCCCAGTCTGGAGGTCTATAAATGGTGTTTAGCAAAAGTACCTCATTAGAATGTATTCTTCCCCAGACAGGGTCTCATAAGATTTCTGTATTTTATTAACATAAATACATAGAACAATAATTAAATATGGACAGAAATACATTATTCATAGCAGCATAACAATAGTGCTACACAGGCGTAGAACCCAGGGCCTGTCTTCTGCGTGAACGGGTGTCAGAATTGCACAGAGAGAAAGTTGTAAAGCAAACCCTCTATATTTTGATGGGCAATCCCAATAGCCTTGGGAGCGGAGTACAAGCACACAAGGACCCTTGAAGCTCTCTTGTTTGTTTCCTTCCTATGAGATTTATTTTCTTTGCTTTGTTTTTGTCCCTCCCCACTATTTCACTAATGCTTATTTCAACATTTCGTGTGACAGCCGGAAGTGCTCCCTTGTGTCATGGCAGAGAACCCACTGCACATTTCCATTGTCTGTCACTCCGTCCATGACACTGAGTGGCTCAATACCTGCACAGAACTGCAGCACAACACTGCCTGAAAGAGCTGGAGCAGTCGCTGGGTTTACCTCCGCCACGTTGCAACGTGCGCAAGCTGCACACTTCCGTATCGGGGGGGGGATGCATAAATACATACGCGCCATATACATGTGGGACTCCGTAATTACCCGTTGGATATTAATAGATTATTAGAGCTTAGCCGTGTGTCGGTGCAAACGCTGCAACACCCAGCAGACAGAGGAAAGTAGGCAGGAGCCCGAAGCCAAGTCGGTCCCATGCCCCACAGCATCCTCTGCAGGCACTGTCATATTTATTTTAAAGATAATTAATGTGCACAGCGATTCCAGCCTACTTTGCCAGGCAGTGCTTGGGGAAGCGGCCTCAGATCAATTTGTTACAATAAGGCAACAATGCCTCCCTGTCTGCTGGAATTAACAAGCCTTTATTTTTGCACCCCCTCCCCCACCCCCCTCCATATTTTGTTGCCTTGGCATGCAGAGGAGTCCGAGACCTTTCTGGAGCCCCAGGGGCCGGGCCTCTGCTTGAGGGAGAGGAATGAAGACTAACCCAGATCACCCGGGGTGAAAGTCACATCAGTTGTGGCCTGTGTGGTTTATTTATACATTCACAGAGGCTACTTGGGAGGTTTCCGGAGGAATCCTCAGCCGGGCTCTCAGGAATGGGGTGGGGGGATGATTAAGAAAACAGAAATAAATAAATATGCGGAATGGACCATCATATCCTTTTCCTCATTTTTAAATGATAAGTACCCTCTCTCGTGAGACGGCTGCTGTTGTCATTTCTTCTGCTCTGCCAAAAATATGAGACTTCAGATACATGCAAACACATGCACACCAACTGGACGGGAGTTCAAGTTTACCGAAATAGCCTAATTGTGTTTGTGCAAATATGCTTTAATGTATTAAAATTGTAATTTGCATTTTCTCAGCCATCAGCTGTCCCCAGTCAGCCTCATTGCTCCATAAAATGTGATTCCAGAAGCCCGAATGCTCCTTTTTTGGGCATGAGATTGTGGTACAGCCACACTCAGCTGACCATGGACAATGTCCAACGACTGTGCGTTTTCTTAATCTTTTGAGAAGGCCGACCAAAAGCGGGGCCTGACAGGGCCTTCAGAGAACCGTGAAAAACAAAAAGGCAGCGGAGCAGCTTCACCTCCATTCTCCCGTTTCACCTCTGTTACAGACAGGCCAGAATGACACTGATACACCTGCCTCAAGACACAAGGGAGGTCACCCGGGCTGACACATGGGAGAGAGCGCCTGACAGCACAACTGATTGCTTATTTGGGCTTTTTGGAGGTGAGGTGTCAATTACTCCCAGTAACACTGGTCCCAAGTAATGGGGCAAATCCAGTGAAGAGGGCCGCTGGTCACCTTCAAATCTGGAAAGTAAAAAGCCAAGAAAGGTCATGGTCACTAAGCATTTCGATGCAAAGGTGAAATCCATTTGTGATATGCACTATTACTACCATATCTTTAAAAATTCCAATTTTTTCATAAAAAAATGGGGGTTGCCTTATACACTGGCCAACATTTATTTTGAACGAATAATGCATTTTTTTAGTAGCAAAAAGCTTCTTTTGTGGAATTTGTGCACCTAGGGGCACCGCCTCATCACCATATGGCAACATCTGTAATTCAACCAGGATCCATATTCATGTGTCTTGCCACCCCCCCCCCCCTGCTGTATGTGTGCCGTGTGGATTCATGAGCTTTTGAACTGACATTCATGCTGGAATAAGTCACTGACGTCCCTATTTGTCGCCGAGTCAGTAAATAGCCAAGCGGCGCAGCCTTGGCTGCCATGTCCTTATCTGAAATGATACGCTCACGCGGGTTTTGCATTTAAAATATAAAAGCGTTGGTTGCGACGTGAGTGATTGCATGTCGTGGCGGGGAGATCGCGGCTCAGCATCATGCCTTATGCACGGTAATCCTCTTGACGCGATGACCCCGATAGGGGCTGCGGTTCCAACGTCGATAAACAGGGCTCGCGGCTTTGGAAGTTCGCTCTAACGACGCTCGGCACGGGGCGGGTGGACGGCAGCCAGGAAATCGCAGCCGCTGCTGACAGGTCGCTGCTTTACAGGGCCCGGCCCTGCTGTAACACAGATATCAGAGCCGTCCTAATGACACGATATCGGGGTGTTAGGAGGGGCTCGCAATTGGCCGGCAGGGTCTGATATCACCGGTTTTAAATCAAGACATTGACCTGCCTGCAGGCCACAGATGAAACGTCTGACACTTAGGCAATTTCGTTTTTATTACTTGTCAAACGGACGTGCGGTTTTTACTGGCCCCACACGCGCCAGCGCTTAACCCTTTACTGACGTCCCGCTGTCCAGCAGTATCACATCCCATAAAAAAAAACAACACATGGCTAGTGCACCAAAACATGAAGGAGAAGCTGATCACATTCTGCAGTTTTTCCAAAACTGAGGGCCTTAATCTTGGAGGGTCTGGACAAGTGAGGGATTAAAGCAGACAGATGCCCTCACAGATGTGGACGTGCCGCTTAAGGGGAATAAAAATGGAAAAACAAGCCAGCATCCAAGCATATGTGTCTGCTTCCTTATCTGCTCCAGGCAGCTTCCGAAGTGGTTTAAACCGAGCTGGATGACCTGGTGCCGCAATTAATGCTCCCTCTCGGCGCATGTGGACACGGCCTCTTTGCAGTGGATACAGTGCAGTAAATCTGATGGCAATCTGCGAAGAGCAGCTGCCCGTGCCAGCGACGCCGTCAGGGATTAAGGCGGATCACCTTGAGGAGCGGGCCCTCGCGCTTCGGCAAGGCCTACAGCCGCCACACAAAGGGCCAGACGCGTCTTAAGGCCCCGAAGCGGGACGAGAATGTTTGAGCTTGTGATATGAAGTAATGCGAATGAATAAGAGGCCTCACACGCACCACTCCCGACAAAACAAGGTTTTAGTAAACATGGGGCGAGCAGATGCCAAGGCTTACCCCTGATCTGCAAAGTGGCTTTTGCGGGACGTATCTTTCCTCTCCGGCTTACTTGTTGCAAAGCGCTGCATGTCAAGTCCCGTTTCTTTTCTCTTGGTCACCGGGCCCACGGCAGAACAAAACTGGCCCACTTCAAAAGCCCCCCCCCCTCGCAACGTTCTCACTGGTTCATTAGCCTCTTTAAAGCTGTAAATATTTAATACAATGAACATGGGAGACCCTGCAAGCTTGGGGGCCTGTGGTCTGCTTACTCATCCCCCCCCACACACACACACACACTCACTCACACACACACACCAGCACTGGCCAATTAAAAACACCCCCCCCCTCCCCGCTTTTACGTGTGATCCTGGTACCCTTGCCAGGAGGGGGGATGTCATGCAGTCCACCCTCTATTATGAAGATCCGCGGGAAAAAAACGGTATCGCCGCTTCACCTTGTTTGCACGCCGCAGCCACAATACGCAGGATAACGCAATCCCCACTCATTTACCCCGCCGATAATCTGCTTACTGCTCACAGTCGGGTGAAACCGAAGGATTTGTCTGGTCGGTGCAGATGGCATCATGCCATCTGAAAAAAAAACACTTTTTATTTAGTCTTAAACACAAATGGGATTACGGCGAGCTCTACACGCTGACTGCAAACAAACAAAAATAAAAAAAGCAATTCTAACAGTTTTACCTCCAATTTCCCTCTGATATTAGAATACAAACGAAAAGCATATTTGCACATCGCACTGTGCAGGTTTTCATATTTTAAAAAAAGTGCAAGTCTGCAGGTCAACAAATTCTCTTCTTTGCATAAGCATTAGACATTTACGGTAAATTTGCACAGTGAGGCATATAATGGCGTTTGATAAGCACAGACACTTATTCAAAAGTTTGTATTTCTGCTTCACCCTGAAAGCATCAAGCAAATTCATGCAATTACCTTTTCTCCTCATTTTTTCTATGCTCTACTCCTATGGCTAAATAGACAAAAATGGATGTGAAATGACTTCAAATTCAATTGGAATGCTAAAGTGCACAAACCTAAATAAATGCACAACCTTGGCAAAAGCCAATGAACAGGGAACAAAAGCATAACACTTTATTAGAACCCAGGTTATGAGACTAAATATATTGCAGAGCCACTCAATAACCTTATATTAAGCACCCATTTAAGCTCATTCAAATTGCCTTCTGGATTGGTTTGCCATTATTGTATTCAGAATATTTCTTTTGCATTTCCTGAATAATGTCAACTAATTCGACTTTGAAAGCCAAAAATGGGTCTTCAGTTACTTTGTTGATAGGCGGTGCTTGCTAACTTTGCCTGTATCTGCGTTCAGAGGACACATCCAGGCAGCAAACAGCCATTTGAACCAATCAACATGACCTAAACGTGAAGTTGGGCCACTTCTGAATGATTACTAATCACGTTTTCTATCAGAACATACATGGTTAGGCCTAGATCGGGTCACATATTCTTTAAGCGGGCAAAAGGACTGATGGTGGTCTTACTGAATTGTTGGCCTAACAATTGTTTGCTACCAGGGAAGGTATCGACCTGAGAGTCACATGCATTCTCCCCTTTCTTTTAACACTTTGTATGTACATATTGCAAGACAAGCATTTCAGCAGGAAACATGGCTCTGCGTCACAACCATTTTGCAAAAGAATGGGAGAAGAAAACAGGGCAAAGCCTCTGTTTGGGGGACATACTTCAACGAATCTAATGCTTGTGCTCAACAAATGTTTCTGACTGTCCTCTTTATTATCAGAAATGAGTCAGGAAAGTGCAAGCTGAGTGTTTCCTGCTCGTCCGGCAGCAGCATGTAATAACTCCATGCGCTAGATCTCTTTTGCCCCACGAATTGAGGCAATTTTGACCCAAATTCCAGATAATACCATCTGCAGCATTCACCTGAGGTCATGGCTGAGTTTTTTAATACACGATTAACTCAGGCTAATGGAGCACTAATTGCTTGTCGCTATCTACCACCAGGGTTGTGCTATAGCATGTTTGCTGGTGTATTTGTGTTTATCGGTTTATCTCTTTATGTGCTCTCACAGGCTGCCATAACTCGTGCGCAGCTCTGCAGTCCCAGTCCGTACCAGTTTGTGTGTGTGTGTGTGTGTGTGTGTGTGTCTGAGTGCGTTTCCAGCATCAGGCAGCACTGACAACCTGCCCCTCTGTGCAGGTCCTCCTGTCAGAGGACTCCAAGGGCAGCCAGCGATGTGTGCAGGCGGTGATTTGTCTTTCGGGTTGGAGCGCGACTCCCGGGGCCGCATCCCGGGGCCGCGCCATAACTCACAGCGCCGCCTCCCCTCCTCGCCTCCCCTGGCGCTGCGCAGCGCACAACACCGATGCCCGGCCTCTCCCGGACCTGACACTGCAAATCCACATCGCGACATGGGGGCGTCACAAAACCACAGCAGCCCCGGATCGCACAATGGGCAGGTCGCTCGCCGCAGATGTGCAGCGCGTCACGAGCCCTTCGCTCAGGAGTAAATTCAGTTGTCTGTGTTCGCCGGAGAGAGCCAGGAACAGAACTCGCCGGCTGGAAATCCATGCATGACAATTACTTCGAAAAGTCTCAAATACGAAACGCCTCAGGCTCTTTACATAATTTCCTTTTGAAACCAGGGCTGTTCACCCCCCCCCCCCACCACCACCCACCCTGGCCTACCCCTCCAACTTTTTTTAAAGAGACTTCATATCCAAGGAGATTCAAAGGAGGTGCTGCAAAGTGTTTGGAATTCTACAAAAAAAAAAAATAAGCCTCTTCCCTGGACAAAAGGGGTCATTTGCTATTTCAGGAGCCATGAAGGGCTTTCTTAGCTGGGTCAAGCTGCCGTGCGACCAAATGCATGGGATGCAAACTCACGTAACACCATGCTTCAAGTAATTACTCAACTTAATAAGCAGAAGAGTCTTTTTTAAGATTATTACACGTCAGAATCACAGAAATCCGTTTTTTTTTTGTGCGAGTGTGACTCATTGAAGAACCATACAAGGCTTTGGCACTACAGCTTGTCAGATGCGTGAAAGCACGAATGCAAAAATGTCTTACTCATCTAAGTAACTGTATTTGCTTTTATCTGTGGTGAAAATGGCAATTCTGCCAACATCTCGTTTATTCATGCAGAGCCGAGATCGCTGATCCCACCATATCCCACCGGCTAGTTACTGCTCTAGGTTTTCACAAATATGCAGGTATATACAGTACTGATATACAGTACTCAGAGTTTAGGAAACTGAAGTGGCTGAATGGTCAGTGAGGCAGGTCTTATTGACCATGTGACACTCAAAGAGGGCATGCAGCGTCACATGAAACTGCACACACCTGGGACATTGTAGGCACGATTCAGGTCAAGAACTAAAGGGAATGTATTGGCCTGGTGATGAGAGGTGTCTGGTTTCCTCCAAATGTGATGCCTGCCATTCACACCAAAGAGTTCAATCTTTGCCTCATGAGACCAGAACATTTTGTTTCTCATGGTCTGAGAGTCCTTCGTGTGCCTCTTTCTAAGGAGTGGTTTCCATCTGGAGACTCTACCATACAGGCCTGATTGGTGGAATGCTGCAGAGATTCTAGACAGTTCTTCTCTATCCATAGAGGACCTCTGGAGCTCTGACAGGTTTTGGGCCCTTCTCAGTTTAGGTGGCCAGCCAGCTCTAGGAAGAGTCATGGGGGTTTTGATCTTTTTTCCACTTACAGATGATGGAGGCTACTGTGCTCATTGGGTCCTTCAAAGCAGCAGAAGTTTTTCTGTAATCTTCCCCAGATTATGAGCTTCATGGCAAAGGATGTGAATACTTATGTAATAGTTTCTTTTAAAAAAATATCCGAAACCTCAAGTAAACCTTTTTTACGTTGTCATTATGGGATTTTGTGTGTAGAATTTTGAGGAAAAATGAATTGAATCCATTTTGGAATCAGGCTGTGCAACCCTGCATTTTCATTAGAAACATCGGCTGAGCTGGTCACACAACAGCCACATTGCAACTTTAAACAGTAATATTTATTCAGACTGTCAGTGACAGATCACCGATGCTGAAGTGCCGATCTGACCTGACAGCTGCCAAACTCTGGCCCGGGCCGGCACCACTGCTTTTTCAGCTCAAAATATCTAAATATAATATGCCAGAGCTTCTTATTTGGAGAAATCTGTCAAGCTACAATATATAAATTCGTATTTATTCT
Organism: Denticeps clupeoides; assembly: GCF_900700375.1. NCBI lineage: Eukaryota > Metazoa > Chordata > Actinopteri > Clupeiformes > Denticipitidae > Denticeps > Denticeps clupeoides. The sequence goes on along the minus strand of NC_041717.1, from coordinate 9,836,635 downwards.
CCCTTTGTGCTCGGTGCCCCTTCTCTTGCCCCGTCACTTATCAGCTTGATGTGCTTTTCATATATCGGTAGTCGGAGGGCACGTCCCGGAGCTCTAGGGGTCAAAGCCATTTACACTTCCTTGGAAGTGAAATCACACAACTGTGACCTTGGATCAGAGGACCAATCAGAACAAAACTTTAAGAGCCATCAGTAATCCCCTCTGACGCTTCGCTTGTTACGAATAGCACAAATTAGAAAGAAAAAGGTGATATTAACTGGAGGAAATGACAACTGTGGCCCGGGGGAAGTGGTAAAGCTTTGGCAAACTAAACGGTTAAACAACATTGTGATCATTTAACAAGAGCCCTCTTTAGTGCTCCACTTTAGAAACTGCCAATTAGTTTTGCGATTGCACTCAGGGTCTTCTCACCATTTAACATTTAGGACCCTGTTTAGGAGCCTTTGCTCTCATTGAATTGAAACCGCAATCGCACAAATTGTCCTTTTTTTCATTCAGAAAGAAAAAGTGTCTCTGCTGGCGAACAGCCGACTCTCGATCAGCGGCGCTGTGAGCGTTTTAAAGAAGCGCGGCGCAGAGCGCGTTCAACGTGGTGCCACCGCAATCACGAAATCGGCGGCAAAAATATTCTCTAGACAAATGACATGTTTACCTTCCACGCTTGTGCGCGCGCGGGTTGTGGTGCCTTGCATCACCTGCATTGCCATGTTTGCCTGATTCCTATTCTATTTGGGGCCGTGGTTGCCTAGTGGTTAAGGAAGCGGCCCCGTAATCAGAAGGTTGCCGGTTCGAATCCACTGCTGGACTCCAATGTGCCAATAAGGTGCCACTGAGCAAAGCACCGTCCCCACACACTGCTCCCAGGGCGCCTGTCATGGCCGCCCACTGCTCACCAAGGGTGATGGTTAAAAGCAGAGGACACATTTCATTGTGTGCAACATGTGCTGTGCTTGTGTCACTTTTCACTTTTTTCTATCTTGCTATTTTCTGTCTTCCATTTGATGTCACATCGGGAAACAAAGCAAATTTCGTGTGGCCTGCCACTTTAACGTATGAAACGGCATGTTATTTGACGCGCACTTCAAAGCAATATCACAAACGTTAGAAAGGAGACATGCTCTTCTGTTGATGGAAAGTGTAATTATGTCACAACTTGCGACACTGGCTTTCACTTTAGATTAATTATACATACAAAAATATATATAACATCAATGGCAAGAAACAAAAAAAAACAAATAGTAGTCATCATGGTTATGGCTGTGGATAGTCCACCTTGCTCATTCTCTTTTATTTTTTCATTCATTTCCCTTACAGGCAGCACAATGGCCGCTCAACTTGATGGACGTCACCGTCAGCCACGTATTGCACGCCTACTTTCCACGGCCGTGATTTAAAGAGGGGCTGGTGGAAAAAAAAGTAGTAGGGCGTATGCCGTAGTACTTGGTATAGATTTTGCATGTGTTGTAGACCTCATTATGCATATTGTGATTGCGATTTGGGGGTGGCGCGCGCACAGCACCGCATTTCCCATCATTCATCAAAGCAACACGTCCTGCTGCGATTGAATGACTTTGGCAGAACTTAGCTGAGCTCCCAGCAGGGTTGTTTTCTCTCATTTTTTTTATGTTGTTGCTGTTTTTCTTTAGTAGTATTATTTATCTATTAGAAAGTGATGGTCACGTCACAGTGAGCTGGAGTGCAGCAGCGGGACGGCTGCCACCACCACAGCACTGAAAATGATATATAGCTGCAAAGGCTGTGCAACTGTACGGATGTTGCGGCACAACGCGTACGCATCTTTCATTTATACTGTGCACTACAGTACTATACAGCACAACAACCGTGACACCTTATTAGAAGCACATGCCTCGTACCTGCACCCTTTGGCCTGCACTGAGGAGACCCCTCCCCCAACTGTACTTGTGCACTTGTGGGTGCTAGTAGCCTAGTGGGTAACACACACGCCTATGAACCAGAAGGCCCAGGTTCAAATCCCGCTTACTACCATTGTGTCCCTGAGCAAGACACTTAACCCTAAGTTGCTCCAGGGGGGGACTGTCCCTGTAACTACTGACTGTAAGTCGCTCTGGATAAGGGCGTCTGATCAATGCTGTAAATGTAAATGTAAAATGTAAAAATGCCAGAAAAGGAGGGAGATCAGTTCAGTTGCCTCCTTTGCACTGCAACACCACTTCGTGTAAGCGTTGGGCACTTTTGGGTCTGAGCCCCATGAGGGAAATTGCATGTATCTGGAGTGCAAGTTCCACTTTGAGGAGTTTGATTGCGTAGTCCAATTTCAGCAAGAAATGTAGTTTGCAATAATTCAATTTTCTCTGCTTGGGGCTGCTGTACAAACATGGAGATGCAACATGGCAGCCTACATGGAAGACAAATGCTGATATAATGGGCTGCATTCCATTTTTAAAAGATCAGCAAAACCTTTATGCTACATGCTTTTATGATTAAGTGATTAATGATTACTACATTTGTACATAACTTTTCTTGATGTAGAAGAATAAACCAATTAAATTAATACATGGTCTTAAAACAGCATAATCACAGATTTATTAACCTTCTTAAACAAATTACATTTTACATTTATCAGACACCTGACTTAAAGTCAGTAGTTACAGGGACAGTCCTCCCCTGGAGACACTCAGGGTTAAGTGTCTTGCTCGGGGACACAATGGAAGTAAGTGGGGTTTGAACCTGTGACTTTGTGGTCTTCTGGCCCAATAAGCGAGTGTGTTACCCACAAGGCCTCCGCATTTTAACGTGTAGATTATCAGCCAACGGAGTTAGTGAATAATGTAATAAAAAAAAAACACCAGTTGATCTGAGATATATTTTTGTTTCTGCCAAACTGCTTCAAAGTGTTTAAGAATTCAAGCAAAGGACCTCCTCTCAGGTTCTGTGGGAAATTGGAAGACTTTGTTCAATCGTGCATTCAAATTGGCAGAAACACGCACTGACATCACTGTCAGGCAAGGTTTGGCCGTTGCATGAACAAGTCCTCTTTTTTGGCCGAGTACAATTATATTTCACCGCTGTCCTATTTCTATCATTTGGGCGTGTTATTAATCGCCAGCACTTGTGTCACTGTGGTCAGAGGATTTTTGGTGCATTTTAATGGGTCCAGCCACGCAGCAAATCTAAGTTGGCAGATAGTGGGAGAGACCTTGTGCAAGCTAGCGCGAACGCCGGATGTTTTAATGAGCAATCGCCCAGAGATGACTGTCTGAGGGACATTAAGGAGGGCAGGGTGGCCATTAATATCCACATTTTTCTGCATCCAAGTAGGCAGACATCAGCTGAATTTGGTTTCACTGCCCACCCACTGAAGTGCTGCAAACACACACACAAGTACACACACACACACACACACACACACACACACACACACACACGTGTGGGGCATACTAATGATTAGCACCGACTAGTACCAAGCAAGAAGCCAAATCATTGATCATCTCTCTGAGGTCTTTGATTCCAGCTATTTGCTGGTGCGAGTAAAGACGTGTCATGATGGGATTTGCATGTTTTGCCTTATTTCAGCATTATTTGCTGTAAGTGACTCATGCCGTCATGACGCAGAAACACCATTCACATCTGTCGTGCTGCCTAAAAATAATATAATGTCAAAGATTTTCACAGTAACAATATTTACCATGATATCATCTATCTGTAATGAAGACAGGTTTTAATTTAATTATACTACATTAAAGGTCCAAGTTGCCATTTTGATTAAATATTTGATTATTGTTGGCATTTGTGAAGATATCACATGATGATACTCAGATATCACAACAAAGAGCTTCCTCTTATGTATTGATTAAATATGATAAGCCATAAATATGAAGCTACATATGACTCATGTAACAATTCATATGTAGGTCACAATATAAATCCTTTTTTCTACTGATCAGCCATAATAAAGATTATTAGGAGGTATAATTTCAATTGCCTGTGGTTTGTTGGCCAAAATCTGTGCACTGATTAATGAACAGGCTTTATACTTAAGGTCATATAACATGATAATAAACTGATCATTTGCGGTGGCAAGCCTGCATTTCTTATGAAATACAAGTCTACCTGATCTCCTAGTAAAGGTCTATATGTGGCGAGCCAGATTTACTTGTGCATTTTAAAGGACCTCACTTGTCCCCAGGACCTGCTGATTGATTGATTCAGCACTGATAGGGAGCAGCAGGGCAGTGAATGCCATATTTCAGGTGGTATTGAGCGATTTTTTTCAGTCAGAGCACTGCTCTCAAGGCCAGAACACTCAATTATACATGCAGGGCTTCTGTGGGATTAAGGTAAGGCTTTGAAATCAAGTTTTAAATTCTGACGCCAGCGCCACTATTCTTTGAGTCAAAGAAACAGAGGAAATGACAAAATGCTTTGGAGGATGATTCTTGACACCTAGTAATTTCTGTTTTTTTATAGCTGACAGTGGTTCTGCCCTATTTTTTCCACATTAAGTACATAAGTATAAAAAGGCAATGCAATCAGAGGCTCACGTAAAAGCTCTTATGTAATAATTCTTTATTCATCCTGGGGCTCGAACTTCTTGGAATTAACATTCATATGTTCAACAATGCAAAGTGAATTATGAGTATAGCCTAATTGTTTTTGAAACATTAATGTATTAACATTAGTCAGCTATTAAAATACCCTTTCTATTTCATTCAATTTAATGCGGGGTAGAATAATAGGTTGTGGAGACCACAAAATAAAAACTATACAAAAACCATGTATAATAATTTACCCTAAGCTTGTATGGAAATTCTAAATGTGGCAGCTCCATCTAGTGGTGCTTCATTATATAAAACAATCAGACTGAAGTCCTTGCAACTGAATGTTGGGGTTGTTCCAATTTTATTCTCTTTCTTCTGATTTATAAAGAAAGATTTAATAACTATTATTATTGTTATTGTTTCAGCATTACCATATCTGCAAAGTGGATCATTTATAATTATTTGAAAAATTATTTTCTCACTTGCTCCTGTCTTGTTTATTATATTCAGGAGTACACAGGAATATATTAAAACTTCCTGAAGCCATCAAGAAAAGTTACCCACTCTTACCTACCCTCCCAATGGCCAAGAGTGTAATCGTTTCATTTATATTAAAGCCATTTATCTCATTCCTAGAATCAGTGGTACACTCCAGCACATCTATTAGCTGGAATATTTATTCATGGCACTGAAAAGACACAAATATGGAAGGCCATAAGTGCCATAATTTTGATGAAAAACGCACCACTTTGAATGGCGTTTCCAAAGCCTGTTGCCTGACGCCGCCAGTCAACTATGGTGGCCTAGCGTTTAAGGAAGTGGCCCCGTAATCAGAAGGAAAGCACCGTCCCCACACACTGCTCCCTGGGCGCCTGTCATGGCTGCCCACTGCTCACCAAGGGTGATGGGTTAAATGCAGAGGACACATTTCACTGTGTGCACTGTGTGCTGAGCTGCTGTGTATCACAATGACAATCACTTCCCTTTTACTTCATTAGTCTGTGCATGTGCTCAGCGCTTTTTTTGCACATGCTAAAATAGTCAACAGTTTGTAAGTGCATTTTTGTATGTTCATAACTTTAAACTTGCTTATTCAAGGAGAGACACCGCTGCTCCATGCCTGGTGGGGTCCAGGCTGTTAGCAGATCCCGTGGATGGCACCGTTCCCTGCCTAGCTATCCATCGTGAGAAGTCTGTTTTATTGTAAGGGGGAGCTGACGTAGACTGGGTGTTGTTTTTACAATTTTACATACTTAATTGAAAATATTTCTTGTGATTTCATGCTTGATTCACTAGTTGTTTTTGTTAATTTCAGCATTAATCAGCTCTTCACCTAAAAAAGTGATTGGAATGCTGCACATTTTCATGAGACTAATTTGCATTTACTCTGTCCACAATGTAATTATGTGAAGTAATTGTCATTGTGAAGCACAGCAAGCGCAGCACACTGTGACGCCCCAATGAAATCTTGTGTCCCTTGCATTTAACCCATCACCCTTAGTGAGCAGCCATGACAGGCACCCGGGGAGCAGTGTGTGGGGACGGTACTTTGCTCATTGGCACCTCAGTGGCAACTTGGGAGGCTTGGAATTTGAACAGGAAACCTTACGATTACGAGTCCGTTTCCTTACCCGCTAGGCCACCGCTGCCCACCATATGTTGGTCAATCAATTGTGCTTCTTGCTTTTGCAGATTTACCCCTATTTGGGGACATACATGGAGTGGTTGCCATTACCCATTATACGGCTTTAATTGCTCAAAAAGACAGCCACTCTCATCTGAAACTGAACCCCAATGTGTCCTTTTCAGACATCCTGTACTGAGATCAGTATCAAGCACTGCATTTTATTGCATAGTTTATCATCTACAGTATATTATGATATTGTCACAGTAGCGGCCAGCTGCCTGCAGTGCTATTCATTGTGTTTGCTTTGGTGGGGTGGACAACCTGTCACGTGGAGCTTTTAAACACATACCTCTGTTCAAGCGCTGAGCGTCTCGTCTACTACACTGTAATACGTTAAGCCCATTCGCGTCCATCCCTGGAGACCCCCATCTTTCCTTCGTCTTCCAAGAACAGGGAATTTGTTAAGAAATACCGGAGTGCTCAGCCAGTTCACGCTGATTAATTAATTAGACGCCCCTAAAATACTTCACATAGCACTTGCATGGGGGGGTGTGTGTGTGAAAAAGCAGGTTCAAGATCAGGCTGTGGCTGGAAACGCTGCACAGAAAATGCACTGTCGGGATGCGGGGTTGATCATAAAACTGCACAATGTGATGGGAGCTGCTCGCTTTAGTGGGAAATCTATCTACCTACCTACTGATCCATTCATCCGCCCGTCCGTCCGTCCGTCCATCCATCTATCTACTTACCTACCTACCTTCCTACCTACCCATCTATCCATCTACCTACCTATCTATCTATGTATCTATCTGTCTATATGCAATCATGTGGTCAATCACAGCTCTGATAAATGTGATTGGTTTGGCTTCTGCAAATTTGCCTGCAGCTCGTGTGCCACCCAGCAGATGAGGACATGCTTCTCAAGGCTGAGATGCATTCGTCATCATCATCATCCCCATCATCTTCAGTTTTACATTTCAATCCAACTTTCGTTTTTTCAGTGCAAACCAGAATGAGGAGAAATGTTGATTCCAAATCCACCTTGGTTCCAATGGGCCACACCATCAACCACCACGTGCCAACCCCACACCTACGTGCAAAACCAAGCGTGTTCACCGGCGCTACTCATCACGTACACATCACTTACAAATGCACCTAATGTCACCGGCCTGGAGCAGAATATACCAGAACAACGCCAGTAAGCCTTCATAAGACACACACCGACATCTCAGCAGACCGACGTCCGGTGCCGTGTGCGGGGCTTTCAGCGGCGGAAACGCGTCCGAGAACCGGAACGGAACGGGGTGATCACCTACCTGCGATTTATGCTGCTGTCCATCTTCGAGTTCTGAAACACTGTTCATGATTTTCCATCGATCATTGACCATTCTCCAGAAATCTTAACATCCAGGAGTTGGTGTCACCAGCCGCGGGGGCGTGGGGGAGAGAGCGTCCGTCAGCGGTCTTATTTTATTTCATTTACTCCATCCACACCGAGAACAGACACGCTTGTGATTATAATAACAATAATTATAATAATAATTACGATGAAGCACACGCGCACTTGGAAGCGGAAACTAACTACTTCGCTACTCTGCCCTGTTCTACTCTACCGCCACTGAGTAGTGATACATACTTATGGGGCCGCTTCTCCGACAGAAAAATGAAACAAAAAAAAGATGAATTGTTTCGGGGAGAAAAAAAAAATCCTGGGATTGAAAGCTTTCCTTCTCGGCTGTGGAGGAAAACGCAGCGGCTCCAACTTCCCTCTGCCCTAATCTTCCTCCTCCTCCTCCTCCTCTTCTTCTTCTTCTTCTTCGGGAGAGAGAGAGAGAGAGAGAGAGAGAGACAGAATGTCCGATCAGCGCGGGGTTTTTTTTCAGGATTTAGCAGGTCGGACTCCCGGTAGCGCAGCCTGCGCGCCCCCGTTAAAACTGGAGAGGTGGCGCCGCGTGCAGGGGGACAGAGAGGATGATGAAGATGGTGACGATCCTCCTCCTCCTCCTCCTCCTCCTCGGAACCCGTGCTCACCGCTCGCTGACAGTCCGTAAAAAAAAAAAAAAAATAAAGACAAATTTAAATTCAATTTAGCCCATTCTCTGCCATCTGATTTCCTTAATACCAGCCCGGCGTTCAGAACGTTCCCAGCAGGGAGATTCCTTCTGATTCCTGCCTTCTGTTAACTTGATGAAAGAACGTGGAACTGGGCTGGAAGGTCTGCTCTCCAAAACACCATGGTAGACTCTCAAGTGTTCAAATAAAACTTTTTTTTTTTATATACAGGTGAGGCTTAATTAAGATCTACGTAGTAGAATTGCATGAAATAAATGTAAAAATATACATCCAACTACTGAATTAACCTGCTGTGACAAGGAGAATGGCGATCAATCAGTAACTCAGAGCTCAAGTGACAAGCCAATGTCCCCCTAAAAGCCCAATAACAAATATAAAACAGTTGGCTCACTTCTATTTTGTCTGTTCATTTAGAAAGAAATGAAATTGTTATGAAAATAAAAACTACAAAAACTAAAATTTTAAAAACCAGTCACTGACAAAGTTTGAAATAGTGATGTATTCGAACCCATATCTGCTAGGTACTGTCCTGATTTAATACTTTTTAATTTAATAAAAACTGTTCACAGCTGTAGCAAAATGCTTTTTATAATGACAGACGCTTTTGGCGAAAGTGATTGTGAAACACAGCACAGCACACAGTGACACAATGAAATGTGTCCTCTGCTTTTAACCAACACCCTTGGTGAACAGTGGGCAGCCATGACAGGCGCACAGGGAGCAGTGTGTGGGGACGGTGCTTTGCTCAGCGGCACCTCAGTGGGATCTTGGTGGGTCAGGATTCGAACCGGCAACCTTTCTGATAACGGGTCCGTTACCTGCTAGGCCACCACTGCCCCTAGTGGCTGACTGGGATTATCAAACACAGCAATCCACTGGAACTCAAAAGTAACTACAGTTCCTCTCTACATGTATGCAGATATTCCACCATTAACAGACATCTCATTTACAACATCAGAAATGTCCGGGCTGGAGTTTTCACCCATTTCATATCTTGATGTCTTTTTGATTACATTTCTAAATGACCTTTATGTGAGGCACGTCCATGTCCTGTCTACACTGGGCACTTCCACCACAAAAAAAGGTCAAACACACCAGGTGTAGTGAAGGAAAAAATGTGCAGGTTTATTTACAGTGCGTGAAGTGCTCAAAAATTCTAACAAAACCGACCATCATAGGCATCAATATATATATATATACAGTACAGGCCAGTGGACACACCTTCTCATTCAATGTGTTTTCTTTATTTTCACGACCATTTACATTGGTGGATTCTCACTGAAGGCATCAAAACTATGAATGGACACATGTGGAGTTATGTACTTAACAAAAAGTGGAGACCTGGCCTCCACAGTCACCGGACCTGAACCCAACCGAGATGGTTTGGGGTGAGCTGGACCGCAGAGTGAAGGTAAAGGGGCCAACAAGTGCTAAACACCTCTGGGAACTCCTTCAAGACTGTTGGAAAAACCATTTCAGGTGACGAACTCTTGAAGCTCATATTCAAAATGTACCATTTCATAAGATGAAGGACATGATTCAAATAATACAAAGAACACTTAAACATTAACGAAATAAACACAGCAGACAAACTCCCCCTTACATCAAACACGCTTTTCCCGTGTCCCAAGCTGGCCTATAAAGGCACCGTTCTCCCGGGGTGGAACAGTTCTTCCATGGGGAACATTTATACTGCCACCACGGTGAAAATGTGAACGGTGTGTATGCGTAATTGTGTGGAACAACGGATGGATAATGAAGCCGAAGCAGTGGGTACCTCACTCTTCTCTAGGGTGGTTAACAATAAGTAAATAAATAAATGAAACTTGTAATCTATGGTGTGTTGTGTTTATTGGAGAAAGATAAGCTAATGATGGCAACGGGAAATGTGTACTCAGTATAAGTGATGTGTCGCTGGCACCCGTGAAGAAAACAGACATAAGTCCATAATACATCGACAACATGCGCCGTACAGTTAAAAAAGTGCCCACACTTTTAACACCTTATCTTTGGAACGTTAGTGTGTGTCTTGATCATAAGTAGAGGTGCTTGTTCATAAATTGGAAGTAGGACATCACGCGAGAATTATTTCACATTGGATTTATGATTACACGTTAGATTGCATTTCCTGGTGCCGGTCCCAAGCTCAGGTCAGGAAGGGCGTCCGGCATAAAGCATTTGCCAGGTCAATTGTTCAAACAGCCAGACAGGCTGATCCGTTGTGGCGACCCCTAATGGGAGCAGCTGAAGGAAGAAGAAATAGTTATAGTTGTTGTAGGTGACTGGTGCGATCAATACTCTGACAGAACAGTCTTCAGAATTTCTTGTCAGGTTTAGGGGTGTTGTTGTACCTACTTTCACTGCGACTTTGTTGGCTATGCTTTAAAAATACTGTTTAAACGTTATAAGGAGGGTGGGGGGTGGCGAGTGAAACATTAATTGAACATGAAAGGAAACAGACAGAAACCAGATGTAAATGGTGTCAGTGAGAATGTGCTAATCAGTGAATACATTATCATATTTCTCAGCATATGCTCTCTGGAAACGCAAGGGCCTAATCTGAGTGCAGAACATGTCTGTACGCAAACAGCACAGTGCAAAAATTACCTTCGACCAAAACTGTGAAAATTGTTTATCTGAGCAGTAAGCAGTTTCAGGAATGTAATGAAAAAGTCTTCCTCAAAATCTTGGGTGACCTTCAAAACTTTTTTTTTTAATAAATGCACTGAGCAAAAATCCATTTTCCCCAGTAATCCCTATAACAAGGTGTCTGGACACCGGAAGGAATATATATATTTTTTATACTTTATTTAGTCCTTTTGCCTTTTAAGAGTCACCATGGACTTAACACAGTGCCATACACATTTACATTTACAGCATTTATCAGATGCCCTTATCCAGAGTGACTTACATTCAGTAGTTACAGGGACAGTCCCCCTGGAGACACTCAGGGTTAAGTGTCTTGCTCAGGGACAGTAGTAAGTGGGATTTGAACCTGGGTCTTCTGGTTCATAGGCGAGTGTGTTACCCACTAGGCTACTACCACCCATATATATATGTCGTATAAACCATTTTATAGCATAGGCTGTCTGTATGCTAACTGCTGAACATTTAGGAGAAAGAACCAGTGTCAACCTGTCAGATGGAGGGAAGGAGTACAGCACAGGATCCTATACTCTTCAGACTAACAATACACTGTTGCTGGGTGAATCTGGGCCAGGCCAGAATATGGGTGGGGATTGGTTGCTGCTAGAAGATGGGTTGGTGTGGCCAGCAAAGGGGCTCTCACCACGTGTCAGATAAAACGTTGGTGACACCGTGGTGTAAAAACGTGCCGTCCTTCAGGTCATGCAAGGTCTTGACTTCCTGAAATCTTCTGCTGTGTCTTTTCACAGCGGGAGGCTCCCCAGCACCCAGGTTGGTCCCACTGTTGCCCCACTTACTCTGGCTTCCAAATAAACTCCCTCACTGAAGTCATAGCTGGTGTGAGGTGAGTGGACTGGTGCAAAATGGTCCCATCGACCAGGTGCACGCTGTGCATCAGTGGAGATGTTAAAGCGTTTGGAGTTTGAGAGCACTACATAAATTGAATGAATTATTCATTATTTTTTTCAAAACAACCAATATCCAGCTTTGGTCAATTGGAAAATGGGAGTTTTGTGACCTGCAGTGCCACATGTTAAGACTTCATGCTTGGTAAATCTGCAGAATCTCTACAAATCTGAAAAAAAAGAAACTAGAGCCATATGAAAAATGTCACTATGCATGGAAGAATCGGATAAACATTCTTGTTTGTGTTTTTCCACTTACAGCCATTCACATTGTCAGTGTATAAAAATGTCCTGTGTCTCCCCAAGCCTTCAGCTCCTTAAGGGAACCTGAAGTGACAACCCAATTAAACGAAGTCTTGTATCTGACTGAACAAATTAGTAAACCAATCAATCAATTATCAGGCCATAGGTCGATAAGCAATCTTCATCATGACTGTGAAAATATCCCAGAATTCCCAGTTCAATGCCCTATTCACTGTACCACACAGAGACTGCTCAGGCTACAAGCCACGGCTCGCAGCCTTGATGTTTTTTTGTGTTTACCTGACGTGGGCACTGTAACTGAATGGCTACCTGATCAATGAGCTCACAATGAAAGGATCCTCAGCCTCAGCGTTCTGTTTTCCTTCTCTTCCCTTCTATTGTGTTCGCATTGACATGCTTCTGTTGAATGGACATCATCTGTTTATTTCCCACCGCAAGATTCATAGGCACTGGAAACAATTGCTCTAGACTGACCACCACAGCTTGGTAACATGTGAGTCTGGTGGGAAAAAAGTGGTGCATTACTCAGCACTGACATATCAACACGAAAAGCATGATGCAGATGTGCATTGTTCACGCACAGCATCTCTGAAAACATCATACTTTTTTCTCTGATGGGAAGTGTGTGTGGAGATCTTGTGTGATTTAGAGCATGTCTGCAGCGTGTCTCTGGGAGCGGCAGTAGGTGACGATCTCTGCAGGGGGTTTTGCAGATGGATTTGAGCCGGCTGTTGGGGAACGTGCTTTGTGTACAGCTGGAATTAATACAGAGTCTTAGAAAAAAAAAATGCAGATATTAAATTCAGTTCTTCAGTGCAACCTCAAGGGTATCAAAAAGACAGATCTTGCTGTCAAATACGTGGTAGGTCAGCTTTATAGATTATATAAATATGCATGCCTCCACCAACAGCACTTATATTTCATTATATGAACGCCACGTTTCCTGAAAATACAAATTCCTTTAGCCTGTTCCCAGAACCACTGGCCCACTGGTATGCCAGTCAAAGTGCGTCGTCAACTCTGGTGATGCTACTCCGTCACGTGACCCACCAGTTCCATGCCCATGCACTTCATGCACCCATGAATCCTTCATGCATCCTGCGACCCCTGCTTCTCCCGTCCCAGCCCACACACCAACCCACATGCAGTTCACACACCGGGCATGTGTCCAAAGGCCATATGACCAGCCACCTGCCTTCTGATGCCATATGGAGTGAAGGTGAAGGGAGAGAGAAGTCACCGCACCTGGTCATGAACCTGTGGATGTAAGGTATCAAGCCTGCAGATTAGAACAGTACAAGACACAGTGAGAACAAAAATCCCCCAGATGCAAAATGTATTACATTCAGTATGTTCTGTGCTGTTTTTTTTAATTAAATGGTACAATTAACCATTTATTACACTCAGTTCCCAGCTAGAGAAGGATTTTGTGAAATATTAGAAAAGTATGAATGTTTTTCAATTCAGAATACACTGAAATTCTTTGAGCCTATTTATTGATTATTTCCACACAACAGTTGTTCTCATAATGAATATTGCTATCATGAAAATTTTCACTGTGTGAAATGAAGAAGTAATTGAGAATAACTAATCCACAGCTCCTCTTGTGATTGGAGGACATGTCCCCTGTCTGAACGATCTTCCATTTTCCAACAGGGATTGGCAATGTAAAGTCTTGGATATTTGTCACATACTATGCCACCAGGAGTCATTCAGTGACGGATGTGGACCTTTCACAGCCCCGAACAGCAGCGGTTATGGAGCTAAATGACGAACCATTAACAACGCATTAACTATATAGAGGAGAATAAATGATTGACTTTGGAGGGTGTGTAAATTATCCTAGCATTGTCCTTTTAGGGAATAAATAATGACGTAAAAAATGCAGGCGGTGAACATATCATGATCACAAACTAACAGTGATTTTATTTAATCACCCTTTGAGGGGAACCATTGAGGAGAACGCCACAAAATAAGATTTGAAGGAATGTTCCCCACTAATTAACATAACCATCACTAATTTGTGGCCCATAATATGATGCCTTTTCAAAATTGGGTGACATTCCACCAATCCAGAATGTTGTGTATCTACATATCTGCCCCTGAAACAGGAATATATGTGCTGCAAATCCGCACCACAGGCAGGAAGCCACACTCCAAAAAATAAATTCTTCTTCAAAACACAATTCCAACACCAAGCAATTAAATAGACATATAGGTACCTTTATAAAGGCAGTGGTGTTAGGTTGGAAATTGATATACACAAAAAGTTCTGGTTCCAAAACAGAACCAAACCAATGCCAGAAAATAATGGATTGTTGCATTTTGCCAACTGGATTGGTTTTGTGTTAATAAAAGGAAAACTAACAACAGAGGTCATGTGATGCTTTTATGTGATTGGTTAATGCAGTCAACAGGAAAAAGCCAGTAGGAGAAGAAACGCATTTCAGCAGACCATGAACATGCACGTCTGCAACATAGAATGCAACTGTTAATACAGGCTTTTAGGCAGCATGCTGCGATTAGGCGCTTATATGGGATCAGATGGCAGACTGTGATTACATAGACTACAGAGACGTATTTTCTCTCATGAAGATAAATGAACCTGAAAGCAATAATATTGGTATTATTTTAATCAATCCATTCATCTATCCATCCGTTGGGAAAGTGAAGGGTTCAATTGGAAGCAGAGTGGGTTTGTGGAAGGGACCAGAGTGGGTTTGCATGTCCAGCTAAAACACTAATTATTACATTGATATAAAATAACTAAAACGTTGTTGGGTGCTTTGGCTATGAACATCCGTGTGGATTTTTTGTTTTTTTTTCTTTGTCTGTGTTTGCACAGACGGCAGTCTGCAGAGATGCACTCTCTGTGAAACACACAAGTCTCCATGCTTCTGCCTAGGAGATGCCTGGGAGAGTGACAGATTTCTCAGAAGGCTAGACAGGGGAAGCACCATGAGGCACGGCACTGACACAGCCTCATTGGGCTCACATTTTATACTCTATTTGCACTGAAACACTTCAGTAGTTCTGTAAATAGGCAATTATTTTCACAGGCGCATCCTGCCAAGAATTTGCATTGACAGCTGCATTGAGTTTTATCACAAGCATTAATAATAAAACGATGGTTGGCGCAATCACGTGACTATTTTATAAATCGCAATGACCCTCAATCCCACAAACCGTTCCCTTTTCAAAGTTTGTGGAATTTATGTGGATGTAAAATGCCCGGAATGTCACGTACATGCTTATCAGGCTCTGAATCTTATTGCAGCGAGACATTGCGAATTGCATGTGCCCCATATGCTCACAAACACCCCAAGGGCCTTTGTTTGGCATCTAAATGGGACGCTTGAAATGGATGGAAGCTGTCGTGGTCCTGTAAACCACAGACACCCATTAATCCTGCATCTGAAAACCCCATCTGACAGAATTAGGGCCTCGTCTCTCTACTATAACCCAAGAAGAACCTGATCTGAAACACCAAAGGCTAATGCAGATTAAATGCTATATTTGTCTGGTGCTTGTGTGTCTGCATGCATGCAATGTCCATTAGCACTGAGCCTGATGTAACATCAGAGATAGCATTGAATGACAGGACACCATAGAGGGTGTATGATTACATTAAATGGACATCGTACCAAACCCGCAAGAGGTACCCGAATGGCTAAACCTCAGATTTTTCATTTTCGATGGGAGTATTATTATGCAACCCATTAAGCCATTGGATGGCATGAGAGCTGTTATCTACAATTTCATAAAAATGGTAAAAAAATAAAACGCTTTTCCCTCAGTGATAACAACGCAACTGGCTTTGTTAGTCTTAAAGCACCATTCAGCATTAACATTACAAATGTAACCTCTAAATGTCCCAACTTGTTGTATTTTCCATGGATTATTGGCAAACAATCTTATCTGTATATTGCAATGAATACATCATAATTAATTTTTAAGAGCCTGTAATGCTGTTATCCATCTGTCACATGATGCTGTGTACTTTTAAAATAGTTTAAAAAAATAATGTAATATTGAAAAAGCATCATATCAATCTTTTGTGCTATGGTTGCTGAAAAGCTGTGACGGTTTGGAACATGTAGGCTCTAAAGTTTTTATAGTCACAACAACCATGAATACATATTACAAAATAAATTGTGATATGATGAGTAGGAGTGCCATACACAATAGCAGCCCTTCGTGGATTACACCATGACTACATGCGAACATGATATCGAGATGACTTATGTCAGAGATTTAAATACAACCGTGTCAAGTTATTGCACCACCGCTGCCTTAAGACTACAGAGTTTCAGGAAGACTGGAGGCAATCATCATGCCCAACTGTTGGGCTAAACCTTCTGTACAGGACATCACTGCATCAGAGACCCACCAGGTCTTCTACTGTACCTACCACGCAGGTATTCGTGTTGTAGGTGGAAGCCAGGGTTTTGGAGTGAGAGCCGAGCCTCAGCTTTGCGTAATGCTGCTCTGTAAACCATGTGCCACCGCACTGCTCTCATTGCTCCATTATTTTCCAGAATAGACGACTCCCGTCATTAGTGAAAGCACCCAAAACCCATTTGTGACAACAAGTCTGGCAGGATGTTTGCTAAAATACGGCAATATGAAGTCAGGGAGTTTTTCACGCCTATGGGAAAGAATGAAATATGCTGGAGAGATGATGAAGATTTACAAAGATCTGACTGGGAGCGGCTGACAGCTGTGAAGACGTTGCGCTCGCGTTATTTGAATAAAGTCTCAGGGACCTGGCTTGTTGCGCGACGGGTTTGTCTCCCCCCCCCAAGCAACATAAATGCCAGCATATTTTTATTCCAGCACCAGTCTGTTGCCTCACAAAATTGAGGAAAGGCCCCAGATAGTCCAAGCCCACTCGGGCAGAACTGCATTACAGCCTGAAGAGTTTCTCTGAAGTCCTACCATGAAATATGGGCTGTGAAAAGAGTATTGTTTAAAGCCGGGAAAAAAGCGTCAGAGGTGCAATTGCACGAAGGTTGCGCTAGAAAAATAAAGGTGGACATCCTTCTGCATGGCCTTGACATAGCCATCTGAGGGGAAATGAAACAATAAAATACGATGATGTTAATAATCTGAGAAGAAAATAAACAATAAAATAAGATGATATTAATAAGATAAAAGAGGGCCAAGACTTGACACACATAATGCCACGTTTTTATCTCTTGCAGCGCGATCAAAGAGTAATTAAAACGTCAAAAGACATTTCCTGAAATATTCATCTCAAACTTCTTAGGGCTAAACAGATTAAAGTGAATAAATAGCACAGACCTCGGGAGGAAAGCAGTGTACTGTTTATTAATGGAGGCACGACGGCGGTGGTACAATTCTCCACATTTTTTTTTTGGACTTTGGTCAAGAGTTTGTTATATAAAGAGGTGGGTACTAAAATGCCCACAGGTAATGTGAGCAGAGACAGATGGCCTCCCGGATGGAGGTTCCCACTTATTGGCTGGACATTCAGCAGGGGGGGGGGGTGCATTTGTGTTGCCCAGTGGTGAAGGCAGCTGAGTTAGGAGAACACAATGAAGCATAACACAGTGTGGGAACTACACTATATTTATGATAAAAATCTAACTGTTTACATGGTAGTAGACTTTATTTTTCCCCAAATGTTCAGAAGCTAATAGAGAAGAACATGCATGCATTTTCAAAACTGTACTCTTAATTGGCTTCAAGGAAACACTGGCCATTAAAAAACAATTAATTGTGTAGGACTTTATTCAGACGTAACATGCATATTAATATATATTTAACCTCACAAAAAAAACAGTGCAAGTGAGATGCATGAATTTTTGTAGTCCATGATAAAATAAAAATTATTTTATTCCTAGTGATAAAAGCTACTTTAAACAACTGAATGCATTTGGTTTAGAAAAAAATTTGTTGCAATAAACACAGAAGAACAGTAACGTCTCGTCTCATGTATAATTCTTTAAACATCCCATTTAATGCTCACTGTAACTAAAACGGACACATCAGAAGCCTCAGCTGATCCCTTTCAATAGGGGCTTTAGATTACAACACTGGTTATACATCAGCAGGTATCCGTGTGCCTAGCATCGACATGCCTGAAAACCCATCCACCTCCTCTCGCCGCTCAATACAGCCACACCGTGTTTGCGTTTAGGCCTTTGTGTCCTGGGCGTGTGATCGTTGGGCTGAAATCTGAGGCACTGAAAATCCACCTTCGACTTTCACCCACACAGATCTTGCGAATCCCCCCCGTTCCTCTGAGCCGTAGGCTCAGAATTTCCTGCTCTTCTCCTTCCCCTTCTTCTCAGTCCTGCGTTGCAGTGCATAATAAATGGCTGTGGGGTTGTGGATGAGGACTGAGTGAGTCAGAGGTCAGTGATGTGAGGAAAGTGGGGAGAGAGCGCTATTAGTTTTCCCATGATTACTGACAGTCTGTGTATGGCTCTGAATACTCAGTGCCTGCCCTAGCATTTAGCCAAAGCCTGAGATTTCAGCGATTTTACTCATTCCTCTCATTCTGGTACATTCATTCATTCAGACATTACATTAATATGAACAAGAAGCCCTTGACTTCTAATGAAGTAAACAGAGGGCTTGAAAACTCTAAATTTTGTCAAGAAGAGAGACAATGTAGTAAAAAACGATGGTACATAATATCTGGTCTCTAAATGGTTATGATTCAAAAGGCAGTCTGGGAAAAGAGATAAAATTTTTATCTCATTTTTAACGCACCTTTGGCATGTTTACTCTTTGGTTTGTCTAGTAAATGAAGATTTTTTTTTTCTATTCTATTCTGTTAGCAGCAAGTCTGCCCTTTTCCAGGTTTTACTGCTAACAGTCAGTCAAGCACCCGGCTCACCTTAGAGTTAATTTCCTTGCTGCCCTCTCTCATGTTCAGGGCCAAATGCTCCACTTTCTCCGCTTTTTTGTGACTTTATTAAAATGTATCCCCCCGAATCCGGATAATCTTCATACCTCTTCAGCTGCCAGCCCTGGCCTCCCATGAGAGCTCTTGCATACAGGGAAAGGCGGTCGCGTACGTGCCTGAGTGAAAATAATTGGAGGGGCATCCTCACACAATTTTTGACCCACTAATGAATGTTCCTATAAAGTAGGGTGTGAGATTTCTCCCCAGCCATGAATCAGTGGTAGTTATGGTGGTAGCTGTTGTTTGAGATGATTTTTCTTGGAGTACGTGCAGTCACACTGATGTGAGCCAATTATAAAAACCAAGGAGCAGAAACGGAAACTGAAATTGTCGTGCTCCAGGCCAACACACACAAAAAAAAAAAAAAACATTACATTCACTCCCTAACGGGAGAGGCCGGAGAAAGGAGAGAAGAAGAAACAAGAAACCTCTGAGACAAAAAAAACTTTACTGATGACTCAATGAAGTTTAAAAGGGGAAGAGCCCAAGTGCGTCTTTATTAGTTAAACATGCTCCCATCAATACGCCACATGCAAGTCACATTGCAGATACAGTCCAAAATTGTCCAAAATTGCTGACTGCTGTGACTGCTGAGTACACATAAATAAAGCCCCACTAATTCATGCTGTCATCAGCAGACATCACACACAGGATCTCTATTATAGAGACGTCACGTCTATAACACCAGACCAAGCATGCATACTGATTATTAGCACTTTCATTAGGAATTATGACTGGCAAATTAGTGAATGTGATGAAAATTTTATTATTTTTTTTTATTATTGGATTAACCAGGGACAAGGGTGTTTAGGTTTTTCACCTATAACATGACAAACAGCATTATTGACAATTCTAGGGAATGGGCTGAATGAATGGGCTGCCGACCCTCCCTCACCTGGTCGCTGTTACCTGTCCCGCGGTGCTGAGTGCAGGCCAGGCACACTCCTGTTCCCAGTTCTTCAAGAGTCTTCCTGCACCAATGTTCCGGTTCCGGCCTCGGGGTTACACGGCCACACTCTGACGTGTAGAGCAGACTTGTCATTGTCCCGTTGTCTGAGTCGGTGTGACTCGGGTGTCTGTCTATGTTAATTGGTCATTCTCTGAGCCCTGTCCGGGTTCCCTCGACCCCGCCCTGCCCCGTGTATTCCTGCTGTTTGGTCGCAGAGCGGACGTAGGCATCTGTCTGTGTTTGTCATTGTCTGTGTTTCCCTTCCTGGTTGGTCATCTCCACTTGAGGTCGTGCGTCTGCCTTTCCCACTCCCTGTTTCCAAGTTCCTCAATCCCAAAGTACTGACGTGTCATATGTATGCACATATAGTGCTATATATGTCCAGCACATAATGAGGAGAAACCTAACTAAACACAAATACACAATTCCATCTCCAGGCAATGAGACGACATCCTCCTGTTGGAGACGACATGTACCTGTTGGAGTTAATGGTCGGATGTTGGGTTGCAGATGCATCATTTCAAAGGGAAATTCACTCTTAAATTGTAAATTTTTTTTTGAGTGTGACATCCACTTTCATTCTGATCCATTGACATATATACACCTCTGCAGTGCAGTAATCTCACAAGTGTTATGTTCATTATGATGGCAAAAACTGCCAAATGATGCTAAAAAAAGGTGTGTAATTTTAGAAAATGGATCCAAAGCAGTTTAGCCGAATCTTTATGTTCAGCTAGTTTCAACCAGGAACTGTTTTATCATAAACTTAATTTATATGGACAATCTACAGCAATCGCTGTCGGGATTATCATGATTTTGTTCCTGATGATTGGTATTACATGTATTCTCTTGGCTGGACAGAATTCAAACCCCTCTATCGCTGTATTGCAGAACCGTAGCTGTGTCTACGAGGCTGAAATCTGTCCGTGCATTTGTGCCAGCGAGCTGCCAGTTTGGGTAAGAGGGTCTCTTTGTGCCGATTGTACTGCTGCCATTAACAAGTGAAACAATGCAGATGCAAATGGAATATTGAGTGCTCCTCCGAGAGCCCTTGTTGCGGCGCTGATCTCGGAATAATCTGCTCGGGCTGGAGCTGGATCAGAGCGCTCCTGACCCTGCAGTCTGGGAGACAGGAGAGAACCGAGTGCGACATCAGACAATCGGCCTCGCGGCGTTCCCAGCAGCCCATCTGCCTCCAGGGGAGCTGCCACAGAAGCAGTCGCAGCGCCAAAACACACGCTGGACATCCACACTTTTATGCCTGTGGTGGATTGAAAATGGACCGTTATCAATGTCATTTGCATGGCAGGGGGAGGAAGACAACCGAAAGCACAATACAACGTGCGGGGCCTCATTCTTTCATTTTGTTCAGTAAAATAAAGCGTAAACTGCAGATTAATTTAAAATCAAATCGCAAGCGATCTGATGTTGCAAAGTGCTCGCTCCAATTCTCATCGACAAGACCTCTCTTCAGTTCCTTAAATGAACTTTAAATAAATCATTTCATTTTTCTTAGGACATGGTAAATGATCCTTCCCCAAAAAAAACCTTCTCATTTCCAAATGTCAAAGACCGGGTCTGGTCCAGTTTTCTCCAGAAATAAACTTATTTATGAATTTACCAGCATATTTTAACAATAATAAAGAAACGCTGCCTCTAACCCTTGCAATATATGGTCTAAGACCTGAAACACACCATTGATGATGGACGGCCCTGGTGAAGAATCAGGTCTCTTTCACTTCCAGACCTGTGCTACCAGATTGATGGTAGACATTCCTGTTTAATGACACAGGCATAGTTGCCTTAGGATGACAGATTCTCCTTTTGATTCTTGGCTATTCTCAAAATTTCAATGCCGTTGTTCTTATTGGCTAAAAAAATTGATTTATTTAATGTCATTAATATGACAAACTGGATTTTTTTCTGAACAAAATAACATAATTATGTTGTTACCAGGCTCTAGTCTGACATTCCTTGTCAGTGACATCAGAAAATGGCTTCTTGCCAATATTAATTTTGCATAAACTAAAGAATCCAGAGGCATACCTGCAGTTCAGCTCATCAAATCCAAAACTCCATCCCTGAGCAGACTGAAATGCCTCTGTGGTGAAGATGGGGAACATCACACCACAAAAAAGTGTGGTTTCAAGGTCGGTGGGCTACTAAATGCACACCACGGCTATTGCCTGTGTAGCGAGAATGAATGCTATGGTTTGCCAGAAATTAGGGATGTCCAATTGACATACATTTTTTGCCATAATTTGTCTATGTGATTAGCTTCATGTCTGATGAAAACGCTTCTAGGGTCAGAACAAAACATGAGCTGTAAGCCAAACTTGCCAAATGACACAATTGATTCCACCTATGATTCTCATATATCTCCAGAACATCAAAGAGTCCAGACGAGACACTTGTCTCCTCATTGTGGCAGTCATTTCCTCACTGAAGAACCAAAATAGTCTATTGTTTTGTGGAGTCCTCCCAAGGCATCAAATTACAGACTTTCCCCCAGTGGCCAGGCTCTTTAATTGCAGCGCAGACAACATTAATGGCATTTCTGTGAATGCTTCCAGCAGTTGCTATGAGAGTAACTAAGCAAGTAGACAAGAGGGAAAACAATTCTCATAAGACTGCTCGTGAACTTGAAACACATTTTTGTTGCTTAGGCCCAGTTTCAGTTTCTGCCCATAAAAAATAAATACGTATATTCACACAATATAACTTTAAATTGATGTGCATGTGTAATTGGTTGAAAAATAATGGTTCTATCCAGAGGCTCGGTTATTCAGGTCAGGTCCTGCTGCACCAATCTTCATGTGAAAGCACACACTACAGCACTCATGAGATTAATTATTGAGATTATATATAATTATTGAGTACATATAAATTATGTACTCACATTAATACATGGTTTGATTAAATATTTTGTTAAATTAGATGATGATCTCATCTCACTTTGTGTATTAAAGGCTGTCTGAAGCCCCACTCTGAATCACTTGAAGCATCTGATGAAGGGCTCTCAACAGAAATTATAACCATCGAGAGTCATTTATTTCAAAATCATCGTGCACATGGCAGCTGTTATTTATTTTAAATTATTTTTTCTTTCATTCTAACATTCTAAAATTATATTGTGTTTATGTCACGTCCGTGCCGGCTCTGCCCCCCATGACACGCTCCCACTCTCCTGAGTATGAGTAGGGTTGTGCCTGTCGTCTGCGTGTCATTTTGCTTGTAGTCGCCTGTGCCCTGGTAAGTCCAAATCCCACAGTGTGCACTTGGCGTTACTTCTCTCATACTTCCGGGTTGTGGGTTCCTTATCACATTCCCTTCCCAGGTCCATTCGGCACAAATAACGATCCACACAAGTGTAACGAGGGTCACAAGCAGCTTGTTTTGTCTCATCCACTCTCCTACCTAAGCCTTGTGTGATCCAGAGTCTGCAGAGCTGTCCTCCAATGTGTACCCCAAGGTTCCTTTGTTCATTCCCCCCATGTGTGGGTATGTGCAAAATACTGTGTAACTTCTACTTCTGGGCTGTGTCTGAAACCGTGGGTACATGTTTTCTGTGTAAATCATACCTGAGAACTGATTTACTCAGAGTACACTCTAAAAAAAGAGTATGTTTTTAATGGCCATGCACAAACGCCTACTGGAACTGGTGCTCCAGGGTCCCCAAAGAATACACTCCTATTTCGTGTGTTGTTGGTAGTTTCTAAGATAAGACTGGCCACCGGCCACAGCAGCCTGACCCAGTGGCGACTGCAAGGTCATAAAGTCAAAGGTCATGAAGTGTGTATGTTCTGCTTGGCAAGACATCTCAGGACACCATTAATCATTTCAAGGCGCCAGATTAAAGGATGTCCATCACTTTAATTAACTGGAAGACACGGTAGCATTATAGCCGCAATCCCAACATAAACCCGCGTGGTTGATTACATCTAAAGTCTGAAACTCGAAGTGACAGCCCTGAAACAGGGCCATCAGTGTCCACACTGCCTGCCAAATCCGGGCGGGGTCACAGGTGACCGGTCCTCCGATCTGTGTGGAGCAGAGAAGAGACTTGATCAGTGCTGCCGGCCTGTTTCCTTCATCGGGTTCTTCAGCCGCTGAATTAATTATCCAGGCAGCCTGGACACAGACTGGGCTTTGCTGCCACTTCTAAGAAGGATTCTGATTAAGCCTCATAATCTGTTGCTGAGGAATACCCAACTGAGCGGAAGAATTTTTTTCCTCCCGAAAAAAAGAAATGCACATCACCGCTGGCTTTCGAGAAAATTCCTCAAGACTCGAATCGTTTTAACTGGCGTGTCAGAATCATTGTTTGTTTCCACGTTTTTGAAGCTCATCCACACTTGTGTGGACTGTATGATAACGGATAGAACATGAAGAATTGCTCATGAGTGTGCGACAGCTTTACTGTTTGACTTTAACCATTCCAGAACAATCACCAACAATTCTTTTTTTCACTAAGGGTGTGGATAGAGTTACATAAACTACAGAAGTTTGTATGTCCTCTATGGCTTAGTTGTTTTCTAGGTTGGGTAAGATGGGAAGGATATGTTCATATGTTGTGTTGAGGAATCAAAAAAAGTTATTTTCCTGTTGTGATGGAGGAGTTACTCCAGGTGTAGAGAGGAGCTTTTATGAATAATACTAATGATTTGTGCCAGATTGTATTGGACTAAGAAAATATCTAAAAAACATTTTTAATTTAAGAAACAGCCCCCAAAAGAAAAGCAAAAGCAAGTGTATTAGTAGGGAATTGATACACCTTGATACTGTATAAACTGAAAAAAACTAAACGTCTGATGTAAAAATTAACTTCTATGAAAATAAAAGTTGCTTAGAATCTTAGCAGCATTACATGGGGCATGGAGGTAAGTAAGAATTAGGTACTGGAAGGAAGACAAGTAAATAAAGTCTTGATGGTTCAAATCCCGAACCGCCAAGGTGCCACTGAGGTCCCCTTCAGCAAGGTACCATCCCCACACACTGCTGCCCACTGATCACTAAGGGTTATGTGTTAAATGCACCATGTGCTGTGCTGACTGTGCATCACAGATCTCAGACACAGATCTCCTCTCTCTGAACGTGAACTTGTACGGTAAACTCTTCCGCATCATTAGCTTTATGGATTAACATTACCATTGTATTTCTACAACTGTGTCTCCAGCAGAGATGCAACACTCATGCAGTCTCTTACAGGGTCAGTTTGTGTTAAGTCATGTTGCCTGGGGAGGATAAGCACTTGAGAAGATTAACAGAGAGGATGATCTCCAACTATGTGAAATCAGCGCAGAAATTAACACCAGAGACAGATGCCATCCGCCAAGGGCTTTTAAGTTGAAGGATTAATGCAACGGATAAACACCCAAAGCGTTTCTGGAATAAAGCTCTGCCAAATGCTCCTGTGCGTAGAAGCCACGTAACCACCTAAATATGTAGGTACGTTTTGTCCTCCTCCTCCTTCTGCTCCTCTCGTTAGCCGCCACCATAGCGGATCAACTGGTCTGACCTGGCAAAAGATGCTTTTATGCTGGATGTCCTTCCTGTCACAACCCTGCCCATTTACCAAGAAACACACTGTCACATGTGTCCTCATAATGTAGCAATTTATTTTGCATTTTTACAGCTATTACCAGGCACTTGACGTTTTAGCTTCAGATCTGACAAGTTCCCCCTTTTTGCAGGATATTTAGTTTTTTGCTCTCCCCCTTGTTGGAGCATGGAGTGAGTACGTGAGCGAATGGTGTGTGTGCACCCTGCAGTGGGCTGGCGTCCTCACCTGGGTGAGTCCCCGCCCTGCTTAGGGATAAGTGTTTATCGATAGTGAATGAGTGAGTAAATGAGTGAATGAATGAAAGGTAAAGACACTGTGTTGGATCAAAGGAATTTGACCCTAGTACTGAGCAGTTGGTGGGATTTCCTCATTGGTGCCTCTAGGATTGTAGAGTTCTTTGTTGATTTATTAGATACAGCTCTGCATAGATTTGTGATCTCAACTGTTCCTTACTGTATTTCCTGTCTGATCATATGGTGGCTTTAGGTTTTGTTTGGTCTTGCCAGTGTGAATATTTTCTTGCCTTGACTACTTGCTTTTTTGGCTTTCTGTCTGTTATCTTCATCCTTGTGAAATCATGAAAGTGGGCATGACTCAGAAAGCCTGATGCAAAGCATTGCCCTTTTCACTCTCATCTTCATTCAAAGCTCTCAAGGTACAAAAGTGTACAAAAATCTGCTACATATGCCTCGAAAGTATTTGCCCTACAGTGTTGATTGATAATAGAGCACAATTTTGATAGCACATGTTTAAATGAATGGCTGTTTAATCTCCTCTTCTGTAATAATATGACATAAAGTTGGCTCAGTGTCGACATTCAGCATATCCTCAAACCAAAAAATCACAACATGAAAAGAAAAATACTCATGCTTTGGATCTTAAACCATTACTTGGTTTCTCTTTTTTGATATTACTATAAGTAGTCCCTGAAGAAAAGTTTTATATTTACATAATTAAGTTTAATATATATTAAATTTTATATTTATATAAGATATATTTAAGTATATATTCAAGTGGATCTACATTGAGAAAGAACTGTATAATCTTAAGTCTATGAAAACATGTCAGAAACATTCGTTTGAATGATTTGTTTGACCTGTACTATTTGACAGAGCCATGTAACCCACCCCATTGTGCCTTGCGGAAGGTAAAAAACATGACAAAACAAGATGTTTTAGCCAAAATGACAAAACAGTGTTTGACAGCAGCAGATGATTCTGGACATTTCATTAAAAATTGAACAATTTTTACAAAACCGTTTAGTGATCTGTTTTTTAATTTTGAATACTATGTTGTATGCTTTGTCTTGATTAAAGGCTTTATCGCTTTGTAAGTGTCAATTAGAGTTTCAGTATCTACCAATGATCATAGTGAAAAATAAGATGATCTGTCTGGAGTTGTGCAAGACCTTATTTAAATAAAAAATGAATGAAATCAATTCATAAGCCTGAAGTCATCTTACTCCTCCCTAGTGCTTATATAACTGCAATGGCATGGTTACAAAAAAGAAAGAAAGAAAAATATCTTGGCAGCAAATGATGTGCCATTTCAACCCTATCAAACTGAAGCAGCAAACAAGCTTAAAATCTGTCATAATTTGGAACATTTTCATTTTAGGCAGTGTAGGAGCAATAAATCTGTCACGCTTTCAAAATAGTCTTCATTTTTGTCATATGTCTGGAGTCTCAAAGACAAACAGTAGGGGGGAATTATATAAGTCTAGAATGATGACCATATATGGGACTGATATAAAAATTATCTGCTGAAAATCATAAACTAAATGAAATATTCTTGTTTAGGAATGTTTTATTACCCAAATGGCCGCTCCCTGTTAATGCGCCCTCTTTATATATTTGCTCACAGGTTGTTGCATTTAGGAAGGTTAAGCTAAGAGATCTGTCAGGGGAGCCGTGCTCCACTTATGAGCTGTCTGGCGAATCCTTATTAGATCAATATCAGTCTGGCCCTCCGCTCCTCCAGACATGCCATAATTTAGAGCCCTGGTGTCATTATATGTGTAGTTGAGGGAATTTACCCTTTCTGTCTATCACTGTCCTGTCCATCTGTGGATTTCTCAATCTCCCGAGTTCTTTTTTTCTTTGGCCATTTTTTTTGCTGTTCTCAATGAGAAAGCCATGGAGACGTTGAGGACACTCCAGTAAAAGTGCACTGCTCAACCTATACAAGCATGGCTTTTGACAAATCCTTAATAACCAGGCCTCTTCAAAGACATGGTCCATCAATTTTATATCAAAGTGAAGTGATTGTCACACGTGATACACAGCAGCACAGCACACAGTGCACACAGTGAAATTTGTCCTCTGCATTTAACCCATCACCCTGAGTGAGCAGTGGGCAGCCATGACAAGCGCCCGGGGAGCAGTGTGTGGGGACGGTGCTTTGCTCAGTGGCACCTCAGTGGTACCTTGACAGATCGGGATTCGAACCAGCAACCTTCTGATTATGGGGCCGCTTCCTTAACCACTAGGCCACCACTGCCCCTCAATCGGAAAGTAAGCAAGACAATTATTGCACTCAGACGCTGACCCTGGACGGTCCCTCTGGTGTGTGTAATCACACGTGATATTATGCAGCATCAATCGGAATGCTCGCCTGGCAATGGAAAGGCCAAAGGCTGTCTGTGCCAACAAACCTGAGGACATCCACCAACAAACCGGAGGACATCTATGGCAGAAATCAATGCTGTAGAAATGTGGAAACAGGTCTTGATCTTCGAAAGAGACCCTTAAATAAGATGCTTTTCTTTGTATTTGGCACAAAATATTAAACTCTTTATTTGAATGCTAGTTTTGATCAAAGTTATAGAAATCTAAATTTGGAAATTTTGTTGATATGAAACCAGGTTTTAATATAAATGTAAAGTACATGCAGTCATTTATTTTATGTAAGAGATCCACTATCTATAAAATGATTGTGTATTTTTGCCTCTTTTCAGTGTTATTGTTGTAGTCAGTGTTGCTTATTTGAAAACCAATACGTTATCTGTTAACTAATATATGCTCTTTATCTAAGCCACTTTGTCCCAGGCTGTAAAAACAGTCTTCCATGGCTGTACATGCAAGCATTCTGCAAAGTGATATCATTATTTTGCTCAACTTATACTCCATCACATTAGAGCCAAGAATAACCACACTTAATAGCCTTTTAGGTGAACATACTGAGCAAATTAGGTTTTAAGATGTTATAATGAATTACAATGCAGGTGTAAAGATGACCTCACTGATCTGGGCAGTAAATATGTGGCCACTTGCCAGTTGATTAAGAGGGGCATCTTGCTTGGAGGAACTAACAAATCTGTCATCCTCATGAAGGGCATTTTGAGAAGAAGCTTGGGATAAATCTTCCACCTGCTCATTTCGTGTCAGCTATAAGTGCGCCTTCTAATAATGTGCTAATTAGCCAATTCTACAGATAATTACGTCCCATCATTCTTCGAGCTGCACTCTGTGCTCTGGGGCAGAAGACGAGTTAAATGAGTAAGATAAGTCCTGCTGCGCATATCGCAGTGTCATTCTGGCTTCAATGCAGTTGCTTTGAATCATACTACATGTTAAATATTTTATCTAGTGTATTTATATTCACACAATCATTTTGTCCCTCCGAAAAATATTCTCAACTAGTTCAAACAATGTTCTTTACAATAAAATATATACAGTATTAAATATTATTAATTTCAGGATCATCTAAGGCAATTCACATCTTCCAAAATATTGGGCAATTAATGGCCAAGTTTGTCTCTGTTGTACAGAATGACAAACAATTGTTTTGTCAGCTTTTCAGTCAGAAAAACCTGTAATGGTTATATAATTGCCCAGAGGTGGAGGAAGTACACAAACAATGTGGATGAGTTAAGATATGACCCAAGATAAAAAAAGAAAGTGGTCTCATTTAAGATTAAAACAAATAGAAAATCTCCAACTTTACAATAGAAATAGAATAGAATTTAGAATAGAAATAGTGTAGACAGAGCCAGGAAGGAGCTGCACAGAATGCATACACACACACACACACTCACATGAATAGAAATACTGTATTGTTGTTAAGCGTGATGCTGATGTTATTATTTCACTCTACACATCTTACTTTATGATGGCTAACTGAAATCTGTAATAATGGTGAAAGCCCTAAAGGTTTTCATGAACATGTTTTTTGTCACAAATCTCAAATATGTAAGTATGGAGACTTGTCCTGCAGGGGAACAGAGTGCACATCCCGCCTCCACAAGGTCGCCGATTGGGAGGAATACAGCGCTTTCAGCCTCATCATCAGATGGATAGATATGCAGAGCCCATCTGCAGACTGTTCTGTCTCATTCCTCTGGTTAACATAAGTATCTTTTTCATTAGTTAGACATTTGTAATGATTTCATAAAAAAGAGGACCTGGACGTATGTCTCATTACTACAGTGTGTGTTGTGTAATGGAGTTAAGCCATTAGATTTGCCCAGACCTCTCATTATAAAAGATTTAACCTAGTGTTTTTATTTCCCAAAATGTCTTAGCACCATTACTGAATGAAGTCAATGTGAGAAATCAGTCTTGCAAAATTTGTCCCTAATTTCATATTTTATTCCCTTTCCCTTTTGCATTCTGGTGGAGTATTAACAGAATCTTGGACATTCATGTTAAATAGGTGACATGCTTTGCTATCTAATCCTCATTATTAGAGGCTCATTTCGTTTCAGCAGTTTTCTCCCGCAAATCTCAAACCTAAGCTTTGTTTGCCCAGCTATTGAGTTAATGAATTTGGCCTGGAAATGAACTCAATTCCATTTAAATA
This sequence comes from Denticeps clupeoides, assembly GCF_900700375.1. Taxonomy (NCBI): domain Eukaryota; kingdom Metazoa; phylum Chordata; class Actinopteri; order Clupeiformes; family Denticipitidae; genus Denticeps; species Denticeps clupeoides. The sequence continues at coordinate 9,806,351 of NC_041717.1, read as the reverse complement.
AGAATGTAATTACCCAATATTGCATTGTGGCAACTTCTGTTGTGATTATCTCTGGGAGGTAAACTCAAATCTTTTGGGACCGTGGTATGTTGAGCATTACAAAAAAGTATAGACCATGGGCTCAGTGTGTACATCATTTATTTAAAATTGGATCTCAATGAAAAATTATGACTGAACGTAATCAAGCTTACAGCATACAATTGACTGCCCTGAGGTACTATAAGTCAATGAAAAATGTTGCAGTGCTACTCAAAGGGCATTCTCTCCTGGAAGTACATTAATTTTGGTGCAAATTAAAACAAACTCATTTACTATGTGCTGGAAGGCCATAGAAAGGCCAACAGCCAAATCCTCGACTGCATTACTTGGCACCTTACATTACACTCATTTCACCGCTTTAGTGCTGTCACTCTTATTTCTTTTCTACATGTTTTGTTTGCCTCAAATGTTATTCTTGTTCCATGTTTATCAGGATCCAGTCCAGAAGGGGATACTCCAGATCTGTAGTTTGGACCAGAGTTTCATGTTCGTCCTGTGTTTCCTGATTGTTTTCACCTATATATGATTGTATAAAGCTGCCCTGTTCATGTCTGTTCTCCATTGGATCATTGTTACGTGATGTTTGCCCTGTCTTGATGACTACGTAATAAACCCCTGTCTCGTGACGTTGTGCGTATGCGTCCTTGTTCCTCGCCATGTCCAGCCATCATGTCGGACCTCCTTCCTTGCCATGTTCAGCCAGCGTGACAATGTTTGCACATTAGTCCATAACTTTGTCTTAATATTACATGTAGTACCTGGTTCTGGAGAAATGTTGTTGCCATCTAACCTGTATTTAGCTGAAAGGACAATAAAGCTCACTTGTACTTGAATTTATGGACATCCTGTTTGTAGCTGTACCAGCAGCCTAATGGGGGTCAGTCTCTTACTTGTATTCCAGATTTGGGCCTGGTAGACCAGCTTTCATCGGTTGATAGGAAAACAGAATAAACACTGGGGATTAAAGTAGGGCTTGGTATGTAGGGGCATCACTTTTGAGCTAGCGCTGAGCACAGCATTAAGTGCTTGATCAGTTTAAGGTGCAAAAGAAATAAGACTCAAAATTCTTTCTACACTGAGTCTCTGATCCCAATCGAATCTATGTTGTCCCTGGCTGGTGAAACGACTTGCCCTGCTCCATTCGACTACTCGAGACTACCACCACCTTTAAGAAACATTTAAAAACTCACTTGTTTACAAAGTATTTCAAACGAGTCTAACACGCATTCACACACTCAAAAAAAATTTTTTTTTAATTGTCTAGTACTTATCAATTCCCTAGCATGTTCTATTCTTGGCAAGTTAGGCCTTATCAGAGCTCTTTGTTTTGTAACTCAAAATCTATGGAAACCAAATGAGAATTGTTGGTGTCTTCTCCTTGTAAGTCGCTTTGGACAAAAGTAAAGTAAAAGTAAAGTAAAGGATTTACACAAATAAATAGGTAAAAAAAGATATGTAATATTGTCACAATGGCTGGACATGGCATGGAAGGAGGACACATTCACACAACGTCATGAGACAGGGGATTTATTAAATGGAACACATAACCAAACATGAAAAGACCCAAACAGGGCAGTTTTATACAGGCAAACACAAGTGAAAACAATCAGAGATTACATAACTATACAGGACGAACATGAAACTCCGGTTCAAACCCCGGTTCCGGAGTAGCCCTTTCCAGACCGGATCCTGACAAATAGAAATAATCTCTTAATGATGTTGGCTCATATGACATATTGACAGGCGTGGGTTTAAATATTAACAGTAATAGTAATGCCACATTGGGGTGAGGCACAATCCTCTACATTATGAAGTAAGTTGTTTATTAATAACCCTTTTTAAACACATTAAAGAGTTATGCACAAATAATTACACAGTTATTTAAAATATCTTATTTAAAATAAAAAGAAACAAGCATTTGGCAGTTATCAGGAAAAAAATATAGTAAAAAATACAAAGATTACAGATTACATAAATACCACAGTGTACATAAAGTGCAGTTCCAGTGTTGTAGGTGATTAGCATTGTAACAGTTTGACAGTTCAGCTGTTTAGGAGACTGATGGCAAGGGGACAGAAACTGTTCCAGTGTTGGCTGCTCATGGTCTGAAGGCTTCTAAATAGTCTGCCAATGGGCAGCAGGTATAAAAAGAGGGATCTGTGATGATCATTCATACATTCTGGTAAAGTCTTTCAGATAGTAATACGCTTACTGGAAAGCACCAGATTGTGCTCTAGGAAATTGGTACAGAGAATAGTAAATACAGATGAGTGCCACTTGTGGCAGTATGTGGCATTTTCTACTTGAAACTAAATAAGCTCATAAATAATACACCATCACGAATAGCTCCATGAATAAATGATATTGTATTCATTGTACTGATATTTATTGTACATTGATATTGCACTGACTGGCATGAAAATATTTAGCTAAAAATTGGGTTCTGCAGGGGGTATAGTCCTTAGATCAGTAGAGCAGATTTCTCCTCAGTGATTAATTGAAGCTGCATCCTCTCATTATCATGGTGAGGTTAATTTTGCCAGGTCCCTCCCTGCTGAGGCTCTCCTGTAATTTAGAATCACAGCGACAATGGCTTGCCATGTTATATGGCTCACATACAGTGTTGAAATGCTGAATGCTGATAGTTCACAGCTACTGAATCCCACACAAATGGGCTGTTTACTCACTTACTCTGCAAGCTAATTCTTATTTCAGATACTCATGGGGCCAGGTTCTCCCACATCAAAAACAACATGTAGCTCTGTGCACTTCAGCCTACATATATTCTGCCCGTGGCTTGACTCTGTGGTATGTATGACATAACAGTAGAGCTGTGCTCTGGGTGGAGCAACTCGAAATGTGGGCAGGTCTTCAACAGTTCAGGGACTTACAACACAAATGAAGTGAATGAACTCAAGATTAAAACCTGTGTGCTTAATTTTGTTCATAATTGTGTTATGTGGTGCATTGATTAGCACTGTTGGAAATTGTTTAAAAATATGATATAAAAATTCTATTTATTTTTATACTTTTAGACATTTTTATACTTCCTTGTCAATCCCACTGGGATTGTGTGTTGAGCCTTCTCCAACACATCCAGGAAATTGTCTAGAAAGCTGGTTCTTTTGTATAAATGTGCTATTTTTGTTCCATGGATTCCAACTAGTAAAACCCTATCATACAGAAGTGAAACCGCATTAAAATTGCCAATTTGAAATTCTTAGCTGTCCAGAGTTTTCTCCATTTTAAGGGCAGCACGTAAACCACAAAACCCCAATGTTTACATTATGGTGTCTTACATCATATTCTGGAACAGAGAAAGAGTTATGTGTTCCCGCTCATATTTGTATGGTAATAGCAGAGACATGCAATTCACAGCGGAGTCGCAACAGATATTGAACACAACCTTCTGCTCTTTTTCTTTTGGCAAAACCGTGTGAGTATTTTTCATTATGAAAAAAGGGACATGCTGTGATTACTGAGCAGATAGGATGTAAGTGAAGGGCGCAGAGGCTGGAGTAGGTGGGGGAGCATGACGCCAGCTGGATGGCGGCACTGGAAGCACGCAGAGCACCGTGCTGGTGGAGCCGGTGCATCTGCTCAGGGACAGGCTGCTGCAGAACAGGGGCTTGCTTCCATCGACAGCCCAGCTGCAATTGGTGCAAGAAGCTGTAGGTTATAGCAGCACTAAATATCACCGTTAATGCCGGCTCAGTTTAATTGATGTGTTATGCAGTAAAGCCGATTCAGATGGCTTGTCTTTAGCATGCACATCTTATGTCATTTTAGGGAGCATTTGCCATTTTTCAGGGTTAAATGTGTTGGACACAATGATAATAAGTGGGGTTTGAACCTGTGGTTTTGTGATCTTCTGGTTCATAGGCAGGTGTGAGCCTCTTCCCCACGCTCTGTAATAGTTTTTACTGTGCCTTACAACAAGCTTTCTTAAATATGAAATTAGTTAGTTCAATTTGTCTTGCTTTTTTCAGCAATATCAAGGTAACATGCAAATCCAGGTTACATGACCCAGACTATCTTTCTCCACCGATCTCTGGTCCAGTTCTGATATGCCCGTTGTAGACTGTGATGCTGTCACCACACAAGGTGACAGCACGCCAACATGCACCTTTTACTTTGTCAACACTTTATTTTCCTTTAACCTGTTTTATATAATGTGCACTTGTTTTAACATTGTAGGCTTTTGGTTCTGATGTACTAATCATGTTTCGTTGTTTGAGTTACCTGGGCTGGTAGGCGAAAGCCTATTTTCCGCTGTACCGTTGCTTGTAGTTGATATTTGTATGTATTTGGTGATTAGTGTTTATTGTGTTCCCCCTGTTGTGTCGTTTAATTTGTCCAGGCAATGTTAAATTGTCCCCTTGTTTCTTTGTGTAAAAAAAGTGTTTATTTCAATAGAAATTTTTAGTTGGTTATGTTTGGTTGACCTCTTTTATTTGCCCAGACATTTGGGTAATAAAATCCTGCCATTTGGACTGAAGTTCTGGTGTCTTTTTGCCTGACTGTTTGGTCCCTTACATTGGCACTTCAGTGCACATCAGCTACAGCACGCCATACACAGTAAGTGAAATGAAAAAGTGAAGTGATTGTCATTGTGAAGCACTGCAGCACAACCTCTGCTTTTAACCATCACCCTTGGTGAGCAGCGGGCAGCCATGACAGGTGCCCAGGGAGCAGTGTGTGGGGACGGTGCTTCTCTCAGTGGCACCTCAGTGGCACCTTGGCGGATCGGGATTCGAACCGGCAACCTTCTGATTACGGGGCCGCTAAGACCACCACTGCCCCAAAAATAAGTCATTCGAGCCGGAATGACACCTTTCCATCAAGACCAACATTTATGTGGAATTCAAGGTGGTAGTAGCCTAGTGGGTAAGACACTCGCCTGTGAACCAGAAGACCCGGGTTCAAACCCCACTTACTACCATTGTGTCCCTGAGCAAGACACTTAACCTTAAGTTGCTGTAGGGAGACTGTCCCTGTAACTACTAAATGTAAGTCTGGATAAGGGCGTCTGATAAATGCTGTAAATGTAAAATGTGGGATTGGATCGAATCAATGATTCCCATGAACCTGTGAACCTTACACTTATTTTTCCTGCCTCCAAACCTTTAACATGAAGAATGGTTCATTCCAGTATTTATTCACTATATTTATTCATATGGGGATAAAGTATTATTTGTCTAATCAATAGAGCTGGATGATGGCTTTTAAACAATTAATAATATTTAAAGACTCAAAATCACACCTTTACTCCCTGGGTTTGTTGACATTCGCATTGCTATGTTCTTCTGTTGATTTCTTGTTGAATTCTTGTTATTTAAATTATTATTATTACTCAGTGTTATTTAATCAGTTTTTTTCCATTATGTTTAACAGCACAGCTTGTAAACGTGCTTTACAAAAGTCTTATTTTCTTACACATTCTTCACTAACTGTCAGGATTGCCTGCAGCTGGGCTCCACACCGGAATTTAATCCTGACGCCCCATAAATGCCGGAAGTTTCCGCCCGTTCGGGGTCGCTGGCATTTTCGTGAACTCGCTGCACGAACTTGACCTAGTTTTGTTTCATGTGTTTTGAGTTCTGGCAATCGCCACACGCCTACGGGTTAGTTTGTGTTTTTTCCCTTTTATTTCCCGTTTTTGGCCACCGCGCCATTGTTTATTTGTATTTGTTTATATATATGAATAAAACCCCTTCCCAACATGTCAGACCTCTGCGCTTCCTTCCCTCGTAAGTCCGTAGTCGTGACAGAATGCCAGCGACCCACCCAAAAGCGCAGAGGTAAAAAACAGTGGAGAAGAAACGCCGCGAAGGACGCAGCCCGGCGCGGCGAACGCGGACGCCAGGGGAGAGACGCGCCGCCCGTTCTGGTGGAGCGTTTTCTCCCCGAGAAGCCGTGGTACGCGGCGCCGCGTGATGACGTCACCCCCGGGAAACTCCGCGAAACCCGGAAGCGACAACGTCGGCGGGTGAGTGGGCGGAGCGAGGACGTTGGCGTCGGCAGCAGCGAGGAAGTGACGTGGGCAGCGAGCGCAGAAGATGCGACCCCCACGATCTTCGCCATGTCGAGCCAAGAACTCTGCGCTCTGCTGGCAAGACTCCCCGTGGACTGGGACGACACGGACGACGACGAGAGCACGGGAGACGAGAGTTGGGCTCCGCCCATCGCGCCAGTCTGCGATCGTCGCAAGGTCCGTGGGGACCCACGTCACTTCCAGGGGGGTGAGAAGCGGCAACAACGGCGGCGTTCCTCCAGCGAGGAGGTGGGCAGCCTCCAGCCCGAATGGCCAGAGTACTGCCCATGGGAGCTTATCGCGCCATGGGTCCAGGATGTCCGCAGGGTGGACGACCCTTGGAGTCACCGGTGGGAGGACACGGATGACGAAAGCGATGATGACGTGGATTTTCGGTGGGCGGTCGGTGCCGGGATGGCTCCGCCCAGCGTGCGCGTCCGAGATCATCGCGGCGTCCGTGATGACCCATGTGACTTCCGGGGGTACGAGGTTGACACGGACGACGACCAGGATGACGCCGTTTGGGCAGTCGGTGCCGGGATGGCTCCGCCCATCGCGCCCATCCAGGATCGTCACGAGGTCCGTGGAGACCCACGTCCCCCCCAGCAGTGTGAGGAAAGCTGGTGGAAGAGGGCGACGGGAGGTCGCCAGCCAGCAACTGCGCTGCCGGGACTGCCTCGCAGGGAATCCTCCATTCCTGCTCCAGTCGCCGACCCGCCTTCCCTCTGCCCGGACGTTCCCCAGCGAAATGGCAGCGCAGCACCAGCGTCCACACCTGCTGGAGAAGACGTCCACCCCCCTCCACACCACACACCTACCACCATCTCCACCCACGAGTCCAGCCCCGTGTGGGACAGCCCAATTGTCCCGGGACCCTTCAGTGGGGCAGCAGACACTGATAAGACCACCACCATCCTATCGTGTCTGCTTGGGTCAGCATGGGGCTGGAGCGCAGCCCTCTGGCAACAGGGAGAGACAGACAGCAGTTTTCGGGACTTCCAGCAGAGACTGAGGGCGGAGTTTGATCGGCCAGAGCCTGAGCCAGGGATCGAACTCTGCCCCTCCACCACATCCAGCGCCAGTCAGTATCCGGGGCAAGAAGACCCAGCACTGGTGGGCGACGAGAAGGTCGCTCCTCCCGAGATCCTGGCTGTGCCCCCTGAGGAGGTCCCGGAGAGCCCAGAGAGGGAGCCAGACGACCCTCTCTTCTGTCTGTCTCTGTCTGTGTGTGTGTGCGTGGCATATGTGTCCGTATGTCGCCCCCACTTCCCCTCTTTGTGTCCACCAGATGGCGACCCAGCCACGGAGCCGAACCCCAGGGAGGAGGTTCCTGACCCGAATGTGCTGGTCCAAGGCGAGGTGGACAAGCCCCAAGGTACCCCTAAGTCCAGCCGGGGGGGGTGCTCCCCCAAAGAATTTTTTGGGGGGGTGCAGTTCGGGTTGGGGACTCCTCCTGAGGGGAGGGGAGGTGGGGATGAGGACCCAGCTGGGACAGGCAGGAAGAGGGCCTGCTTGTCCCAACGGACGCAGAAGGGGCTAGCCGGATGGTCTGGCAATGCCCCCCCCTTGGCACCAGGGCCGTGCAGCGAGAGGGGCTGCATAGTCCCAGAAGGCACCAGCCTGGGGTGCCTGGAACAGTCGCCGGAGGCTCTGGGACAATCTCCCTGCGCGGTGCAGGGGGTGACACAAGACGTGTCAGAGGGGACATGTGGAGACAGGGCCCACACGTACCCAGATGGATCGGCCCTGATTATTGTGTGCAGGTACGGGAGTCCGGGGCCGCCATGCGGGACCACGCGGGGAGCCAGGCCGAGGGTCCGGGCCGCCATGCGGGACCACGCCGGGGAGCCAGGCCGAGGGTCCGGGGCCGCCATGCGGGACCACGCCGGGGAGCCAGGCCGAGGGTCCGGGGCCGCCATGCGGGACCACGCCGGGGAGCCAGGCCGAGGGTCCGGGGCCGCCAAGCGGGACCACGCCGGGGAGCCAGGCCGAGGGTCCGGGGCCGCCAAGCGGGACCCCGGCGGGGAGCCAGGCCGAGGGTCCGGGGCCGCCAAGCGGGACCACGCCGGGGAGCCAGGCCGAGGGTCCGGGGCCGCCACGCCTGACCACGCCGGGGAGCCAGGCCGAGGCACCGGGGCCGCCACGCCTGACCACGCCGGGGAGCCAGGCCGAGGCACCGGGGCCGCCACGCCTGACCACGCCGGGGAGCCAGCCCGAGGGACCGGGGCCGCCACGCCTGACCACGCCGGGTAGCCAGCCCGAGGGACCGGGGCCGCCACGCCTGACCACGCCGGGGAGCCAGCCCGAGGGACCGGGGCCGCCACGCCTGACCACGCCGGGGAGCCAGCCCGAGGGACCGGGGCCGCCACGCCTGACCACGCCGGGGAGCCAGCCCGAGGGACCGGGGCCGCCACGCCTGACCACGCCGGGGAGCCAGCCCGAGGGACCGGGGCCGCCACGCCTGACCACGCCGGGGAGCCAGCCCGAGGGACCGGGTCCTCCAAGGGGAGGATACAGCAGGGCAGGAGCCCTGTGGTTGCCGCCGTCCGCCCCGCCGCCTCCACTGATGGTACTGTTGGGGCTCCGAGGACGTAGCCCTTGGAGGGGGGGCTCTGTCAGGATTGCCTGCAGCTGGGCTCCACACCGGAATTTAATCCTGACGCCCCATAAATGCCGGAAGTTTCCGCCCGTTCGGGGTCGCTGGCATTTTCGTGAACTCGCTGCACGAACTTGACCTAGTTTTGTTTCATGTGTTTTGAGTTCTGGCAATCGCCACACGCCTACGGGTTAGTTTGTGTTTTTTCCCTTTTATTTCCCGTTTTTGGCCACCGCGCCATTGTTTATTTGTATTTGTTTATATATATGAATAAAACCCCTTCCCAACATGTCAGACCTCTGCGCTTCCTTCCCTCGTAAGTCCGTAGTCGTGACACTAACTTGTATTTGATACGTACATGTTTAAAATGCGCATACCTCGACTTGAGCGGTTCAACTCCCGATCTGCCACGGTGCCACTGAGCAAAAGCACGGTCCCCACCCACGTTTCATGGATGATTGGTTAAAAGCAGGGGACACATTTCGTTGTGTACACCATGTGCTGTGCTGTGTTTCACAATTACAATCACTTTCTTTCACTAAAAGCGTCTGTAATGCAATCTTGGTGGTGTTACGGTGAGTGAGGAAGAAAACTGCCACTTCTGAGTATTATGAGCATATGCCGCAGCATATGTGACTTTCACAGTCTCTCCTCAAGAAACACTAACTCATCCTACACATGCTGGATGGTCCCTCTGGAGCATGTAGCATAATATGTGACCTTTGATGAATTTCAAGTGCCATACTTAACATGCAAATTAATTAAACACTGACTGGACTGTTTTCCCCAACAGACCAACTACTTGCAGCAGCCTCATCTGCATTTTGAATACTAGCCACTGCTGCTGACCAGGAATGTACTCATAGGTCCTCTCGATGTATTTTGATCATTTTTTCACCTAGAAATGTGAACAACAGATCAAAGATAAGCTTGTTGTATGTGCATACTTTTTTTTTTTGTTGATGCCTCTTTCTCAGTATTGCCCCTTCATCTGCAATGAAGGGGGCAATACCAATAAAAAGCAGGACTCACATTCAATTCTGTTAATTTTTTGTTGTATAGACCAGTTTACAATTTATGACACCTCCAATAAACATCCATGTAGCAAATTTGGGACACGTAAAAGGCCCAGATCCACTGGCAGACCAAATAAAAAAAATTACCTAGTAACAAAGAAAGTGTGGAAGTGCTGTACTATTTTTACTCAAGTTGGTATTTGGGTATTGGGTACTGTGACACTGCACTCTGCCAAATAACTGAGACATTTTCTTTGTCATCAACTTTCTTTGTCAATGGTACACCTATTTATTGCCAGGTAGGTCTGGATTCCTCACAGCAAAGATACATTGAGGTGCTGGCAATGCTTCCCATAGGAACTAAACATTTCTGTAAAGTTGTTGTTCACCTAGTCATGCTGCAAGCTTCCACTTGATCCCATAGGTACAGGATACTTTCCTGCAGTAAACTGACAGAAGTGGAATTGTTCTTAAGATGAATGAGGTGTATTAAAATGTTTGTGGTTTTATTCAAATCTTCAAAAGCTTCAGACGCAATCACCACTGTGTCAGAACAAAATCATAACCAATGTTGCCTAATGTACACACTCCTTCATCATGTACCTAATTGGGATTATAGCTGGATCCCGGGTCTTGATTCTATCTTCTCGACCAATGAACTGTACACTGAATTCTGTATACAGCAGCTTTCGAAAATACCTTGAGGTGAGCTACTGATTAGGGCCATCACACAGGAACAGTTTGTTCAGTTCTTCTCATTTACATTTACATTTACATTTACAGCATTTATCAGACGGCCTTATCCAGAGCGACTTACAATCAGTATTACAGGGAGAGTCTCTCTGGAGCAATTTAGGGTTAAGTGTCTTGCTCAGGGACACAATGGCAGTAAGTGGGATTCGAACTTCATGGTTCATCTTCTGGTTCATAGGCGAGTGTGTTACCCACTAGGCTACTACCATCCCTTCTCAAAGTCCACTTTACCATATTTCTCATTTGTGCTGAATTAAAAGACTAATGCAGTTCCCTCCACAGTACAGAATATTCATGTACATGAATCTTCACATTAAAACATCCCAAAAGGCATATTGGAGATCTCTTTCAAACATTCACTCGGTTCTCACTATGGAAATGCCCTTTACCGTGACCGATTGTGGAACCACCAAAGACACCACGTCCGACGCAGATGAACCAATTCTCCCCCCCCTGTTTGACAAACCAATGTTTGTGGACAGGAAGATGATGGACCTCGAGGAGGAGAAAAAAGACCACCTACTCCACGATGATCCAAAAAAGGACAATGAGGACGGAATTCCTCCGGATGCGCAACCCTTCAGCCCTCCCCACGCATAAGGCAGCGAGCCCTCCCCTGGGAACTTTGTAAACGAGCCACGGCCAGGGTGGGCACTGACCGGCCTGCCCCCCAGGGTGACCTCAGCATTGAGAGGGACGTCATCTGCTGTCATCTCTTCTGGCAACCTTAATGCAGCTACCTTGGAGGAGATCTGCATGATCTGTGCACTTCATGAGGCACCATTCAGAGTTGTGGCTGTACTAGGAGTATAGGGTGGTAGTAGCCTAGTGGGTAACACACTCGCCTACTAACCCAGGTTCAAATCCCTCTTACTGCCATTGTGTCCCTGAGCCAGACACTTAACCCTAAGTGGCTCCAGTGGCTGGCAACAAAATTTTTTGCCCCATTGTATGCTGGGCTTCTTAATCCTGCAAAATTTTTGAAAACACACAAATATTTGTGCATTTGTGTGTATTTGTTTGCAAAACTACTTATTGGTCAGAGTTAATATACAATGTCAGTTTTCAGTTGGGATGTGTGCACTATTAGTGGTTCTCAAATTCTTCACAACCATGACAAACAGGACTAGACCCCAGGGTGCTAGTGAGTAGGTACGTGTTAATAAGTAAATGTTTCAAATCAGAGAATCAGGCTGAATCTGTTGCAATCTCAAATTTCACTGAAATTTGATGGGATGGGATTCTTAAGGGATTCTTAACTTGGGCTGTTTTTTATTTAAAAAAAAAAAAAAGGAATTTCTTATCATATTGTGGTGCAAGCTAAATTATCCTCTCTTGCTTGCATTCCCAATCAGGGCATTGCAGCTAATACTTCATTATGCAGCAAACCTTGTGACACTAGATAAATGCACTGATGTCTCTCTGACTTAAGCAGGCACAGCTTATCCTTGCCCTGTGGCCTGACTGCACATAATGAATTCATTATTGGCCATTGATAAACAGTGTACATAGTCAGGCCAAGGCCACGTCAATGTATTGGTTTCTGACCACACAGCAGGACATGAAACATGGATGCTCTGCTGGACTCTGAGATTAACTCAAGCCTCTGGGAATGTAAACACTGCCTTCTGTGAAGCACTGCAAAACCAGCCGCCTCCCCTTAATTTTTTTATTCTTCGATTAAAAATTTTCTTTCTACTTGTAAAAAAAAAAGCAAATAAATAAAAATCCATGATCAAAAATGCCCTTAATTTTACAAGACACTTGCACTGAAGTAATTGTGTTGTCATTGTTAAGGCACATCAATGAGCAGCAAATGGTCAACACCTCAAAAATCTGTGTAAAAATAAGAGGTGCTAATGTAGTGACAAAATTATTATTCAAATTATTTTTCAGAATTTCCTTGCATGGTGGGGCAGTGGATGGCCTAGCAGGAAAGGAAACGGACCCATAATGCTGGTTTGAAACCCGTTGCCACTGAGAAAAGTATCGTGACCACACACTGCTCCCCAGGCGCCTTTTATGTCTACTCACCAAGGGCCATTGTTAAAAGCAGAGGACACATTTCGTTGTGTCACCGTGTGCTGTGCTTCAGTGTTTCACAATGACCATCACTTCACTTTTAAGATTTCAGTTATGCACTACAGGCATGAAGGTGTTTTTGGACATTTTTGATGGCATTTTTTGATCTCTAGCTTTACAAAGTCTGATGGTTTCAAAGACGAACATAATAATCTATTTTAGGAAAAGGAAGAAAATTATACATAGCATTTTGTTTGGTGGTGTAATTATCAAGATTATAAGCATGTAATTAATTGTTTGGATCTGTACTGATGCATGATAGTGTTTTGCTGAGTAATTAAACTGAAATCTGTTTTGTGTGCTTCAACTGTCTATGTCAATTTGAAACTGTCAGAGTGACTCAGACTTTCTTTAATATTCTTCATTAGTATAGTTTCTGGATCACCTGGATTGGGAATCTCAAGCATGTATTTTTTTACCTTTTGTATTTTTGATCATACCGAATCCTGTATGTTACATGAAGCTCTGCACACATAATAATTTTCCAGCACAATCTTCATAATATTGCAGGTATTAATAATTTTGTAAAATTGTATGCAGGCACAACACAAGCAGAACAGTAAATTAAACTCCAAAGGACTCTAGTGGTCTCTGCATTGCATCCTAGAAGACTCGTTTCACTCCAGTAGATCCTAAGAAGCAAGGCAAATTTAATTTGTGTTCATAACAAAATTTCACAGCTGCATGAGTCAAAGGGTTTTGCAGTATTAATAAGCAGATGGTAGCTCCTTCTTAATCAGTTGATACTCTAATGAAGGACATTGTGTTAAGGTGTATTATTGTGTTATTCTGCAATAAAAAACTTCACAAAATTCCAATGAAATATGTTTTGTATATAATTTAAACTTATACTATAAGTTCTATACAAAGTGTTTAGGCTGGTATGAAAATAATGCTAAAAATTATTAGAAAATTTCTCAATGTTGCACTAAAAGTGTTTCCCACATGTTTACACAGATTCATTTAAACTGCTCTGTACATGCTGCTGTATTCTCTCTCAAAAGAAATTCATCCTCTTCTGATCAGCACTGCTTAACAACTGAGTAAATAGAACATATAAAACATACAGCATAATTTGTCTCTTCATCTTACAGTAGAATAGAATCCTCGTGTCGTGGCAGGCCTACACTGAAGCTTTGTCTGTAACTGACATCAATGCATTCATTCAGCACTATGTTTTTCCTTCTGAACATCTTATGTGCCTTCTTCACTCTAACATATCATCAGTGCACCCAAGGTTATAATATTATGTTATGTTTCAAAGTGAAATGGTGCCAATAGAATCTTTGAAAAGGTATGTGTGCTTTTGTGAACTTGCCAATAAAGCCGCCAACTCCTACACATTCAAAGTGATTAAGCTAAACCAGAGAGGTGGAGATGGC